>NC_064856.1:41159087-41470337 GCF_024139225.1 Suncus etruscus
TGAAAGGCAACAGTAATTCAGTGACAAGCAAATTTTGAGTTTATTTGAGAATGTCATTCTTTGAACCTTCTTTGTCTTGTTCTTTTACACATTCATCTTATTTGCCATTACCATACCCCCAAAGTTATACTTGGCATAACTTCCAATTCAGAGATAAGCCATTTGTTTCTGAGAACCCTGACTATAAGAATTTCAACTGGGGTTCTTTCTAAGATTTGAGGAGCCTCAAACTCTGTGTTCTTAATTCAGTTGAACATATATTATTTGTTTGGTATTGTAATAAGACCTAATTATATATATATATATATATATTGTTTTTTGGGCCAAACCCAGTGGAGCTCAGGGGTTACTCCTGGCTCTGTACTCAGAAATTGCCCCTGGCAGGCTGGGGGACCACATGGGATGCCAGGAATCGAACTTGGGGTGGCAGCATGCAAGGCAAACACCCTACTGCTGTGTTATCTCTCCAGCTCTCCCAAATATATAGAGAGTTAAATAGCCAGAATCTATTTTATTTTTAATTCACTGTGAATTACAAATTGAATCATGATGGGGTCTCAGGAATACAATGTTTCAATAGCAATCCCTTCACCAGTAACCAGTTCCTTCCGCCATTTTTTTCTCTCCATTTCACCCTTCCTTTTTCTTCCCATTCACACACCTACCTCTATGAGGGACACTTTCTTTAAAAATAAATTTTGGTACAGTGGCTTATAGAAGTGTTTCTGATAAGGTTTCATTTATAACACTTTATTTTCAGCCCCCTCTCTTTCTCGCAGTTGAACACTGACCTCCTTCGTTGTTGTAGTGATTCTTTCCCTGTGCAGGTCTAGTTCCCCAGCCTTAAACCCATCCCAAGTGGCATACTTCCTCTTTTCTATATTCTTTGTTTCTGTTTGAATAGGCAGAATTCTATGGAGTCTAGAACTGGCTGTTTCTCAGTTTTTTATTAGAGGAATTTGAACTACCAAGATCACAGAAAGTTAAGTCATTCCTGGTTCCATTTCTTGACTCAGCAGTTCTCTAGTTTATAACTATAAGTTCTGGGAGCCTCAGAGTCTTCATCTGTAAAACTGGGATAATGACATCTATCTCACAGAGCCATAATAGGAATTAAATGCACAATAAGTGGCAGCACCTCCATCAGCCTTCTATAAGTCCTTAATAAATGTCACTTCTTGGCACTGCAATCTACTTTCCTTTACTTCTTTTCTCACACACCAACTTATATGGCACAGAAGACCTAGGGGAGGGAGAATTTGTGAAGTGTCAAGTTCTCCCTTAAAAGAACTCTGCATCTTTTAAGTTACACTTTAATTTGATGCATTATAGGACAGTGGGTTGATAATTATCAGAAGACATAAGGAGAAATTAACCAAGTGAGAGGTACTCTAGTGCTTTTGACTAAATATAGATAACTTCATTTTTCTGGATGAGATCCTGAGAAAGCAGCCTTAGATGGAGATTGGTAGATGGAAAAGGCCCTTGGAAGAACTTTAAAATAAAAATGCAGAAGGAAGGGTAAAGGGAAAAAAATCAGATTATATTTCAATTTCCACAAAATTTTAAATAACACTTTAAAATTGTTTTAAGTGAGGAAAAGGGGTTAGGTCCTGACAGCCCATTATTTAACCTTTCATGCACAGTCTGCACTCCCAAGGACATCTGAGTACCTGAGAATAAGGCCATTTTATCTGGGTATTTGTGATTTTAAGTGCTTCAGCCTGAAGAGTATGAGAGGCATATTAAATTTACTGCAATTGTTGAAGAAAGGCAGTTTTTTTATATACCTCTGTAAAGGGATCTTTTGTAGCATACAAGAATTCAGGGAGCATTCCTGGGAGCTCGGGTCGGGGATTATATCTTGTGCTGGCGATTGAATCTGGATCAGCTACTTGCTAGGCAAGTACTTTACCTACTGTACTATTGCTCCAACTTTTTTTATTAGTTTCTTTTTTCTATTATATTCAGTTATCATAAAATTGCTGGCTTAAAATATTTTTATTATCCAGGGGTTAGATACCCTGGATAAATAAAAGTATAAAATCAGTTTCAGTTGGCTAAAGTCAAAATGTCAACAGTATTAGTTCTCTGAATATTCTACAGGGAAGTGTATTCTGGTGCCTTTCAGAACCTCTGAAGGTAACTGTATTTAGACTTGTCATTACTTCCTCATCACTCCAACTTCTTGCTTTTATTGTCTCATCTTGTAGTTCCTTTTTTCCACCTTCTTATCTACTACCTTTTGGGAGGGAAATAAACAAGCTTTATTCAAAGATACTGAGGAAAGAGAGGGAGAGGACAAGAAAAGGAAGAGAGTAACATATTCAAGAGAGAACTTGGCTTCTTCCAAGGTGAAGAAAGCACCAATACAATACATACAGCATGAAAATACAAAAATTGCACTGGTGAAGGTTTTTTTTTACATGACTGAAACCCAACTACAATCATATTTGTAATCAAGGTGTTTAAATAAAGATATTAATAAAAAAATAAAGGGCAAAAGTACAAAGGTCCACATCTCAAGAGGGGAGATGAGAGCAACATATGCATCTATAGAACTCATGCAGAGGAAAAAGATTTTGTTGTTGTTTTATTTTCATATTTATTTGGGGAAGATTGCCATGCATTGCAGTGTTCCTGGTACTGGGCTTGTGGGACAGAATTCTCCATTGCTTTTGTCTTCTATTGTCTGGTCAGAGTCCAATATTGGCTCAACAATGGAAGTAATTTCCTAAGGGAGACTAGGAAATGTAATTTTCATGGACTCATCTTTTTTATAGGAAATAAAAATAGAAAAATTAGGACATTTGGAAAAATGGTCAGCATGCAAATTAAATCTCCGATTACATATCAAAACAAGGAAATTGCCATAACTACAATCCACAGAAGTGATGCTTAATTTTATAAGTTGTAGAAGACTCCAAAGAGTGAATGTGGATATGGTTGGCAATGGTAATGTCTACATATTCACACTGTGCTCTTATATTTCCAAAGCTCTTTTGTCCCTTCCCACGAATGCAGGGATTCTATTAGCAAGCTCCTCACATAGCCACAGGTTGCTGATACCACAGTTTTACTTGGTAATTCAAAGGCAAAAAAAAAAAAAAACCTCATTATAAGTGGGCTGCTTTCCATTATCTTCTGGAAGGACACTGACATCAAATCACTTCATCAAAAGGTGACTCAGTTCCCTTTGTCCTACACTTTCTATTGATTTCTCCTCTTCAAGGAGAGAAGAGACATGACCCTTGCCTTTATAATGCTACTCCATTTGCTTGGATCTGCTTTATTCTACCGGAATGCCAGGTTTTCTTTGCTTGCCCAATTCTTCCACTACCTAAGAATAAGACTAGATGTTACCTTCTCTCAGCACCGTCTTCTTTGTACTTACTTTCTATCAAGCTGAATGGGAGACTTCTCTCTATAGACCAGGTTCTTTGTTTATGTCCATAACAAACTTATTTGGTTTGTTTATGTTCCCTAATAAAATTGAAAAAGACTTTATTTTCTCAGTTGGTTTGTATGCTTATGTCCCCTAATGAAATTGGGTATTTAAGTTGTTCTATTTTTCCTTTTTCTTGTTTTATTATAAGTTACAACATTATAGAATTTCAGGGGTGTTGCTTAACACTACTAGATGTTCTCATCATTCTTATGGTCAAAATTATGTTCCATTCAAACACCAAAAATTAGTATGTTATTTAATGGATGGATAAAGTTTTGCAATATTTCTGTGTCAATATGTGAAGTCAGAAATATCTTAATAAAAACTGAAAGGTATAAATATAAATAAATTCTAGTTTATCTATTCAAACTTACATGTAATGTTTGCAGATGTCATAAAAAATAGAAGATACAGATAATGTGAGGAAGACGAGAGATTGGGGGTTCACATAATCTTGACAACATAGACTGGTGGAATGAAAGTGCTGTGATTGAGTTTAATAACATTAGATACAAATTTTGAGCTTTCTGTAAATGCAGGAATTTGAATGCCATTTGCATTTATATTGTCTTACAAAATTTCACCTTGTAGGGAAGGGGATATAGTACAAGAGGTAAGGTGTTTGCCTTGCATGAGGTTTGACATAGTTTGATCTCTGGCACCCCATATGGTCATCTGAGCTTTGCCAAGAGTTATCCCTTAGCACAGAGCCAGGAGTAAGCCCTGAGCACTGCTAGGTGTGAATCAAAACCAAAACAACAAAAACACAGAATAAAACTTTATATGTAACAATTGAAATATTTAAACATATGAATTTATAATACTAAAAAGAAGCTACTCTTGGCAAACCCTGCAGAAAATGTGAACAAAATGTTATAAATTGGAAGTAAGATGGTTGAGTGAAAATTAATTCCAGAGCTGATACTCAAGCTGAACCAACTAACACAGGATATGAAAGCAGTGAAAAGCATAGACATCAAGAAGTATGGCAACCAATGAAATTTACTGAGTCCTGAAATATTCAGGGCTCAAAGATCTTGGAAAAATGAAGATTGAAATAAGGAGAAGGACTAAAACACAAATATTTCAGAAGTCTTCTGACTGCTAACCATATCTGTCCCCAGAAATGGATTTTATTTTTCATATTTGAAGAGATTGAAACAGAGAATCTCTGGTATAGGAGCATCAGGAAAGAATCAGGACAAGGTTCAGAGAAAAGGGTCTTAAGGAAAGTTAAGTGGTGAAAATTGGTTCTCTTCCTTTATTTTCAGAAGTTGGGTGACAGGTTGTAAACAGAGAAAGAGTATATTTATAAATGGATTTTAGAAAAACAGGAATGTCCTCTGCATAGAAATGCAAGGTCCTGATATTTGGGTAGCTCCAAAATAAACAAACTCAGCATATCTTTAGGTACTGATGACTAGTAGTTGGCAAGCTCTACTAATGTGCATAGAGCTTCCAATCAGCATTTTTGTACCTTACTTTTTTTTTTAAGTTTTTGGCCCACATAGTGTCAGGATTTGCATCTGGGTCTGCACTCAGAGCTCACTACTAGTAGGGCTCAAGTACTTTGGATCTGGAGATTAAATATGGGTCTCAGCTATATGAAAAGCGAGTGTCTAACATGCTTTAATACTTTGTCTCCAGCTCTTTATGTCTTAGTCTTAATTGCACTTGCAAGACAGAATCACCAACTAATTCAGAACATTAGCAAAGCAAAAACACAATGAAAAAGAATATGGAGAGTACAGAGATAAGAAAGTAGAGGAAAACTGAAAATACCTAAAATTAGTATGCTCAAGAAAAGGAGACATCTATGAAATAAGAACAAGAAGCTATTAAACACGAATATTTAGAGAAGAAAGAGTTTTTGAACAATGTCTTCAGTAACACCTAAAGTTTCCTGTTTAGTCCTTGAAAGATCACCTGGCCAGAAGAACATTGAGAAAGCAGGGAATCAGAATCTGGATTCCTTTATTCAGGCCAATCGCACACACAATTCCGAAAATGATGGAATAAAATATAAAGTAGCCTGGACCTTCAATATCTGGAGTAGGATGGAGAGAAGTAATTCAATAGTAAAATACAATTCTGAGTAAAGTGAAAGTGGTAAGCAAATGCTAATAGAAAAGCACAGACTTTATTTTTTGTGATGGAAAAAGCTAAAGAAAGTAAAGGAAGATGAGATATTTTGCAAATGGAAAATACCAGGGAAAATGAGACTCTTTCCTCCATTCCCTTTTTTCTTTCTTTTAATCTTTTTCTCTTTCTTTTAATATCTGAGGGCCTGAAAAGTAATAGAATTCTATATAGCTATATGAGTTAAAACTTTAAAAAGAAAAAAGCCATCTAGAACCTCAAAACAGAAAAAAAAAAAAAGAAATTTGCACAATTACTAACTAACCTATTAAAAACTGACTTTGGTTGGGGCCAGAGCAATAGCAGAGCGGTAGGGCATTTGTCTCGCATGTGGCCAAATCTGGGATGGACCGGGATTCAATTCCCCGCATCCCACATGGTCCCACGGAGCCTTTCAAGAGTGATTTCTGAGCACAGAGCCAGGAGTAACGCCTGAATGCCACTGGCCCAAAAATATAAATAAATAAATAAATAAATAAATAAATAAATAAATAAATAAATAAATGTTTGAAAAAAACTATGAGGAGCTGGAGAGATAGTACAATGGTTAGGGTGTTTGCATTGCACACAGCTAGCTGATCCAGTTTCAGTTCTGAGCAACTATGTAGCTCCCTGAGCATCCCAAGAGTGATTTCTGAGAGCAGCCAAGGAGTAAGCCCTGAACACTATGGGTATGGCCCCAACCCCCCCTCACACACACCAGAAAGAAAAAAAAAGACCCCCCCCAAAAAACCCACCCTACCAAAAACAGAACAAAAACCTGATTTTCCTATGAATTGTTTTTCTTCCTTTTGAATCCAAAATAAACCAGATAAAAATCCTGCTGTGCTATGGAGTTTTCCACTGGGTTGAGCAGGCTTTGCTAGTCTTTACCAATCTAGTAACTCGTTCTAAACAAACATAATTAGATTAGGGAAAACATAATTAGATTTTATTTTACAAGACTAGTTTCTTTGGAATTATCAAAAAAAAAAAAAAAACAAAACAACCTAACTCTACTTTTGTTTAAATTATGAGGAAATTGCATGTTTGCCCATTGACCCCTGGTTCTTGGAGTGAAGTACAAACATCAAACCAAAGAAAGTCCCTCATATATGAGTATGTTGAAATTGGGTTTCAGTCATGCTACCTTTTTCCAACTTTTCAGCTTTTCATTGTGCAAGCTGAAAAATCACTGACACATAGTTCTGAGTCAGCTTTCTCATCTGCACCCTCCTAGTTCATATAAGGCCAATTATTATAACTACACCTACATATACCAGAAGCAGCATGCTTGGGGTTACTTTTGAGCTGTTATCATTTAGGCAAATGTTTAATTATTATTTAATCAGTTTTCCTCAAGGTTATTTTTTCATAAAAGTACATATTAATGGATATGTTTGTTATTTCCTCATTTCCCCCCTCTGATATAGAGAATACAACAATCAGATCTGTGTTTCTCCCAACCCTCTAGCACAGTATTCATAAAATACTGTAGCACAGTATTCATAAAAAACAATGGAAAGTGTGTTGTATATATTACTTCACTTAGTAAAGTTTGTTCTTGTACTCACTGGCATCCAAAAAAGTCTGGCTTCAGAACACTGCATTATCTTTCTGCTCCTCAAATTCAGCATATCACAGTAAGGACTTTATGACACTTTCTTGGTTTCCTTAACATCTCCCTTTTTTCCTATTCTTGATCAGTTTCCCAAGATAGAAATCTGAAGGACTCTTGATAGTTTACATATGCCATAATAAATAAGTAAGACCTCCTATACATACCTTCCAAATGTATTTCCTTCTTATTCATTCTGTCTTTATCATCTCTTACTTGTATAATTAAAAAAAAAATCTCAATAACCTTTTTCATACTATCTATGCTTTTATAATCACAACATCCTTGTGTAAGTGACACATATATTATTCCTAAAGGCTCCTCAGTGGTTATATATGTTTGCTGTTTCATTGTATGGTTTCAAATTTTTTAGTAAATTTTCCTTCTGCAGGAGAAAACATAGGGTATTATTGTCCTTGCCTAAATAACAATTATATTTAATGTCTACTAGACAATTATCTTCCTTGTAGAAATATTGTTCCTCCACTCCAAAAAAAGTCCATGGAACTTTATGTGAAAAAAATATTAGTGAAATAAGTAAAAATATGTTTAATATATTTAAGTAAAGAAAATAATGAAATTCAGCAAAAATTATCATAAATTATGTTAAAGAAGTTCTATTCAGCCTCTGTTTGCATGTTTGGTGATTTGGGGAAATTTTCCACTATGTGATTTTTCTAGTTTTTTGCTTTAAAATATTTGCAAGATTAAGATGACAAATAGGGACATCATCTCATGTTGTATAAGGTAACTTTAAGATTGGAGAACAATTTATATTGATGATTTTTTAGGATTCAGACATTAAATAATCAAATTAAGCATAAATACTTTACTAGTCCATGACTCTGAGAATTCTTTATTTTGGCTCAACTGGAAAATGAAACTCTACTAGTAAGAAATCTAAGGGTAAACATAAAATATCAAATTATATTTGTTATAATTTTCAAGATAACTAGATTACTATTTTATCATCAGCTCCACTCCAGTATTTTTTTGTTTTTGTTTTTGTTTTTGTTTTTGGTTTTTTTGGGCCACACCCAGCGTGCTCAGGTTACTCCTGGCTGTCTGCTCAGAAATAGCTCCTGGCAGGCACGGGGGACCATATGGGACACCGGGTTTGAACCAACCACCTTTGGTCCTGGATCAGCTGCTTGCAAGGCAAACGCCGCTGTGCTATCTCTCCGGGCCCTCCACTCCAGTATTTTATAAGAATTTCTTAAGCACTACTATTGTGCCTTAGAAATAATAAAGGGTACTTATAAATGAGCTAGTTGTTTATATGAGGGTTGCTGCAAAGTAGAAATATCAACTGCATTTTATAGAAGGTTCTGTCTTAATTTGGGAGATGTTGACGAAACGATTTGAAAGACAAGATGGAAAGGGCATAAAGCAAGATAAAAACATGAGGGAAAAGCCATGCAGGCAGAGGAGAGGTATGCGGATAGTGTCTTATAGTTGTAGAAGACTGAATCAAGAAAATTACAAAAACTAGAATCTAAAGCAACCCAAGATTGGGGAAATTCAGAGAGATAAGCTGGTAAGTCAAGTAGTGACCTTCTTTTCTTTTTTCTTTCTTTCTTTCTTTCATTTCTTTCTTTTCTTTCTTTTTTCTTTTCTTTCTTTCTTTCTTTCTTTCTTTCTTTCTTCTTTCTTTTTTCTTTCTTCTTTCTCTTTCTTTTCTTCTCTTCTTCTTTCTTCTTCTTTCTCTTTCTTCTTTCTTTTTTCTTCTTTCCTTCTTTCTTTCTTTCTTTCTTTCTTTCTTCTTCCTCTTTTCTCTTTCTTTTATTTTTTTCTTTCTTTCTTTCTTTTCTTTCTTTTTTTTCTTTCTTTCTTTCTTTCTTTCTTCTTTCTTTCTTTCTTTCTTTCTTTCTTTCTTTCTTTCTTTCTTTCTTTCTTTCTTTCTTTCTTTTTCTTTCTTCTTTCTTTTCTTTCTTTCTTTCTTTCTTTCTCTTTCCTTCCTTCCTCCTCCTTCTTCCTTCCTTCCTTCCTTCTTCCTTCCTTCCTTCCTCCTTCTTCTTTCTTTCTTTCTTTCTTTCTTTTATTTTCTTTCTTTCTTTTTTTCTTTCTTTCTTTCTCTTCTTTCTTTCTTTCTTTCTTTCTTTCTTTCTTTCTTTCTTCTTCTTTCTTTCTTTCTTTCTTTCTTTCTTTCTTTTCTTTCTTTCTTTCTTTCTTTCTTTCTTCTTTCTTTTCTTATTTATTTATTTTGGTTTTGGGCCACACCAGTTGATGCTCAGGGGTTACTCCTGGCTAAGCACTCAGAAAATTGCTCCTATCTTGGGGATCATATGGACGTAGGGGAATCATATGGGATGTTGAGGAATCATATGAGATGTTGGGGATCGAATCCTGGTTCGTTCTGGTTAGCTGCATGCAAGGCAAAGGCCCTACTGCTGTGCTATGGCTCCAGCCCCCCCAATTAGTGACTTCTGACTTCTTAAAAGAAATGTAGATATTATTCAATCTTGGCTTGATGTGGGAAATGGTCTAGTTGTGGAAATCAATGTATAAATTAGATAGAACAAACAAAAATTCCTGGAGTGCAGGAATCACCTTTAAATCAGTTGGTCATGGAATTAATATAGATTAATATTATATATATATAAAATATAGATGTTTGCAGATTTAGTGGCTGCATCTCAGCAGTTTGGCACTTTCATGGATGTTCCTTGATAAGATGTTAATACAATGCTTACAGGATGCTATGTTTATGTTATTGTTAGAAAATCAGGTCAGGGCCTCACTGTGGACTGTTGAATGGAAGAAAGAACAGGATTCTGTCTTCTGCATTAGGGAGCAGAAATAATTGGCGTTGTTAGGCTTTAATTTCATTGAATTTTCAAACATATACAAAAATAAATTCGTGTATAGATCCCCTTTATTCCATGGATAGCAATCAAGAGTGTCAATTTCTGTACCAGAGCTATAGGATAGTAGGTAGGGCACTTGCTTTGCATGTAGCCCAGTTATTTAATCCCTAACAGCACTACTAGGTTAAACTGAACACTACTAGGTTAAACCAAAAAGAAAAAAAATTGTTATATTTTATTCATTTATTTTTAGTTTGGGGGCAACCAACCCAAAATTATTCAGGATTTACACCTGATTTTGTGCTTGGGCATTATTCCGGGAAGTGACCCTATTAGGTAAAGAGACTGAACATAGAAGAGAGGGCATAGAGGGCAAGTGCCCTACTCACTGTATTATTTCCCCAGTCCAGCTAATATATTTTAAAGCATTGTCACTTTTAACCCTATAAGAATCAAAAATGTTATTTAAATATAAAAACATTTATATTTAAATAATATTACTTTATATTGCTGCATACTATTTTATACTGAATAAAATTAGAAGTAATTCTTTTTTTAGATCTAATATTCAAATAAGACTTTATTTCCTAGTCAGTACACACATGACATTTGGCTTGCTCCTGGCACTTAGGAATCATTCCTGGTAATTCTTAGGGGCATATGGGATGCTGAAAATTAAACTCAGGTCAGCACATGCAAGGCAAGTGCCTTACCTGCTATACTCTCTCATTGGTCCAAGGTTACTGTGCTTATGAAATATAAAAAGGACATTCCAACAGCTATATAAATTCTTTGGATTGAGAAGACCCACTCTGTCAAAGTCCTATAAGTTTAGATTTATGATATGCTCCCTCCATCCCTCAGCCTTTTTTCCTCTGTTAGCTATAGTCTTGCTCTTTGATCTTCTGCTGGGAATTCTTAGGTTGAGTTCTTGTAGAACCAGGGACCTTGGGGTCAAGACTGGCTATTCTCTCCTTAATAACCTTAAAACATGGCCTTTGTATGCTTATAAAGTAGAATGCTGCAATGTGAAGCAACTAGTCAGTGCCATTTCTGAAGATTCCATACCAACAAAAGCAAAAGCAAGTATCATCTATTATTTTCAGCAGACTCTGAGTTTGTTTTTTTTTTAAGACTCTGAGTCTTAAACCCAGAATCACCCTGCTGATAAACCATGTCAAACACTCTGACAAGTATGCTTTGGAGACTGATCTAAATCTTTTCACTTGAATCTTACCAATCTACATTAGAAAAATAACCACAGATACTCATTCTAGCTATATCTATCTGAAACTGGTGGTTTAGCAAACACTTCAGGTGACACAAGTCAAGCTGTGTGTTAAATCAAGCTGACACACCTGTGGATCTGCTGGGAGTATTAAAAAAAAAAAAAAAAAGGAGGGGGGACTAGCACAGTCACTTGCAGAAGACAGTGGAGAATCAATGTAGTGGAAAATTCACTGAACAAGGCTGAGACTAGAAGATTTATTTTATGGTTCCGGTGCTGTTTTGTGACCTTGGAAATTGTCTGGGAGTAGTTGTTAATCTCTTCGTGCTAGTCCCATGTGTTTCTCCTTATCCAAGAATAGTGGACTAGCTACCCAAATAGTAGTTGTATGCATTTTAAAGACACTGTTAAGGTATTAAAGGATAATAATTTGACTAGAATGTCATTATCATGGAAACTATAATATTTGTACTCCATTGTTCACACAAAAGGGGTCTACCTGCTTACTTCTATAAACTTCTTTTTTTTAATCTTTTCCTCTATACTGTTCTATAATTAGGTAAAATTATTAATCTCTCTCATCACTGGAAAAATTGAACTAATTATAATTACAAAAAATGCAAGAAGCTTGAACTTATTATTCCATCTTTACGCTCCATAATTTTAATATAGAAGAAAGAACTATTTAGCAGAGATTTAATGCTTATATTCTCCAAGGAAAATTTTCTTTCCTGGTTGGACACAGTCCCAAGTAAGTATGCATTAAATTAGAAGTGTTAGGGTTCAGAGTCGAAGGATGATACTGTGAAATTGAAATAAAACTTTATTCCCCCTGCCTGCAAGCCCCAAGCTGACAGTCAGGAGGTGACACCTCCCCCCACACCTTTGGGCTACAAGAAAGTTTATGGAGTAGATGCAAGAACTGTTTCATCTTGTTGACCTTTAAACTGATAGGCTGGCATCTAGGGGAGGGCTTTCCACAGTTCCTGCTATCTTCGCCCTAACAAGATTTGTGCTTTGGCCAGCTGACCCAGTGTGGTGCTTATGATTTCTAACACCCTTGAGAGCCCTGCAGATTTTTGCAAATGGAAACTTAGCCTAGAGGCAGGAAATGGAAATCTTAACACTGGGTCAACCAAATGGAGTCCTTTCTGCTCTAGGCTCCACAGAAGAACAACTCCTTTATTCTTCTGAATTTCCATTAGCCAAAAGTCACATCAATTAAACAATCAGCGTTTGCATCTCAGTTCCGAGCTTTCTTTTTTTTTTTTTGGTTTTTGGGTCACACCCGGCATTGCTCAGGGGTTACTCCTGGCTGTCTGCTCAGAAATAGCTCCTGGCAGGCACGGGGGACCATATGGGACACCGGGATTTGAACCAACCACCTTTGGTCCTGGATCGGCTGCTTGCAAGGCAAACGCCGCTGTGCTATCTCTCCGGGCCCAGTTCCGAGCTTTCTGCCTGAGCTGTCAACATAATCTTTAGAGAAAATCACCACTGGTAGCAGACCTAATAACATCAAAAGTTTCCGTTTTCCACTGTTTTACTTCTCTAAGCTGATGTCCTGGGTGACTTTTATAAGTCACAAATAAGACAGCAATTAAATACCATAGTTCTCAGATAAATTTTGGCTACTGAGGAAATATTTATCGAATCATGTGAGATTTTTTATAAGCTTTGGTGCTATACATTTTGGGGGGGGGGATTTGGGCCACACCCGGTGACGCTCAGGGGTTACTCCTGGCTATGCACTCAGAAGTTGTTCCTGGGTTGGGGAACCATATGGGACGCCGCACCCTGGTCCATCCTAGGCTAGCGCTTGCAAGGCAGACACCTTACCTCTAGCGCCACCAGGCCGGCTCCTGGTGCTATACATTTTTGTATTTTTTTTTTTTCATTTGATTTTCAGGTCAACCTTCTGATGTAAGTGAAGGATGCTATTTTATAATTAAAAAATAAAACTTCAAGCAGTGTTTTGTTTTGTTTCATGTACTAAGCAACTAAACTTACTGGCATTGTATTGTGCAATTTACACATGCTATTGTACTTTATTTTCTAACAATCTGATCATATAGATGTATTTTTTTAATTGTAAGATGAGGAAACCAAGTCTCTGGATTTAATATGTACAAACTTTAACCAACTTGGATTTTTACCAGGTAGGGAAACTTGAGTTCAAAATAGAATCTTATTTCAATGACATTAAACAACAATGCATATCAGAGGGACTAAAACCAAAGTACAATGGGTAGGGCATTTGCCATATATATATAGCAGACGTGGATTATAACTCTGGTAACTCATATGGTGTCCTGAGCCCACTAGGAGTTTTTCCTGACCTTAGTCAGGAGTATGCCCTGAGCACAACTAGGTATAGCCCCAAAACAAACAAATAATATATATATTTATATATATTTATATCATATATCAGAGTACTCCCAATCGTCTAGACACAGTTATATCAATTTAAAAAAGTCTCTCTGCTGATTCTGTAACTTTCTTGCAAAATCTTAGTAATCAAAGAAAATCTGCCTTTATGAATTCATAAAACAAACCTTACATAAAGTCAAATTGAAATTTAATGTATCTAATTTTCAGAGTTACACGCATTGTATGAAATAGCTGGTTGGGGATTCATACTGTTGTCTGCCTATAAAAATTACTTCATTTAACACATTAAAGAATTCTTGAGCATTTGATGAGATCTTTTTAAAAGATTTCTGGAAAGCTCCAACAAGATTGTTTTAGTCAAAACAAAGGATGCCAATGAGAAAGAGGGAGGACAGATATTGTTGGATAGGGTGAGGAGCAAGGATGGAGGGAGAACAACAGGAAGGGGGAAAACAACATAATTAATTCAGCATTTTTAAAAAATTTATAACAAAAAGATTGATTTGCTTCCTAATAGATCTGACAAGCTAAAACAAGTGTTTTTGTCTTGAATTATTTCTTTAACTTTCCCAAGTCATCAAACATTTATATTAGCATTTGTTAACTCTATGGTCACATGTGGTACCTATTTGTTACACTCTGCTCCAAAAGGTAAGGATACAGATAAACATTTACTGTGTTTTGCTTTTATGTATGTAGTTCATCACCAAGTAAATAGTTACTACTAGAAATGCATACATCCTTCTTTGGGGGAGTACAGAAAAACTAGTATACTTTCCCTCTCCTTAGAATTACAAGATCAAGTTGAATTCTAGTAAATTTAGTATTTTTGGTTTGATTTTGGGCCACACTTGGTGGAGCTCAAGAGACCATTTGAGATGCCGAAGATTAGTGTGTGTAAAGTAAGTGCCCTACTCACTGTGTTACTACTTCAGCCCAGTGAATACAATTTTTAATCTGTTTATATAATTTTGTCCATTTGTCTTCTACATATCTTTCTCTTTTTTTCATAACAGGAGAGAGAGAGAGAGAGAGAGAGAGAGAGAGAGAGACAGACAGACAGACAGACAGACAGACAGACAGACACTGTAATCTGGACCAGAAGTAAACCAAAGAACATCTGTAAATCTTTAGCAGTGGAAAATTCCATGTCACCACTTCAGCACAGCAGCAAGCTAGCAAGCTAGCAAGCTAGCTCGGTCTGGGGGTTGAAGTGATGGGCTAGTAGTAAATCCTTAAGCAACATGACTAGATGACTAGCCTGGAGAGATCCATTTAAAAATCTTTTCTGTTGCCAGAGGATAGTTTCTTAATGGCAGGAAGGCATTCTAATGCATATAAGGTAAGGAAAGTGGAATTCTACTGTGATTCATAAAAACAACACCATTCCTGATAGAACTACTTGAAAAGCAGCCAAAAACTAAGT
This sequence comes from Suncus etruscus, assembly GCF_024139225.1. Lineage (NCBI taxonomy): Eukaryota > Metazoa > Chordata > Mammalia > Eulipotyphla > Soricidae > Suncus > Suncus etruscus. The sequence goes on from NC_064856.1 coordinate 41,174,124, forward strand.
TTCTCTAAAGGTGTTTCTAAAGCCTTTTAAAATAAAGGAAGGGTTCCTTTGATGTCTGTCTAACTCTAAAATACCAGAGCATCTAAGAAAACAAAATGGAAATAGAGGGCTGAAGCGATAGCACAGCCAGTAGGGCATTTGTCTTGCACTTGGCCTTCCTGGGTTCAATCCCTGGCATTCCATGTGTCCCCCAAGTTTGCCAAGAGTAGTTTCTGAGCACAGAGCAAAGAGTAAACCTTGAGCACTGCTGGGTGTGGCCCCCAAACAAAACAAAATAGATTAACAACTATTTGGACTAAAAAAATTCAGTGGAAAGGCACTTGCATTACATGTTGCCAATCTCCAGCATCCCATGTGGTAGACCTACCAAGACTGATCCCTGAACAGTGCCAGGTGTTCTTAGGGGGCAGGGGGAAGAAAAGAGGGTGGGAGGGAAGGAGACAGAGAGATAGAGAGAACTATGAATCACTTTTATTAAGCTACCAGTAGGTAAAATTATATTTGTCATCAAACAAGAATATTTTGTTTATTTCTTGGCTTTGGAATAGAACCAGTAATCTAAGATTGACCTTATATATGTTTAGTTAAAAGCCAAATGGAGGGGCTGGAATGATAGCGCAGTGATAGGGTGTTTGCCTTGCATGCACCTGACCTAGGACGGACCTCAGTTCGATCCCTGGAGTCCCATATGGTCCCCCAAATCAGGAGTGATTTCTTGAACGCATAGCCAGGAATAATCCTTGAGTATCACCTGGTGTGCCCCCCCCACAAAAAAAAGCCAAATGGAGAGAAGATAGCAATATATATTTATTTGGGATTTTTTTCATCTTATTACTTTATTTCTAAGATTCACCACCTTTTCACCTCTAAATACATATTTTAGCTTGAAAAGTTAGGATAAGTCTTGGGATCATACTTTTCTGGGAAAAATAAGTGTTGGGACTAGATATGACTCTAAAATTTGGAGCATGTTCTTCATAGAGGCCCAGGTAAGACCCACATAACTTTCCAGAATCTTAACATTCTTAGCAATCTTAGTATCAGGAATAGACCTTGAACATTGTCAGGTGTGTTATTGATGCTGTTTTGATTCTGCTTTGAATGATGAAAATTATGTATATTGTATTAATTATTCAGCAAGATTATGCTGGGACAGAGAAGATTTTGCAAATGAAAAAACTTCAAATCAAGCATCTGATTCCATAAGAACTTCAAGATTCTGATTACTCTTTTTACTCTACTGTGCTGCATAGGTTTTCACTTCACCTGTCTTATCTTGTTTTTTAAAATGTGCCTCAAATTTTTACCATAGAGACACTCATTGTCATCCAGAGGAAACTCAATAAATACTATACATACATACCACCACTCCAATGGCAGCTACTCTTTGGTATTTACCATCCAAATCCTGAGATTTCAAGATAGCTCTGTATCAACCTATGAACCTCTTAAGGAAAATGTCTTTCCAGTGGACTTGATATCCCTAGTGATTCGTATTGTGCCTACCATGCAGCAAACTCTGTAGAAATGTTCACTGAATATATTAAGAGAAGGGCATAATTCCCCTAAGGAAATGGAGTGTTTACAATTACTCACCAGTTTCTTATCCCTGGAGCAGAAGCCAGTTTGTTGTTCCAAGAATAGAAATAAAAGAGTCCTCTGGTCTTTCTTCCATGCACTTTCCTGGACTATGAGGATCAAGTGGAATAATATTGTGATGTCAATAGACTTCATATGATTCACATTTGCCTCGGTTCCTTTGAAAGTTGCTGCAAAGCTCAAACAGCCTTAGCTTCTAACCTCCCAGGAGCTTCTAGTGCATGTTTTGTCTACAAGAATCATTACTGCTCAAGTGTGAAGCAGGTGGTCTCTTTAAACCTCTTCCCCTGTCAGGAGGAAATAGAACTATCAACAGGCAGCAGCTGGTGTGGTATGCATGATCAGAACTGTGCTAACAGTTCAATGATTCCCCTAGTTGTTTAAACTATGCAAAGGCCAAAATGAGCACATAGTAAAATGTTAGAATATTGAGCTCATGAGTGCCATAAGGGCTGCCAACTCATTTATTCTAATAGGAGCTATGAGTAATAATAGCAGCAACTGTCCTACATTTACAAAATATTTTATGATAAATCTCATTTTGATTCCCAAATCCCACTCTGTGGGAGGACTCTCAATTCAGAGATGAGTAAACTAAGGTTCAGGCAATTCCCAGGATATAAATAATAAAATTGATATTCAGAGTGGGTCTCCTGGTCTTGCTTCCTGTGTCCTCCAATAACTGATATCAGAAGCCACCTGGAAAAGGTACTGATGAAGAATTATTTTGAAGAGAACGTATCCCTGACTTCCATACTTCATTGGGCTTACTATTTTCTTCTCAAGATCTCAAACTGACCATCTGAATCTTGTAGATATGAACAGTTGGGAAGACTTATTTCATTCAGACTAATTGCATTGTAACAAACAACTTTGGCATCTTTGCAGAAGGCAACACCTTATCAGTGTGAACAATAGAGTAGGTTTATATTCTATATTTCCTTGTTTATCTTTAAAATATTTCAAGGGAAACAAGTAAATGGCAAAGCTCCCTCTTAGTAGTGGTTGGTGTTTATATCCCCTCATTTTTTTATGGAACAAAGGATCTGAGCTCTTATTCAATGCCTTGAAAGGATAATAATGAAAGATATCATTGATATTCCTAAACATAGCAGTGAAACTTTGGAGTTGGTTATCAATCTTGTGATCTCTAAATCACTGTGAATATGTGGGAGGATCCCAGGGAATACTAGACCAGCAGGTTAGTAACTCCACTCTGATACCAGGTATCCTAAATTATGGCCATTTGTGGCTCCTTCTTTAACTCCGTAGAGATGTCTATTCATATCAGGACAGTGAGTCCAATGCCTTTAGGAGCAGACAGATTTTCATTTACTTAGCTCATAGTGAGATGGATTCTGATTTTTTGGCAAGCAATGAACAAGATCAGGTGTTGAATAGCAGATGGGAATTAGATGTCATTACCTAGAATTAAGCATTTAAATTCATTATAGCTCTTATAATCTTCCCTGTGTGTTGAAGAAGACACAGTGATTCTATTTGTGAGGAAATTGAGCCCAGTCAGGTTAATAACATTCCCAATAATGCAAATCTAATATATGGCAGGGCCAGAATGCTGACTTCAATCTGCATAGCCCAAATAGTCTTTCCTGTCAACTGTTATTATCTGTCAGATCCAAATGAAAGCATATGATGTAATTCCAATATAAATGTATCTAGTCAGGAGTAGGCTTTAGATACCTAAGGAAGTGGAAATTAGACATATTAATATTTCTTATCATACATCAAGGGAACTAAAGAAATAGTTGAAGGAAATTTTGTGATTTTAAACTATCAGTTTAGAAGTTGCTTTTCAGCACTTGGCTTCTTTGTACAAAACATCCAGACATATAGAATACTTTCCTTGTAATTTGAGCATCTTTTACTGGGCACCCATCTCATTTAAAATAAGACAGAATAGTGTTGCTTTTTAAATGTGGTTTCTATCTCCACCAACATCATTGCCTTTGAGACTGTCCCACTTTGTAAATAAATTCCTTGGGATTCTATGATGTTAAAATGATATTCCAAATAACTGGGTAAATGGATGGCAGAATGATGGACCCCAACACTTGGGGGAAAGAGGTGATACAAAAGATCTTTAAATAGAATAAAGTAGAACAGCATAAGTATAATGTAATGAGGTAGATGACAACAGCAGAGAAAGATAGCAGAACTGAAGAGGTTCGCAAAATGGTGGGATTATAATATGCACCATAAATGTACTGAAAATGGCCTCATCAAGATTCAGAATTGAATGCAAAATCCAGTGAGTTCTATTCCCTAAATGTTCTATGACTTAGGTCAAGTTAGTTCTAAAACTATGTCCTTCCTTCTAAAATAATATACTTAGCATAATATTCTGTTAGGTAAAATAAAATTTTAAATGTATATATTAAATAGATACTAGCCTATTACAGGTTCTTGGTATATGTATATATATACATATACATATATACATATATATATAATTTCCCCTTTAGATGATAAATATTGGACTGGAAAGAGTACAGCAAATATGGTATTTGCTTTGCACGAGACTGACCTGTGCTTAAACCCCAGAACTTCATATGTTCTCCTAAGCCCTGCCAGAGGTGACCTCTGAGCACAGCTAGGCACAGTCCCAAAATTAAAAACAAAAAATAATTTAATAACATAGATTGAAGAACTTTAAAACTGAATCTGAGTATTCTCTTGAGTGTTAGGAATTTGGCAGAAAAAGGTTCCAAAACAGTGGGCATAAAGTAGAAGTGGGATAAAGGTGAAGGGTTTGAGAGAACATAGTTATGGTAATGTTAAACTTTTATTTAAGCTTGCTAAAAAAAAAAACCTATAATTTTCAGTATATACCACAGTTTGTTTACCTGATCTTTCATTTGTTTCTAGAGTATAACTACCTATAAAATTATTTCTCTGCAAAAGTTAAAAGATTTAGCACCACTACTCCACTCCTTGCACACATACACTTTAATAATGAAAAACATCATTATGTTTGTAAATAAAGATCTTACTGTTTGTTCTAATGAAATTACTTGTACTTAAGTTTCATATCTTTTGAAAAGGAGTAATAAAAAAAGGAAATACTTCTGAACACAAAATTTGTGATGAATATGATTCTAAGAGTAGAGAAGTTGGGAAAAGGCAGTTGCTTATTATTATTATTATCATTATTATTATTATTATCACAAATAAAACCAATACAACACAACAAAAGTCAATGGAGCATGATAGAATACAATTTTTGGAGAGATGGGAGACACTCCCTCAGGAGTTACTCCTGGCTCTGCACTCAGAATCACTCCCAGTAGGCTTAAGACACACTTGACTATGCTGTGGAACAAACCAAAACCTCCTGCACTGTATTGCAGGGCAAGAGTTCTACCCATTGTATGATATCTCCAGCCCGAACAATACAATATTGCCAATATATATCATGTTGATAATGTGAGGAATATCATCACTGAAGAATGATGTACAATAAACGATTTCAAAACATAGCAGAGAACATTTGGGCAAACTAATGGGTCATGTAGTTTGGAGAGCCCAGCTACTTACTGAAAGAAGGATTCCGTTGTGCTGTGTAAAACGTTGCAATGAAAAGAGTCCAATGCACTATTCATCAAATCAAAATGAGTGATCTAAGAAGTGTGGCTAATAACTGGTTTGACTGTGATCATGAAAGCTCAAAAATTGTTAGAGGACAGTGAGAACAGCAGGATTTGAGGCTGGAGTGACTAGGCAAAAATAAAAATTGAAATTAGAATATTTAGCTTGGAAAAAAAAGTGTTTTTTTTTTCTTTGAGGGGTGGTTGACGCTTAGTGGTTACTCCTTACTATGTGCTCAAAAATTGTTCCTGCCTTGGGGGACCATATGGGACCCCCCAAATAAGTGTTTTCTTTCTCCACTAAAAATATTTTTTAAAAAAACAAACAAAAAATCTTTATATTAGAAGTCAGTAACATGGCACAATGGAAAGGCACATACTTTGAATTGTTAGGACAGGAAGTTGTAACTTCTATTCTCAGATATGACTGTCAAATGGGAGGATAGATGCCTGTATAAATCACTGTATTTCGTGGTGATTCATGCAAGAACTCAACATAGTAGCCTAATGAAGCTTTGGACTGGCACTAATTTGATACTTCAAGGCAGACAGAGAAGTTGGAGGAAAGATTTCTGGGTTTTATCAGAGTAGTGAATCCTTGAGAAGAGAGTCCCGGGAATATATTGCAAAGTGAGTGACTCTTAGGGATGATGTATGGTGTTTAATAATGATGGAAAATTAAGAGTCTTTGCTCTATCCCAAGGCAGAAATGTTTATGTGATTTGCATGTTATCTGGGAAAAGCTTTGGGCAGTAAACTTGCACAATGACATCTTTGTACCAGAGAAACCAGTGAGTAGGTCTAAATATTTATTATGATGAAATAATTCAATAAATATGTCTAACGTATGAAATGTGATTGAAGTATTGAGAAACTTACTGATGTAGTTGAGACAATGTAGGAAAAATCTGTTATTCTATTTAAGAAAGGGAAGAGAGAGGATTAGTCATAGAAAAATATAGTTATGGACTCATGTGGATAAATGTACATACTCACACACCTTCAAATGAATCCCAAATATTTGTGAAAGTCTTGCTCATAAGCATTTATTTACTCTAGTTATAGGGAACACATGCCTTGCACATGTTAGATTTGGGTTCAATTCTTGGCAGCCCTTATAGTTCACTGAGAATCAACAGGAATTATCCCATGAGCACAAAGACAGGAGTGTCTTGAGCACCTCTGCATGTGCACCCAAAAAGACAAAGAACAAAAAAGAACAAAAAGAAAAGAAAAAGGTGAAGAGAAAAAGACTAAGAAGCTCTTTCAAAGTTTTCTTTCAAATAATTCAAATATTTTTTGTTTGTTTGTTTTTGATTTTTTTTGTTTGTTTTTAGGCCACATCCATTGACGCTCAGGGTTTAGTCCTGGCTATGCACTCTCTCCTGGCTTGAGGGACCCTATGGGACGCTGGGGGATTGAACCCCGGTCTATCCTAGGCTAGCGCTTACAAGGCAGACACCGTACCTCTAGCACCACTGCTCTGGCCCCAATAATTCAAATCTTTATAACATCAGTGGGCATCATGTTAAGAAAGATTTAAAGAAGAAATGAAATACTTTGCATGGGGCACTGAGTATTGTGCCATGTGGAAGCTATAAATATTAATAGATTCTGAAATGCCAAGAAAATGCAACTTGCTCAAAATGATTTAAATATGCATATTAGTGGTTATAAGTGTTTTTCTGCAAAAATAGAGAGAAATAAATGCATAAAGATTAATAGATTATAGGTTTTATCTGTTCTGCCTATTTACTTATTTAAAATTTAATTATTCAAAGCTAAGTTTTCAAACGAAATGACTTCTAAAGCTAGGTACTCCTGATTTTGCTTAAACACCAGAATTTCCTCTCATCTATTAGGTTTTATCTTTAGAGTTCTAAACTTTCAATGTATTTGCTTTCAGAAATCATTGTTGTTTATTTATTATCAGAAATAGCTTTTTTTTTTTTTTTATAAAATACTACCTCATAATAGCCAATAAATAGCCAGTAAAGTTAATTTAGATTAATTTTATGGGTCTCTGTTTTTAAAATTATGAAATTCACTATAAGTAAATTATTTTAATTATATTTACTTAATCAGTTTTAAATAGAAGTTGTGAATAAATTGATTTTAAAGGAAATTGTTTTTTTTTAATCTACTGAGAAATAAAATACTTTATGACATTTTTTGATGAAAAGAACCACTAATAATTTGAATTACCATAAATGTCATTTTTGCTTTTAAACTGAACTGAGCCTTTTACTAGCAGGATTTTTTTTTTATTTGGTGTTCAAACCCACCAAAACTCAGGAGTTACTTATGATTCAGTATTGGGGAGATATTTCTGACAGGACTTTGGGACAATTAAAATGTAAAGTATGCCATAAGCCCTTTGAGTTATCTCTCTCCAGCATTTTACTGAATTTTCTTTTCATCTTTTCTTTTTTAATTTTATTTATTTCTGGTTTGGGGGCCACATCTGACTATGCTCAGGCTTACTCCTGGCTCTTTGCTCAGGGATCACTTTCTTGAGAAAACTATAACTGTGCCAAGGATAAATTCAGGTTGGCTATGTGAAAAAAATATCTTAACCTCTATACTATTTCTTCAACCCCTGGATTTTCTTGAAGCTAGACTATGCCAAACTCTGCTTTGAAGATGCTACTACAAGTGTGTTCAAAAAATTAGAAACTGTTTGTTGTTGTTTTTAATGTTGATTATGTTAATACAAATATTCCTTATTTTATTGGACTGGTAAATGACAAAATATTTTTCTATGAAATAACACATGAATTATGCCTATTTTTTAGACCAACTTATAAGGGAGGTGGTTGGGTCACACCTAATAGTACTTTAAGGCTACTACTGGCTACAGTTTCTAGGGTCATTCCTGGTGGTCTTAGGTGTTAATCTGGGGTGGACACATGCAAAGCACATGCCTTATTTTCTATACTATTTTTCAAGGCCTTGATCCATGTATTTTTTTCTATTGTGAGTACTTTTAAAACATATATTTAGTATTAGCATATTTTCTGTTGTAATACCCCCCACACCTGACCTCCTGAGATTTAAAAATATCATAGATTTTAGAAGTGATCAAGTAAGAACTTTCATATTAAAGTTTATTAGGCAGTACCAAGAAGATGTTTCAAAGTGATAGAGCATATGACTTGTACACGAAGAGCTCTGGGTTTGATTTTCAGCACTGCAACCCTACGAAGTACCACCTTAGCATTGATGAGCCTTAGCATTGTGTGGGAGGACCTCCAAACTTCTGACAGTAAATTTGTTGTATATTTATGAATAATAAGCTTCTAGCAACTGCCTGTTAGAAATTTTTGCAAAATTAAATGGTATTTTCTACATGCTTATAACTAAACATTTGGAGGTTTTTTTTTTAAGGGGGGTGCTTTTTGGGCCACACCCTGTGATACTAAGGGGTTACTCCTGGCTATGCTCTCAGAAATCCCTATTGGCTCGACTCTGGAGACCATATGGGACACTGGGGGATCGAACCAAGGTCTGTCCTAGATCAGCCTTGTGCAAGGCAAACACCCTGCCTCTGTGCTATCACTTCGGCCCCTAAGCATTTGTTTTTTAGGGAGTCTCATATCAACTCCACAATTGTGGTAATTCCACAAACTTTGGGAGTTTATTCTTTTTCCTCACCTTTCTAAATTATTTTATTTTGCGATTATAACTTTACATGCAGTTGTAAGAAATAACGCAGGAAAATTTTATTTTATTTTTATTTCCCCAGTTATAACATTTTGTACACTAATGCATTTTTTTAGTGTTTCTATCTTATGTACATTGTAATGATTGTCACAAATAGAATATTGACAGGGCCATAACTCACTATATTATCCCAGAGAGCTTAGTTTGATTTATACTCATTTGTGTGTTTGTTTAATTTTAGGTATTTTATTACATGTACAAGTACCTGCATATACTTGACTACCAAAGTCATGACAGAGAACATTCTGTCACCACAAGGATTCCTGCTTGTGCCCAATTAAACCACACCTACCTCTACCCAATGGAATTTTCCATATTAGAAATTTGATGATTTTTCTTTTTGGTTATGTGTTGGAAAATAACTGATTTCTTCTCCTCCTCTTAGAAGTATCTACAAATAAATAATTATAAACATGTAAATGGCTACTCTTGAATTGCACGTCTCTGTTGTTTGGTGAAAAATCAATAGCAGAGCTCAGAGGCGCTTTTGGCTGTGCAGCAGCAATTTTCACACCATTTTTCTTTCCATTCTCAGATTACGCTCGATTTGAGGCCAAAATCCATGACCTACGAGAGCAGATGATGAACCACAGCATGAGCTCTGGGTCTGGATCCCTGCGAACTAATCAGAAGCGTTCCCTCTATGTCAGGTAGGCAAGAATTTTCTTTTACTGTGATGCTCATTTTTAACAATTCTGCTTGGGCACATGAAGGAGACATGTGCCTTTTTACAAAGGAATAAGTGTTTCTCTTAATCTGTGCATATCAATGCAGCACTATAAGACCTCAAGACACTTCACTGTCTCTCCTGACAAAAGGTGCATACTTTACTACTAAACTGTGTACTTCAATTAACTTGTCTTTTTGATTTCACTTTGAAAGGTATTTCTTGTATTAGAGAACTATGGCAAGGCTAAGAAGGGAACAAGATTCCACAAGGCAAAAGGTTGTACAAGGCATTCATTTGATGGTTGTTGTAATGAGTTAGAGCCCCTTCATATTAGAGAGTATTCAAATATCTAAGAAGTTTTGCTACTAGTTTTAAAATAAAAATCAGAATATTGCGATTAGAGTTTATAGTCCTGCATTAAAGTACTTGATTTGCACACAGCGACTGGTTTTCATCCCCAGCATTTCATATGATCCCCAAATCTGCTCTGAGTGATTATTGAGCACAGAACTCTGTGCTGGAACACTGCTGGGGTGACCAAAAGACAACCTATAAATTCAGAAGTATAAATGGTACAAAATTTGTTCATAGTTTTATTTATATGCTTCAGTATAATCTGGGAGAGAATGTTAGGACTTAGACTTGTGACTCAAATATGGAAAGTGATTATTTCTGTTCACTTCCTGTATCATTTATCTTTGTGAACACACACATACACACACACACACACACACACACGCACACACACACACACACACAGAGGAAGGTTGGAGTCATGCCCACTCATACTCAAGAATTACTTCAGACTGACTATGCATGGGATCATTTTTGGAGGGCTCTGAAGATCATATGGGATGCCAAGGGTTGAACCTCAGTTGACCTCATGCAAGGCAAGTACCTAACCCACTGCACTATTGCTTTGGCCCTATATGTGTGTGTATATATATATTTTCCCCTTAATCTTGGATTGTTTTTGTCTAAAGCAGTTTTGTTAAAATAACAGGGATAAATCAGTTAATGTAAATGAAATTGTTATATAGAATAAAACTAGAAGGAAAAATGTCTTATTTTTAGTATTTTGTTAAGAAATAGAATAAATAAAAGTTGATTGTATGGGGTCAGAGTGATAGCAGTGGGTAGGGTTTTTGCCTTGCACATAGCCAACCCACATTTAATTCTTGGAACCCCATATGGTCCTCTGAATCTACCAGGAGTAATCCCTGAGCTCAGAGCTAAGAGTAAATCCTGAGTCACCACTATGTATGTCCAAATAACAAAACAAAAACAAGTACTGAAAACTTGCTGAAAATATATTAATACAGTTTATGGGCTAAAAAATTGATTAGAATTTTATGATATATAAAACCAATAAACTTATTTAAAAGAATAGTTTTAATCAAGCCAAACTTTTATTTTCTTAATATAAGTATGATATGCAAAAGAGATAAAGACTTAAAAATAACAAATGATAACTTGAAATTCTAATAGGATGTATTACAAAGAAACTATCTTTAAATGAGGTTCAAAAAGAGCTGAGGCATCTATGGGAAATTTCCCAAATGGTTCCTTAACAATATACAGAATAATATTTGATTTCCAGTGTTCAATTATTAATGTTTATTTTATATATAGTGAGCTGATCTCAGCACTAAAGTAATAGGTATAAAATTAGAAGAGCTTTAGACCATGCATAGAGGAAAATCAGAGAGAAACAATTCCCTGACCTTGTTTGTAATTTGATGTAATAGACCTCTATCTTCCACTCCCATAAAGCACTAAAATGAAATGAGCTAGAAAGACCTATGGGGGAACTTGACTAAAATGATTTGGGAAATATGTACCCTTGTCATTTGTTTTGTGTCTAATGACAATTTTGTGTTCAATGGGATTTTCATAGAGATAATTGCTTTAATCTAGAATGTTTTAATTCAGTCTTGTGCCAGTTGGCTGTGTTTACTTTAGCAAGTTAACTAGTTGTTCTCTCAGATTAGTAGCAGGATTTCTCTGATTTCTCTGATTACATAAATATCAGATCATTGGCATGTCTTTTTAATCTGGAAATGACATCCTGGAGTAATTCTCTTTGTTCTGCTTTGCTTTATGTAACTTAACTCTCACAGGTTCAGTTTTATTGGAGAAGGGTAAACTGAGGTTCCAGGAGGGAAAGTATATTATAATTCCATACACATTACTGCTTTCCTGGTCATCACTGTCTCTGTTTTATGAGGCATGGAATATTGGATCCATTTTGGCTAAAATTCCCAATCTACTTTTATAAGCACAATGACAGACTCTTGGATTAAGGAATAGGCTAGCAGAGAGGAGAAATTCAAACACAAACATCTTTTGAATTTTTAGTATAAGATACACCATACTGTAGTATATATTTCCTTTGGTGTTATTCATACCTTTTATAAAGCCAAAGCCCAAAGCAGAAATGCTGTGTTTTGTTATGAAGCATTTTGCTGATTTAATAAGATATTTGCCTGCACAAGACCACTTTCTCCTCAGTTTCTTTCTCTTCTTTCCTAGTCACATAGTTTTAAGCCATCCCCTAACTCATGCATATTTATACACAATCACACACTCTTGCATCTTGACCTGTTCATAAGGATGCACCTACCCTATAAAAGCATTCTAATTTCCCACTAGAAATGATCCTGCCTGGTGATGATAAACTTGTTTCCCTGAAAGTACCGAAGGGTAAAAAATTAGGACAGTGTTATCTATCATGTTGAACCAATCACCACCCCTGATTCAATTATGTTGTCCTGTTTTTCTCTTACAATCTTTGGTGCAAGTTGCTTGAATTGCCTAAATAGTGCTATACAAATGGAGTTGACTGGAAGTATAATAATACTGCATGGATTCTATGCAAATGGCTACTTATTTGGCATGTTTTTTTGCATTGTAAAATATATATAGTTGTAGAATCATCATAATTTAAATATTTAAATAAAATATTTTCGAGAATGCTCCATTAGCATGTTACCAATTCTTCAGATGTTTATATATTTAGGCTTCTGAACCACAAGGATGCAGCAGATTCTGTTACACATGCTTCAGGCCTTTTCATATAGACAGAATTGAAAGTATATCCTCCCTCCTCTTACTCAGCTTGTGGTGAGAGCATTAATATAGACCACCACCATCCCAAAAAAGGATTTTCCATATAAGAAAGTAAGAATAAATTTTTATTCAAATATTCCTGAGAAAGAGGTTGTTGACAAAATACAAGAGGACAGGTACTTTACTTCCCTTGCATTAGCTGCAGATGTCATGAATCTGGTTTAAATCCATGACATGGCATATGACATATGCCAGTTATTAATCTTTAGCACAAATCCAGAACAACTTTTAAAACGTCATGGTTTCCAAACTTCCTAAAACAAAATAAGTTTAGAGAAAGTTCAGAGATCCAGAGGATTAGAATATATATATATATATTGGTTTTTGGGCCACACCCGGTGACGCTCAGGGGTTACTCCTGGCTATGTGATCAGAAGTCGCTCCTGGCTTGGGGGTTCATATGGGACGCCGGGGGATGGAACCGCGGTCCATCCTAGGCTAGCACTGGCAAGGCAGACACCTTACCTCTAGCGCCACCACGCCGGCCCTGAATTAGAATGATTTAAAAAAAAAATACAACCTGCACTTAGAAAAGAACAGACTCTCAGTTTCAATTAAAAAAAGGAGAAAGAAAACCCAAGACATTGGAAGAATGCAAGAAAAGAAGAAGGAAATTCCATTGCCAAGGAGATAAAGGTCACCCAGAAGTAAAGGAGATATTTGGCTCACTTTGTTAAGAAAATTTATTGATTTAATATTTTAAGTGGATTATCTCTGTGTTGTGATTTGGGGTTAAAGATCAATTTTCATGATTTATTTATGCATTTATCAAACTTCTTTATACCAAAACCTATTATAGACTCGAAGGACCCAGTAGTGAGCCACTTTTTTCTGTCCCCAAGAAACTCATTTTAAAAGGCTTTAAGTTTAGAAAGATTTCAGTCTTTCATTTGTGCCTAACACACTAATCTCTGTAGTGATTTTTAAAGATATTATGAGTAATCCGAGAGCCTTTCAGTCTGTTTACTCAAAGTTAAACATATTCCTCATCATGTTCTAATAACTATATACATAGTTGAAGGAAAATTTCATTTGTACTAATATTTTATTGTACTCTGTTAACTTTTCCATTCTCTTTATCTCCTTTAATAAACAATGAAGTTCCCAACTCATTAATTTGATTTTATAACTTTCTAATGATCATGGCTTCTAGTTTACATATGGAGAAAGCAGGGGAAAATGCCCCAGGCAGAAGATATAACATACAGAAAGGAAGCAGTCAATCTCCAGACCCTTGGCATATTAGCCAACTTGAAAGGAACAGATGAAAAACCAAAGAAGAGGAAAACATTTGTTAAACCCCTATTGTTGACCAAACATATCTTAAGCTTCTCCATATATTTTTCCATTGATTAATGGATTAATTAATAGGATTAATTTTCCTATCCATCAAAGAGTCAAAGAATATCGCTTCCATTCTACAGATGAAGAAACAAAGACTCAGCAAAGTTCAGTTATTTTTCTAGAAAACAGCTAGACTCTAGTAAACCTAGATATTCAAGTCCTGAATGTGAGGCATTGTAGAACAGAATTTAAGAACATTGTTGATGTGTTTTGTGAGATAAACCTTTAAGTCTTAGTTCTACCTCCTAGCAGTGCTTTGAGCTTAGAGAGTTAATCTCTCTAGAATTAGTTTCTGATTTGGAATATGGAGATAGAAATATGATACCATAAAGTGACTAGGGGGATTAAAAATGTTGAATTCAATTACCTGTACAATGTGAAGCAAATGAAAAATGTTTATGGTATTCACACTTGCTTGAAAGGCAACCTTTTCCTGCTGATGGAAAGGCCATAGGATGATTACAAACAAGACATTGTTTTCTTCATTGTGACCTGAGTTTTCTTCCTTATTTCTTTGCTTTCCTTCTACAAATAGGACAGACTTCTGACTATCTAACATTTTAATTATCTATCTTACAAAGACTGGAGGGAGACTGCCAATATTTATATTTTTTGAATGTCTAGCTCACTCAACTCATCAAGCATTTATCATCTCCAACAAAACAGTAGAGTGGCCATATCTCACAAGAACTCAGCTGGGGACACAAATTTACACAAAGTATGACTTTGCCTTATAGCTAGTTCTTCAGGCCACCATGTATGACTTCCATCATTTATGTAAGACCTTTGTTTTCTCCTTCACATTCCATTCCTCACCCTCTCTAAGCACTCTTATCATCTATTATGAATTTGAAGGACTCATTTCATTTTACAGTGACTCTAAACCCACATTTGTTTTTCTTTTTCATAGGGTTCTTCCTCTACAGTTCTAGTTTGGGAGAGGCTGGGATCACTCTGGACAATTTTCCAGTGGAGCTCCACAGTCAACAGGGTCACCCTCTGGTGGTGAACAAGGAGCATTCAATGCAGGGTCAAACTCTGGGCCTTGTACATGCTAAGCATGTGCTCCACTAACCTAAACCCACTAATTTTTACACTGATAACTTATAATTGCTCTTTTAAGTCATCTTAAACTTAAAAAGCTATGTGACTAGTACACTTTGTTCAGTCTTTTACTCTATTGTTTAACATTACACATTAACTCAGTTGTACATGGATTCTTTCACTCTATTTTTTTTTCATACTTTCAACAAGGTAGCAGTCTGCGAAAGACATTAAAGATAAGTAACGTGCTCCTTCCCTCAATATACTCATAATCCATGTCTGCAGGCAGTTCAGATAGTGTGCACATTATTTTTTGTAGCTATCATTATTTGATATTTAGGGAGCCTATTTTACTTTGGAATTATTATTCTCTTTTTATCTTTACAATGTAAAATATATAAAATATATTAAAAATAAAAATATATAGAAATATAAAGCATCCGATAGTAATATCTGTCCAGAAGGCTACAGGCATTTAAAAATTTATATGCTGGGGTTCAAGAGATAATCTAAGAGGTAAGGTGCTTGCTGACCATCTATCTGACCCCTAGTTCCATTGTCTGAAATCAGATATGGTCCCCTGAGCACCTTTAAGCATCACCCCTGAGCAAAGTCATATAAATAGTCACTGAGAATCACCTGGTATGATGCAAAGAACAAAACTCAAATTATATTTAACTCATCTGTAAAAATAATGATAATTCTGGTCTTTATTCTGGAATCAAGGTAAAATTCCTTGAAATGGAATTACTGTTCAATATTAGAAAATCAAATTTATGATATTCTTAGTACTTGCTCGCACTTAGCACAAAGCGATATTCTTAATAAATATCTGTAGGACACATGAATTTTTTAGTCTCTTTCCCAAAATGTATGAGTGAAAATTTATAATTGTAATAAAGATTACAATTACAATATGAAAAATTGCATTACCAGACCCGCTGCCTGCCTATACCTAGGTTCTGGTAGTGTTCTAAGAATGCAGCTATGCCTAGTAGCATTGGTATTTCCAGTACACAGTTGGGACTCCAGGACCATTCTCTCTGTTTCTTTATATGCTGAGCTCTGTAACTTTCTTTAAGGTCTACTTTAGTGATGATTATAACAAGCACACACAGCCTCTGTACTTTTAATGAGAGGGCTTAGGATAGAACAAGACCCAAGAGAACCTCACCCTGTATCTTATTCTCAACTCCTTTAGTCTTCATATTCCAGCAAGGTCAGACAGGAAGTTTATACTAGGCAATCTTCGGGAATACAATCCCACTCAAAATTCTTCATCCCTATAGGCTTTTATTTTTGGGAAAAGGTGTCACCGATTCATTTTATTGTTAAGAAAAGGCTTTATTATAGTCTAAGATACTCTGATCTATTTCTCTCTAAATATTTATACATACATTATATCCTGACATTCAGTTCTATTTTACTGTACCAACTTGTCAGGACAAGCTGGCACTGCCAGTTAGCCACTGGAAGTGGAAAAACGAATGTGAAATGAAACTACCATGGGACTTCGTTGACAACTGCACTTGGCTTTCAGCTCTTGAAAACATTTAAGGCCAAGTTATATAAACTATAGGTTTATTTTGTCATACTTTTCTATCTTTGCTCTGTAAACTTGAATCCAGTATGTTCTCAGAAATTACTTCCCGAGTACATATATTATATGTACTACTACCACATCAATTGTGTTTGTCACTACCCAGAACGTGGAACAGCCTTCACTGATAATATAATTTTATTGTCTCTTGTTCTTTCTGTAATATGATTCAGGATTAGCAAGAGTGTCATTTATTCATTCAGAAATACAGTATATCATGCAAAATAGGAAGTTCACAATATTAGATTCAGAGTCCCTTGTCTCTCTTAAATCTTTCTGAACTAGCAATGATCAGCTACTGAAATACTTGATCTGGATGAGGCAGAAAGGCTAGAGGAAGTCTTCCTTTTGGAGGGTGGAGGAGTTTGTGTCACACCTGCCGATATTCAGAGGAACCATATGTTATGCCAGAGACTGAGCTGCAGCTGGCTATATGCATGACAACACCTTCAATATGTACTATCTTTCCTGTCAATGGAAAAAGTTTTGACTAGGGAAAGTAGAGGAGATTCAATGAGGGCATTGCAAAGAGAGGGGAAATGAACCATAGCAGGAGATAAGAAGTGATGAGCTAGGCTGCACTCAGTAAGCCTTACAACAATGATGTAATACAATACAGATGCCATAATTATCTCCATTCTACAGAGGAATAACCTTGTTGAAAGAAAAAAGGTGGAAAATAACTTATGCCAGGTGCTATGTGACTAATCCATATATTTTTTTTTAAAGGAGAGATGTGGTTTGGACATACCCAGCATTGTCAGGGCTTACTTCTGGTTTCATACTCAGGGATCACTCCTGGTGAAGATTGTCAAGCCATATCGGTGCCAGGGATTATTTCAATTATATAATTCAGATTTCATCCAGATTTGCCTTCCTTCTAATTCAGATTGCACAGTTTATCAGTTGTTGAAATGTGAATTTCTTGTTTATGAAATCGGCATAATATCTAGTTCTCAAGGTTACTAGATAAGCTTCCAGATATGATCAATTAAATTTATGCAAGATGCTAACCTAAGTGTATCTAACAAATTACAAGGAGGGGAGGGTTTCTTTGCCCCTCAGCCTCCTACGCTGCTGCTTCTGTTAAAGCAGAGCAGATTTTGAGTCTTCATTGTACTTTGAGACTCATTAGCATGATACTCACCCTGTCAGGCATTTGCATTTTTAATTGTGGCCTTAATTGTGAAATAAAAGGCTTTGTCTTCAGGCATCTAATTTTATGCCAGAAATAGAGAAGAAGAGTCATTGGAGAGATGGGGGCGTTTTCTCCTTCCCCAGAAATCATAGGCTGACCCTGATTTTTAAAAGGCTTCATTTTTAAAGCCAGAGAGTATATCAGGAAGGATCTTGCCCCAACTCAGTATATGGTCCCCTGAGCGCTTCCAGGAGTGATCCCTCAGCACAGAGCCAGTAGTAAACCCTGAGCACTGTAGGTGTGGCCTTCTCCCAGGACTTAAGTTTAGATTTTATAGGAAGAAAAGTACCCTGGGTAACCCTTTCATTGACCATTAGATTTTTCTTCTCTTTCCACTGCAAGACTTAAATTGTATTATGGTAATCATTTAATCATTCACTCTCATTTATTCACTCATTTGTTTATACATTTATTCAACCAGGAAAGATATTTTTGGTTGTTTGGTTGTTTGTTTGGGTCACACCCAGTGGTGCTTAGGGGTTATTCCTGGCTCTGCACTTAGAAATCACTCCTGGCAGGCACGGGTACCATATGGGATGCCGGGATTCGAACCACCATCCATACTGGTTCAGCTGCATACAAGGCAAACGTCCTACCACTGTGGTATCTCTCTGACCCCTGGGAAAGATTTTTTGAGCTATAACCATCCACATATCATGGTTCCAGCTAAGGAAATAAAAGAATAGGGCATCTTTTTTGCTTCTATGTATCTATGGATCAGTCTCATAACCTGGATTTTGTTCCCTGATGCCTTTTCCTCAGCACACAGTAATCTATTTCCAGAAATATTATTCCTCCAGAGAATGCACTTGTCTTCATAGCCTCAAATTCCTACATTCTGGAACAGCCCAGAGAATTTTAGCTAAAAAGGAGAGCAGAACACTGAAAGGTGGTTCCTAGGAGAAACAGGTAAGAGGTGAAAGCATGGAAAAATTGAGGGAGGGATCTTTCAGATTAAATCACAGGTTTAGATTAAGAGCAAAGAAACACATTTATTTAAGAATTCATCTCTGATATCTCAGTACTTGAAAAGCAGTCCAACACATGATAGGAATTCTTGGCATACTTGGTTTATATGTTTTTTTTTTTTGGGGGGGGCACACTCATGTTGTTCAGATGTTACTCCTGGCTCTCCAATCAGAAATCACTGCTGGTAGGCTCAGGGGACCATATGGGATGCTGGGGATCAAACCTGATCACCTGCATGCAAGGCAAATGCCCTACCCCTGCTGTCCTATAGCTCTGCTATAGTTAAGTAATGCTACTTCATACCTGCAATACACATAAATATTTCTATGCAGCAGTAATTCCTGCCTTTTACTTTTCTGCTTAGGTCCTAAATAGGAAAAAAAATTTCAGAAAAATTCCCTCAGGACTTTGTATCACTGGACTAATTTGGATATTGATGTCTTTTTTTCTGTGTGGCTTGTTAAATTCAGAGACTTCAAGACAGATTTCTTTGACCAGCAATGTTAAAAGCCAAAATAATTAGAAAGTTGATATGGCATTGATCATTTAATTTATCAAAAATTCTAAAAATCAAGTAATAAAGACATAAATTATAATATATTTCAATTGTTTCTTATTATTTCCATCCTTCACTATAAGAAAGGAAATTTGGGGCCAGATTGATTGTACAGTAGGTAGTGTTTTAGGGGCCTGAAGATATACAAAGGTTAAAGTGCTTGTCTTACACTTATTCCATCTTTGCACCACATCCCTGAAGGCAGAGCCAGGAGTAAACACTGAGTACCTCTGAGTGTGACCCCAAAACAAAAAGCAAACAAAGGGTATGTTAATGCCTAAAGAAAAATAATAATCTAAACAGAACATAGAAAAAGTCGTACATATTTTTAAATTCCTTTTTTAAAACCTTAGTAGAATATCCATTCTTCCACTATGCATACTGTTTTGTAGATGAAAAAAACATGAAGACAAACTTTGTGATCACTAAATTACTTCATATTAATTATAAATTAAATGCTCAGGATATACTTTTGACTTTTGTAATTTCTTGAGACAAAGCCATGTCTTAGATTGTGTTTTTACTTTTGTACTTCTTGTCTTGAACAGTTGCTAAATAAATATAAAGCCCAAATTAATTTTCTTTGAATATAAATTCACATATTTTAGTAATATATTAAGAGACAAGAAAGGGTAGGGTAGAGATGTGTTAAGAGATAACAAAGGCATAGGAAATGCAGCCCAGTAGATTAACAAAATTGTGCTTGTCAAAAAAAGTCAGGCTGGGAGGTAAGTAGGGAAATTCAGGACAAATGTGGGGTGAACTTGACACTGGTGGTGGGATCATTGTTGGAGCAATAAATGTCTGAAACTCAACTGTAAATCACAGTGCTCAATTATACAATTTTTTTTAAATGCCTGCCCCCTATTTAGTTGCTAGAATGACTAAAATGCTTTAAATATGTTGAGTTTAAGTGTTGGAGAACACTTTGTGATTTATACATTGCTTATAGGAAATAGTTTTGTAAAACCATATTGGGAAATTTTTTCAGTATTTACCATTGAATATTGGGTTTAATGTTCATTACATACACTTGCCTCCAGTTTTTATATTTATGCATTCATTTCACAAAAGATTAATACCTCATGCACCAGACTACTAAAAGAAAATCACTCAGTTCTTAGTTAAGGTGTGTTTCAATCCATTGAAGATGTTCAAATCGAGTGTCCAAACTCATCTCAACAGTCTACATGGAATTTAGATTATTGTGTATTGTTAGAGGGATTTCTCACACAAGAATGAACCCTTCCCTGGGTAACCATGTCCTTAGACTATCTTCAACTATTACAGTCTATACTGTACTGGCTTCTATTTCTGGTTAAGGCCAAGAAAAGTCTCTAAGGTTGATTTATTAAGCTGGAGAAATAGTATAGCAGTTAAACTTCTTGTTTTTCACACAGTTGGTTTGAATGGTGCATTTGTTATTCTCTGGCACTGCATATATCTTTCTCAAGTGGCTACCTGCCCTGCCACCAGGAGAGATCTCTGAGCACAGGACCAGGAGTAAGCCCTGAGCAGGGGTGTTCTGAAAAATAAAAGCAAACAAAATTTCAATTATTTTGAATATTAATTATTTTGAATTCAATTATTTGACTCTTTTTTCCTTTGGTTACATGTTAGAGTATTCTTCTTTATTTGTTTTTTTTTAATTTTTATAGTTTAGATAACATGGTTACACTAGTGTGTAAGCTTATGTATTGATGTATAAAGAAACCATGATTTGGGGCCAGAGAGATAACACAGTGGCATTTGCATTGCAAGCAGCCGATCCAGGACCCTAAGGTGGTTGGTTCAAATCCCAGCGTCCCATATGCTCCCCTGTGCATGCAAGGAGCTATTTCTGAGCAGATAGCCAAGAGTAACCCCTGAGTGCCGGGTGTGCCCCCCCCAAAAAAAAAGTAACCATGATTTTCACCACTGTCCTTTACTTATAATTTTGTTTTGTTTTTGTGCCACACCCAGTGACACTCAGGGATTGCTCCTGGATAGGGGGATTATGGGATGTTGGAGATCAAACCAGGTCTATCCTGAATCTGCTTCGTGCAAGGCAAATGCCCTACCTCTGTGCTATTGTTCCGGCCCCATAATTCTTACTGAACTTCACTTGAATATATAGGTTCTTCTCCCACACCAACCAATATTGTGATACCAGCCAAGTGTCCTACAATTTAACTCCATTCTAATATTGATACAACATAAGAACCATCAGGTTAAAGTTCAGTACACAAGATTACCCATACATCAGATGCCAATCCCCTATCCAGATTTTACTTTGACTTCTGACTAACTGAATATAAATAAATCAGAAGTTCCCACAATTCTTTCTTTAAATTCACCTTTTTTCTAAGACATCATAGAACTCACAATTTACTAAGTATATCTTTGGTTCAATATAAAAGGATAAGATTTAGAAGCAACCAGATGGAAGATAATCCTAGACCAAAATATTCAGATTCCATGTCCTTTCATGATTCCATGTCCTTTCATGTGTTCAATTACCTGAAAGATCCTAGAATCCTTCAGTTAGGAATTATATAGACTCTTAATTATGACGGATAGTTTATTACATTATTAGCCTTTGGTGTTTAATTCAACCTTTATCTCCACTCCTCTTCTCAAAAGTCAGGAGTTGAAATGAAAGGTCAAAGTCATGGAATCTATTATGCTGAGTGAAATAAGTCAGAGGGAGAGGGAGAGAGAGAGAGAGAGAGAGAGAGAGAGAGAGAGAGAGAGAGATAGAATGGTCTCACTCATCTATGGGTTTTAAGAAAAATCAAAGACATTTCTCAACACTTTTCAGAGACAAAAGAGAGGAAGGCTGGACGTTACAGCCCACCTCATGAACCTCACCACAAAGGGTGATGAGATTAGTTAGAGAAATAACCACATTACGAACTATCCTAACAATGAGAATGTATGAGTGAAATAGAAAGCCTGTCTAGAGTACAGGTAGGGGCAGAGTGGGAAGGAGGGATATTTGGGACATTGGTGGTGGGAATGTTGCACTGGTGATGGGGGGGTGTCCTCTTACATGACTGAAACTCAACCACAATCATGTTTGTAACCAAGGTGTTTAAATAAAAAATATATATAAAAAAGAATGAAGTAAGATAATGTAAACATTTATCAAAAAAAAAAGAAAGGAAGGAAGGAAGGAAGGAAGGAAGGAAGGAAGGAAGGAAGGAAGGAAGGAAGGAAGGAAGGAAGGAAGGAAGGAAGGAAGGAAGGAAGGAAGGGAAGGAGGGAGGGAGGGAGGGAGGGAGGGAGAAAAGAAAAGAAAAGAAAAGAAAAGAAAAGGAAAGAAAAGAAAGAAAAGAAAAAGAAAGGTCAAAGTCTTCTACTGCTTGAGGACCAACCAATTAAAAGACTAGTGAGAAGAGCTTTATCAAAAGCAAACTTGTGGATTGCAACATGAAGTCATTCTCAAAATAACCCTCTTGTCTGCACAGTCACAAGAAGTGCCTTTTTTTTTTTTTTCAATAGAAAAAACCCACATTTTTAGTAATAGTAGGTTTCAGGCTGATGGTAATTAGAGTGAACAATAAATTCCCTTGTGGGTTGGTTCTTTAATTAAGGCACTCTCCCTGAAATCTGCAAATATCAACACAAAACTGATAAATGATTTCTCCTCCTTAGTTTTAAAGACACAGTATAAAGAAATTTTCAACATTTTCAACCCTTCTGCCCAGAAGAACTTTTAATTTGGGTGTTTTTAGAAAAATAATGTATTTTTATGCGTTTAATAATGTCGGTTCTTAATTTTGAATTCGGCTCTTAATTTCTTTTGTTCTAGTTTCAAACCAGAGCCATAACTTTTTCTTAGTTACTTCCTTTATTTGTTGATTTTAATTTACAAGTAAAATTAAAATCTCTTATTTATTACTGATATTTTTTCCACATCTCAAATTCCTTGCATGGAGGGCTAATGTAGATAATGTAGGGACAAAGACCTGGTCCTGAAAGGGTTTTAATTTGTGATCAGAGCACTCAGAATTCTGAACTCAACCTTGAACCTAATGTTATAATTTGCTACTTTTTAGATTAGATTAGATTTTAGATTTAGATATTTTTCCTAGTTCAAGGCTAAGTAACTTTAGAAAACAAATAGAAAAAAATGGAGATATTTCATGAGAAGCAGTCAGCTCTTACTTTTTTTAATTCATACCAGGGATAAGAAAACAAAGAATACAAGTTCTTAAATTGTATGAAGTGAAATGTTTGAAAATGCTTCAAGAATACAAATTTGAAGGTGTGTGTGTGTGTGTATGTGTGTGTAGTGTAGTGTAGTGTAGTGTAATGTAATGTATATTTGATCAGGTTTGAATTAAATTTAGTTACAGCTATTATATTTACAATTTCAATGATATGCATGGCTTTAGAATCTTTATGCCAGATTTTTAACTGCTTTCTCCTCACTCCATTGGACAACACCAGGATGTCCCTGACAGCCCCCTCCCCCTATTAACCATGGCTTTATCCCTCTACTCTCTTCTTTTTCTTGCACCACCTCCTCCATTAGGACTTAGCCTATCCAGGCCTCAGAGGTCGGTTGGCATGGAAACATTTTTAGATGAACCTGCCTGGTGGGAGAAATGTTCTGTTTCCAAGTGACAATGGAAAAGATTCAAGTGTGATTCACTTTCATCCAGTTAACTCCTTAATTCATTTATTCTCTAAAATATATCCATGACACTGCTACATGGAGATTTATTAATATAGACTCATCCTGTCTCAGGAAGCACTCTTTTTCTTTCTTCTTTTTTTCTTCTTTCTTTCTTTCTTTCTTTCTTTCTTTCTTTCTTTCTTTCTTTCTTTCTTTCTTTCTTTCTTTCTTTCTTTCTTTCTTTCTTTCTTTCTTTCTTTCTTTCTTTCTTTCTTTCTTCTCTCTCTTCTTTCTCTTCTCCCTATCTTTGATCTAAATATTGTTTCTTGGCATTCTAAGAAAGTGTTCAAATATTTTCCCCCAACACTCAATTTCAGATACCATATCTTCCTAGGAGTTTCTTGGCTCAATTTTTGCTCTTCTCCCATAGTACAATTCAGCTAAAGGGGTGGTTATGACAAACTCCAAACGTAAGTGACAATGTTCTGCATTGAGAGCTAAACTGATAACTCAGTAAAGGAGCAGCTTACTACTATGAGAGTTATGTATTTCTCACACTTCTATGATATAGGCTTCTCTCCATGTCTTACTAAATTTGAGAACTTGTACTAAGTCACCTTTTTTTCTTTCTGATCTTCAGTTTTCTCATAGTTAAAATAGGAATTGGGATTAAGATAGTACAGAAAATAAAGCCCTTACCCTGTATGTGACTGATCACAGTTTGAGACCTGGTACTGCACAGGATCTCCTGAGCATAGCCAGGAGTATTTAAGCCTTGAGTGCAGCGTCAGGAATAAGCAAAGTCAGGTTTAAAAAGGGAAAATAGGGCCAGAATGTGTTTGCTTTTCAGTCACCCATCCTAGATTCATAGCCCAGCACCCAGTATGGCCCCCTGGCATATTGTGCATTGCCAGTAGTGATCCCTGAGTGCAGAGCCAAGAGTAAAACCTTGAGTATAACTGAGTGTAAACCCTCCAAAAAAGGTAGAGGGCTTAAACAGATATGTCCATTAGTTATCAGATTTTAGGTATATTTGACACTATCTTATTTTTGTCTAAAATAGTTCACTGAAAGATAATATTGTTGATATTTCACAGAGAGAAAAGAAATATTTAAAAATTGAGACCAGCTCTAAATCAAAGATTCTCAAATTGTCCTTATTTGAATCACTTGGAGAGAGCTTTTAAAATTTGTAGTACTTTTCCAGTATTCCTAATAAAAAGGTTGAAGGCCATATCACAACTATGGCAATGACATTGAATTAAGCAGTGCATTTTTTTTTTTTTTTGGTTTTGGGACCACACCTGGTGATACCCAGGGATTACTCCTGGCTATGTGCTCAGAAATTGCTCCTATCTACTATCTGCTGTGCTCAGTACTTAGTCCTGACTCTGCTCAGGGATCATTCCTGGCACCTATTAGTGCTCTGGGAAGTAAATGCACTGCTGGGATTTAGATGGATCAGCCTTGTGCAAGGCAAGTCCCTATCCTCTTTGCTATCTCGCCAACAACCCTGGTGTTTCTATTTTTCTAACAGTCTACTCAGAGATGCTTCTACCATTGGCTGTATGTCTTGCTTAAGTCATGTTCTTCCCAGTACATATTGCTCCAGGCTGAGACCCACTTCTTTGTATCCTGTGCTCCACTTTCTTTGTTCTCCAGATGTGTACGTGTCCTTTGCTGCCCTACTTTGTATAGATGAGAGCCCAGAAAAAAAGCTACATCTCCTGTGCCCTCTTTTATGTCTCTTAATTTCTGCCCTGATCTATGCTGCCTGTTTGGGTTATTTCTCATACAGAAAAGATTTAAAATGTCTAGTTGGTTTAACTGGATTACCTGCTTACCCACCACCACATCCACACACATATACTTACCCACAGTAGCTGAATCCCTTCTCTACCTCACAGCTCCTCTCAGATGGGGCCAATATTTAAGTCAGTCAAGATTCAAGCCACTCTCAGTCTTTATTATTCTACATTAAGACCAACAAATAAATAGAAGACTTGATGATATATTGACTTGAAAAAAGTAAGGGTTTATGCTTTCTATAGAAATACAAAGAAAATTTAAACTCTTCCTATGTTTTAAGTTTTATGTGTGGTGTTTCCAAACTCCTGCCATATACAGTCCCCCAGCACTGCCAGGAAAGATCCCTGAATCCAGAACCAAGGGAAAATCCTGAGTACCACTGGGTGTGGACTGCAAACAAGAGAGAGAGAAAGAGTGAGAGTAAGAAAGAGGGGCTAGCCGCTAGAGGTATAACACAGTAGGTAAGGCATTTGTCTTGCATGCAACTGACCCAGATTTGATCTCCTATATGGTCCACTAAGTTTGCCAGGAGTAATTTCTGAACACCAAGTCAGGAGTAACCTGTGAGCACCACCATGTGTGTTTCCCAAACCAAACAAACAAATAAACAAGGCAATTCCTTCCTTTCTTTATATATATAAAACAAGCTGTTTTATGCACCAAACCAAAGTGAGAGTAAAGAGGGTAGAAGGCTCACCTTGCATGTGGTTGACCTGGGTTCAACTTTCAGTACCACATTTGGTCTGGTAGGCAGCTTCAGGAGTGATTTCTGAGTGCAAAGTCAGGAATGAGCCTTGAGCATCACAGGGTGTGCCCCCAACAAAAACAAAACAATAAGATTAAAACAAACTTCTTTTCCAATTGAATAATGCTCCTCCCCAAGAAAATTAAGGTAGATTGACTCCTGAGAACTGCAAAGCAGGTTAAAAAAAATGGCCTTTTAAACAGCTCTTAAATCATTATGATAGTATCCTCTGCCATTGAAAAAGGAGTGCTTTAGCTTCACAGTAATCATCCTCAGTTCCAGGGCATAGCCTGAGAGGACAAAGGAGGGAATGGTCCAGTGAGTGCCACTGGAAGAAAAAAGTGAAGTTTTGGTATGAAATCTTTCAGTTCCACTCCATGAATATCTATCATTTACTTTTCAAGCCATTAGTTTAGCACATGAAACAAAATGTATGGCCTTCTTCAAATAGTCTTATTATTCCCTAGAGATAAGTATGAACAGCTCTTTCAATGAAGGGATTCTGTACATAGCTGTGTATAAAGATGCCTTGAGCTTCAAAAGAATAGAACAGAGACTGTAGTTTGTCTCTGAGCAGCAGCGATCTAATTGTTTCATTTTCACTTACAGTATGCTTCAGTCAAGACTAGGTTACCAGGACTACTGATTTTTTTTTGCCTTATAGTGCTGAAATGATTGCACAGTGTGAATCCCAATAGAACACTACAAGCAGCAAATAAATTGCACCTCCCTCCAAGCCTATTTTCTTTTTTTTTCCTTCTGTAAATGAGGATTTTTTAAAAAATCTGTATTGAGGCACTGTGTTTTACTGTTAATGATGGTTTTATCCATGCATCATTCAGCCCAACACCACATCTGCTGCCAGAGTACCAACTTCACTCCTTCTCCTCCACAACCCCAAACCTGATACTGTGGATCAACTCTCCAATTTTGTTGGCTTTGTTCATTTATAACACTCTTACTTTGTGTTTGTAATTCCCATATATGAGCAAGATCATTCTGAAAGAGAATTTCTTTCCTGTCTTTCCTTTCTATTCCTTTCCTCTGACTTCACTCAGCATGATAATCTCTAGTTCTAGGTGTTGGCAAGTTGCATGCCTTTCTTGAAGTCTTAGACTATATCACTGTGTATGTATACCATCATTTATTGATTCATTCATCTTCAGTTGGACATTTGTATTGTTTTATACCTTTGCTATTGCACAAAATGCTGCAGTGCCTGTAGGAATGCATATATCCTTTCAAAGTATGTTTTTGTGTTTGGGAGATAGATGCCAAGATGTGGTATTGCTGGATCAGCTGGGAGTTCTCATCTTACATTTTTGAGAAACCTGTTTCTCTCTATAAAGATTGAACCAGGTGCTATTCCCACCAACAGCTAGTGAAGATTCCTTTGTAACCACTCCCCGTCAACACTGGCTATTTCCAGACTTTGATATTTATGTGTGGTGATATCTCATTTCTTTTTTTTTTTTTTTTTTTTTTTTTAGTTTTTGGGTCACACCCGGCAGTGCTCAGGGGTTACTTCTGGCTCTTTGCTCAGAAATCACTCCTGGTAGACTCCTGGAACCATATGGGATGCTGGGATTCGAACCACCATCCTTCTGCATGCAAGACAAATGCCCTACCTCCATGCTATCTCTCTGGCTCCTCTCTGCTTTTTTAATTTCAATTTCTCTAATCATAATTGATGGTTTTTCATATGCCAACTAACCTGTGTCTTCTCTGGGGGAAGTGTATTCATCATTTCTTCCCATTTGGGGGTGTGACATTCAGGTGTTACTCCTGCTATGCACTCAGAAATCACTCCTGGTTCAGGGGACTATATAGGACCCGAGGGATCAAACCCAGGTCTGTTATGGGCAGTCACGTGCAAGGCAAATGCCCTACCGCTGTGCTATCACTCCAGCCCCTCTCCCCATTTTTTAATAGGATTGTTAAAATTTTTGGTTGTTGAGATTTGTGAGTGCTTTATACATCTTGGATATTTGCCCTTTATCTACTTTCACTTATTTCCTTTCTCTAGCCCAACCTTTGTACCAAAATCATGATTCATTTTAGTTTGCAATATAAATAAATTATAGTTATAACATTCCTTATATATAACTTATTCAAGATGTGACTTATTTTTTTAAGAATATCTTTAAAAAATAGGAGTGGTTTTATGTTTATTTAAGTTACTTAAAACCCATATTTGAGAACAAAACTCTGATGCACTTTAAACTGAATTTTTTTGGATCGAATCATCTAGATTTTGTTTCCTTCACTTACCAGCTATGTGAATCATTTCACACACTTAGGTGAATCATTTCCATCCTTAAGTTTTGGTTGGCGCAGCTTCATTCTCTAGAGCACAATTATATACTCATGTTGTAAAAATAAAAGCAGGTACTAATTATAAAAATTTAGCATATGTTTAGGTCATATTATGAAAGATGTTAAATAAACTAAGTGACAGGTTATATTAGCATCATTATTATTAATACATTATTATTAAAACTAAATAATACATTAAATTGCTTGCTATATTTCTTGGGAAAGATCAACTTAATAAAAATTATGTCATTATTATAGCCATTGTTTTGTTATTCTGAAACAGTTTCATAGATGGCAAATAAACTACTATTCTCCAAAGATTTCTTCTCTCTGTTTAGTTTGCCTCACTGTCACGCAAATAGAGGAACTCCAGTTTTTAATTATCTTCTCATTTTCCTTTGATGCAGCTTCCAACTATATTCCACAAGTAGAGACCTTACTTTTTCCACATAACTACAGATCCCCACAGCCTGCTCCCATATGCAAAGCATGTGTTTCTGCCCTTTGAACCATCTTTTATGGTTACTCTTTGACCTTGTGTAGAATCTGAGGAGTATAAAATCCTTAGCTATACACTAATAATTTGGTAATAGGAAAAAAAAACCCTCCCCAGCTTTGTTACAAGTGTAAATAAATAAGCACATAGGTTCAATCATTAGGCAATGGAAATTTGACCACTTTTCTGATAAAAGTAGAACCAACCCTGTATCTATGTCAAGGAAAAGGCTAACCTTATTGTACATAAAGGGGTGCTATGGCGGGTACTTCTAATAAGAGAACTCAAACCACAAATGATCAGGCTCTGCCGCTGTCACTTTAGAAAAAAAATTTTTTTATAGAAATTTTTAGGGGTTGGGAATAAAAAAAGCAATTGAACTTGGTAAATTTCAGATTCCAGCTGATTTCAAACTCCAGTGTTTGAATTGAAAATGAGGAAAGGAAGTGGGGAGAAGCAAATCTACAAATAAGACACATACATGCTCATGCATATTCAGTGTCATTACCAATAACTGGAAAACATTTTCTTTTTAGGGTTCAAAGTGACTTAGGCATTTTCTAAAATGTTAGGCAATTCTCTCTATATATTTATTTTTTTATATTGTAGGTACAATATTTTTAATGAACAATTTCAAAATTCTGCTCCCTCTATCTCCCAGGGTTTTCCATCTGCTTTTGTTGTACTTAGAGCCAGAATGGAGCACAGAGAAATATTTCTCATTAGAAGTAAACCTGTTGGACTACAAGCACAAAGATCTTGCTGGGCTATATTGGTACAAGACTAAGTTAACTTGGGGCTCTGAAGCCCAGGGAGATATTGCAAAAACTGTGTGGTGATATAAAAAGGATTTTCTGGCATTCATGTAATACCAGGTTTAGCACCTTTTCTAAGTAATTTGATTGTAATGTTGGAAGCTACTAGAGCTGTTTGAAGATGGGTTGCTCTTGCCAGGTCTATTTGGATCACATTGTTCTGATTTAAATTATCCCCAAGATTTAATGTAAACATTAGGTGAAACCATAGGAAATACTGATAGGAGATTCAAAATGAGAGTGTACATGCAATCGTGTTTAGAAGAAACTAATTGGGAAACTTTTAACTATAAACCTACTATTATAATTTTGAAAACAAATAAAATATGGTGGATATTTATAGTTTAAAGAAAATTCCTTCATTTGCTTACCGCACCTGCAAACAGCATAACCAACTCTGTACTTATCTTTAGTATTAGAATCTATTTATAGTATCCAAAAGTTCCTGTGATATCAAGTTGAACCCAAAACTCTATAGAATTAATTCCATCGCTCAACCAAGCAGAAACTGTGGGAAATATTTTTTTATTGTTATACTGAGGCTGGAGAGAGATTACAGCAGGTAGGGTATTTGCTTTGCATACAGCCAATCAGGGCTTGATAACTAGCACCCCATATGGTCCCCTGAGCCATGCCAGAAGTGATTTCTGAGAGCAGAGCCAGGAATAAAAGCCATGAGCAACACATGGCATAGCCAAGTGAAAAAAAGCTAGATACATCTTTTTTTTTTTTTTTTAGATACATCTTTTTGTACTCACTTTATGTGATGTGGTTAACTGGTGTAGACTGTCTGCCATGCATTTCTATTGTCTTTTGAATCAAATATTATAGAGTTAGTATAGTTAATCAAAGAGTAATTTTCAAAATTAGTAATAAATGTTAAAATCATCAATGATTTAAACAAACTTTAAATCATCAATGACTAGAATGAAACATAACTGATTGCAAAAGACAAATACGTCCCACACTAAATCACGTTGTTATTAAAACATGAATCACATCTTTCTGAGAGGGAAACCAGTCACTACTGATTCCTGAGGTTCTGATCTCCTTATGTGTTCATTCAGTGAATGCTCTTAGCTACCATAGTGATAGTAATAAACCCTCATTGAGTGGTATTATCCCATTCTTCAGATATGGAAATTGTCTGGAGTGGTAGTACAGTCGATAGGGCATTTGCCTTGCAATTTGATGTCTGGCATCTCATATGGTCCCTCGAGCCTGCCAGAAGTGATTTCTGAGCCAGAGCCAGGAGTAACCCCTGAGAACCAACTGGTGTGACCCAAAATCAAAGCAAACCAAGCAAACAATAAAAAGAATGAAAAAGACTATTTCTAACTCCTATGTTTGCACTATTTGAGAAAATACAATCCCTGTTAAAATTGTTTAAATAAGTTCAATTATTTTGTTTTTTGACCATTTATTTTACCCAGTAGGGTAACTGTTTATCTAAAACAATTTTTATTATAGTTCATATATAAGGTTACAATATTATTTATAGAATTGTTGTCTAAAATTACTGCCCACAACTGCCACCACAGTGCCCACAGAATTACCCCACTCCATACAGACACACATACACACACACCCATTGTCTCTGTGTCATCTCTAGTCCAACATTTCTTCTTTGCCTGCCAAATTCCCATTATCTGTGGATTGATTATTGTATGTTAGTAATGCTCTTACCTCCCTCAGTCCACCCATGGGCTTCACTTAGATTCCTGTGTTACTTCCTAGCAAGATAGGGGGTATATTTTCTTCACCCCCTACCCCAAATCTGGTATTCTTGAGTCTGTATTCCAATATACAAGGTTTATTATTGATTTATATCATCTATACCTCTGATTTTTTTTTTCGGTTTTTGGGCCACACCCAGTGGTGCTCAGGGGTTACTCCTGGCTGTCTGCTCAGAAATAGCTCCTGAGTCCCGGAAAGTACACCGGCCCAGTGGGGCTCAGCTGTGAAAGACTGTGAGTGTGACCTGTCTATGTCTGTCTACTGTCCTCTTGTGTGAAACTCTTGCGAGTGGGGCAAAAAGAGCCTCCAGAAACCTCGCTCGCCCAGACGCCATTTTCAGGGAGGGACTTCAGAGCATAAAAACCGGCTAACCTTTGCAAAAGCTGGCTCCCTGTGTGTGACACCAGGCGGGGAAAATCCGCGAAAGTACACCGGCCCAGTGGGGCTCAGCTGTGAAAGACTGTGAGTGTGACCTGTCTATGTCTGTCTACTGTCCTCTTGCGTGAAACTCTTGCGAGTGGGGCAAAAAGAGCCTCCAGAAACCTCGCTCGCCCAGACGCCATTTTCAGGGAGGGACTTCAGAGCATAAAAACCGGCTAACCTTTGCAAAAGCTGGCTCCCTGTGTGTGACACCAGGCGGGGAAAATCCGCGAAAGTACACCGGCCCAGTGGGGCTCAGCTGTGAAAGACTGTGAGTGTGACCTGTCTATGTCTGTCTACTGTCCTCTTGTGTGAAACTCTTGCGAGTGGGACAAAAAGAGCCTCCAGAAACCTCGCTCGCCCAGACGCCATTTTCAGGGAGGGACTTCAGAGCATAAAAACCGGCTAACCTTTGCAAAAGCTGGCTCCCTGTGTGTGACACCAGGCGGGGAAAATCCACGAAAGTACACCGGCCCAGTGGGGCTCAGCTGTGAAAGACTGTGAGTGTGACCTGTCTATGTCTGTCTACTGTCCTCTTGCGTGAAACTCTTGCGAGTGGGGCAAAAAGAGCCTCCAGAAACCTCGCTCGCCCAGACGCCATTTTCAGGGAGGGACTTCAGAGCATAAAAACCGGCTAACCTTTGCAAAAGCTGGCTCCCTGTGTGTGACACCAGGCGGGGAAAATCCGCGAAAGTACACCGGCCCAGTGGGGCTCAGCTGTGAAAGACTGTGAGTGTGACCTGTCTATGTCTGTCTACTGTCCTCTTGCGTGAAACTCTTGCGAGTGGGGCAAAAAGAGCCTCCAGAAACCTCGCTCGCCCAGACGCCATTTTCAGGGAGGGACTTCAGAGCATAAAAACAGGCTAACCTTTGCAAAAGCTGGCTCCCTGTGTGTGACACCAGGCGGGGAAAATCCGCGAAAGTACACCGGCCCAGTGGGGCTCAGCTGTGAAAGACTGTGAGTGTGACCTGTCTATGTCTGTCTACTGTCCTCTTGCGTGAAACTCTTGCGAGTGGGGCAAAAAGAGCCTCCAGAAACCTCGCTCGCCCAGACACCATTTTCAGGGAGGGACTTCAGAGCATAAAAACCGGCTAACCTTTGCAAAAGCTGGCTCCCTGTGTGTGACACCAGGCGGGGAAAATCCGCGAAAGTACACCGGCCCAGTGGGGCTCAGCTGTGAAAGACTGTGAGTGTGACCTGTCTATGTCTGTCTACTGTCCTCTTGCGTGAAACTCTTGCGAGTGGGGCAAAAAGAGCCTCCAGAAACCTCGCTCGCCCAGACACCATTTTCAGGGAGGGACTTCAGAGCATAAAAACCGGCTAACCTTTGCAAAAGCTGGCTCCCTGTGTGTGACACCAGGCGGGGAAAATCCGCGAAAGTACACCGGCCCAGTGGGGCTCAGCTGTGAAAGACTGTGAGTGTGACCTGTCTATGTCTGTCTACTGTCCTCTTGCGTGAAACTCTTGCGAGTGGGGCAAAAAGAGCCTCCAGAAACCTCGCTCGCCCAGACGCCATTTTCAGGGAGGGACTTCAGAGCATAAAAACCGGCTAACCTTTGCAAAAGCTGGCTCCCTGTGTGTGACACCAGGCGGGGAAAATCCGCGAAAGTACACCGGCCCAGTGGGGCTCAGCTGTGAAAGACTGTGAGTGTGACCTGTCTATGTCTGTCTACTGTCCTCTTGTGTGAAACTCTTGCGAGTGGGACAAAAAGAGCCTCCAGAAACCTCGCTCGCCCAGACGCCATTTTCAGGGAGGGACTTCAGAGCATAAAAACCGGCTAACCTTTGCAAAAGCTGGCTCCCTGTGTGTGACACCAGGCGGGGAAAATCCGCGAAAGTACACCGGCCCAGTGGGGCTCAGCTGTGAAAGACTGTGAGTGTGACCTGTCTATGTCTGTCTACTGTCCTCTTGTGTGAAACTCTTGCGAGTGGGACAAAAAGAGCCTCCAGAAACCTCGCTCGCCCAGACGCCATTTTCAGGGAGGGACTTCAGAGCATAAAAACCGGCTAACCTTTGCAAAAGCTGGCTCCCTGTGTGTGACACCAGGCGGGGAAAATCCGCGAAAGTACACCGGCCCAGTGGGGCTCAGCTGTGAAAGACTGTGAGTGTGACCTGTCTATGTCTGTCTACTGTCCTCTTGCGTGAAACTCTTGCGAGTGGGGCAAAAAGAGGCTCAGAGGAGCACGGCCGCTCCGCTTCGCTACGCGGCCGTGCACTCTTTCTAAGGAAAGAACTCCATTGCAACAAGAAGGAAAAAGCACACTAAGAACGGCGCTATATCACAGAAGCAAACATTTCTCTCTGGACTGTCTTCTCTGTTGCATGCTCGGGCCTAAGATTTGACCCAGTGTGAGGCTTCATCCACGGAGGACTCCCCTCCCTTAGAGGCAAGTCAGCCCATCCAGAAAGGGAGGAGCCAGAGGAGTGTGCTGCCTACATCATATAGACAATGAATACCACTACAACACGTAGAAAAACCCACAATACAAGTGTGACAATGGGGAAACAACGCAGGCCAGCATCAGAGATAGAGAATGAAGATGACAATTCTGAGGACCAGATAATGACTGAACAACTAATCAATCTCTCAGATAAGGACTTTAGACTAGCAATATGGAAGGTGCTCAACAGACTCCAAGAAACCATGGATCGAGTTGAACAGAACACTAATAAGAACCAAGAAAATATGAAGGCAGAAATGACAAAACTCCAAACTGAAATAACATGTCAACTAACAGGACTGAAAAAGTCAGTAAACGAAGTGAATGACAAAATGGATAAGCTCTGGGACAGGGTATCAGAAGCTGAGAATAGACTTGGTGCTGTGGAAGATGAGATACATAACAATTCCATACAGCAGGAGAGATTGGACAAAAAACTTAAAGCAAATGAGCAGACAATGGAAAAATTAGTCAAAGAATGGGAACAGACGAAAATAGAAGTCTATGATAAGATCAACAGAAACAACTTAAGAATCATTGGAGTCCCAGAAACCCAGGAAGAAAATTTCCAGGAAGAATCAATGGTCAAGAACATCATTAAAGAGAAACTTCCAGAGCTAAAGAATATATGTGATCAAATCCTGCATGCCCGAAGAGTACCAACCAAAAGAGACCCCAGAAAAACCACCCCAAGACACATCCTAGTCACAATGACAAATCCCACAGATAGAGACAGAATTCTGAAAACAGCAAGATCAAAAGGGGAAATCATGTTCAAGCAAGCTTCCCTGAGATTTACAGCAGACCTGTCACCAGAAACGCTCAATGCCAGAAAGCAGTGGTGGGATATTGTGACAAGACTGAATGAAATGAATGCTTCACCCAGAATACTATACCCAGCAAAACTCACTTTCCGGTTTGATGGAAGAATACATGGTTTCACAGACAAAAAACAGCTCAGAAACTTCACAGACACAAAACCAGTCTTAAGAGAAAAACTGAAAGACCTAATCTAAGACAAGACTACCAAAAGACACACCAAATTTTGAAATAAAGATGGCGTTAAATCCCAGGACAATTCTTTCTCTCAACGTCAATGGACTAAATGCACCAGTTAAGAGACACAGAGTGGCTAAATGGATCAAAAAACTCAATCCAACCTTCTGCTGCCTACAAGAAACGCACCTGAATAGTCAGAACAAACATAGACTCAAAATAAAAGGCTGGAGAAAAGTTATCCAAGCAAACAACACCCATAAAAAAGCTGGAGTGGCCATACTAATATCAGATAATGCAAACTTTATACTCAGGAAGGTTGTAAGGGATAAAGACGGACATTTTATATTAATCAAGGGGTACGTAGAGCAGGAAGAATTCACTCTCCTAAACATATATGCACCGAATGAGGGGCCAGCAAAATATTTAATACAACTGTTAACAAATCTGAAAAATAATATCAACAACAACACAATAATTGTGGGGGACCTTAACACGGCTTTGTCAACACTGGACAGGTCAACCAGACTGAAACCCAACAAGAATATAGTAGACCTGAGGAGAGAAATGGAAGAAAGAGGCCTAGTGGATATATATAGGACACTCCATCCCCAGAAACCTGGATACACATTCTTCTCCAATGTACATGGGACATTCTCCAGGATAGACTACATGCTGGCACATAAAACATACCTCCATAAGATCAAGAGGATAGAAATTTTGCAGACTACCTTCGCTGACCACAAGGCTCTGAAATTATTTGTGAACTCCAAAGGGACTCAGAAGAAACACTTTAACACCTGGAAGTTAAACAGCCTCATGCTCAATAACCAGTGGGTCCGAGATGAAATCAAGGAGGAAATAAAAAGGTTCCTGGAAACAAATGACAATAAAGACACAAACTCTCAGAACTTATGGGACACAGCAAAAGCAGTACTGAGAGGAAAATTTATAGCTTTGCAAGCACACATCAGGAAGGAAGAAGGAGCTTACCTGAGTAGCTTAATGACACAGCTAATAGAACTAGAAAATGCTCAACAAAAGGACCCAAGAATAGGAAGACAGAAGGAAATAACAAAGCTGAGAGCAGAAATCAACGAAGTGGAAACTCAAAAAACAATCCGAAAGATCAACGAAAGCAGAAGTTGGTTCTTTGAAAAAATAAACAAGATTGATAGACCACTGGCAAACCTAACAAAGAAAGAGAGAGAGAGAAACTTGATAACTCGTATCAGGAATGAAAAAGGAGAGATCACTACTGATATGACAGAGATTCAAAGGGTAATCAGAAACTACTTTGAAAAACTCTACGCCACTAAAAATGAGAACCTGGAAGAAATGGATAAATTCTTGGACTCTTATAATCTTCCACGGTTGAAGGAAGAGGATGTAGCATATCTAAACACCCCCATCACCATTGATGAAATTAAAACAGTAATCAAATGTCTGCCGAAAAACAAAAGCCCAGGTCCAGATGGATTCACTAATGAATTCTATCAAACTTTCCAAGAGGAACTACTGCCAATCTTGGCAAGACTCTTTCATGAAATTGAACAAACAGAAACACTTCCAAATAGCTTTTATGAAGCCAACATCACCTTGATACCTAAACCAGACAGAGATGCTACAAAAAAAGAAAATTACAGACCAATATCACTGATGAATGCAGATGCAAAGATCCTCAACAAAATCCTGGCAAATAGGATTCAATGCCTCGTTAAGAAGATCATCCACTACGATAAAGTAGGTTTCATCCCAGGAATGCAAGGCTGGTTTAACATCCGTAAATCTATCAACATAATACACAAAATCAATAACAAGAAAAATAAAAACCACATGATCATATCAATAGATGCAGAGAAAGCATTTGATAAGGTCCAACACCCATTCTTGATCAAAACTCTCAGCAAGATGGGAATGGAGGGAACCTTTCTCAATATAGTGAAGGCCATCTACCACAAGCCAGTGGCAAATATTATCCTCAATGGAGAAAAACTAAAAGCCTTCCCTTTAAATTCTGGCACAAGACAAGGCTGTCCTCTCTCACCACTCCTATCCAACATAGCACTGGAAGTACTTGCTATAGCGATTAGGCAAGAAAAGGATATCAAGGGAATCCAGATAGGAAAGGAAGAAGTCAAGCTCTCACTGTTTGCAGATGACATGATATTCTACTTAGAAAACCCTAAAAACTCTATCAAAAAGCTTCTAGAAACAATAGACTCATATAGCAAGGTGGCAGGCTACAAAATTAACACACAAAAATCAATGGCCTTTCTATATACCAATAGTAATAAGGATGAAATGGACATTAAGAAAACAACCCCATTCACAATAGTACCACACAAACTCAAATATCTTGGAATCAACTTGACTAAATATGTGAAGGACCTATACAAAGAAAACTATAAAACTCTGCTCCAAGAAATAAGAGAGGACACACGGAAATGGAAACACATACCCTGCTCATGGATTGGCAGGATTAACATCATCAAAATGTCAATACTCCCCAAGGCATTATACAGATTTAATGCCATCCCTCTAAAGATACCCATGACATTCTTCAAAGAAGTGGATCAGACACTTTTGAAATTCATTTGGAACAATAAACACCCTCGAATAGCTAAAGCAATCATTGGGAAAAAGAATATGGGAGGAATTACTTTTCCCAACTTTAAACTGTACTACAAAGCAACAGTTATCAAAACAGCATGGTATTGGAATAAGGATAGGTCCTCAGATCAGTGGAATAGGCTTGAATACTCAGAAAATGTTCCCCAGAGATACAACCATCTAATTTTTGATAAAGGAGCAGGAAATCCTAAATGGAGCAGGGAAAGCCTCTTCAACAAGTGGTGTTGGCACAATTGGATAGCCACTTGCAAAAAATTAAACTTAGACCCCCAGCTAACATCATGTACAAAGGTAAAATCCAAATGGATTAAAGACCTCGATATCAGCCCCAAAACCATAAGATATATAGAACAGCACATAGGCAAAACACTACAGGACATTACAGGCATCTTCAAGGAGGAAACTGCACTCTCCAAGCAAGTGAAAGCAGAGATTAACAGATGGGAATATATTAAGCTGAGAAGCTTCTGCACCTCAAAGGAAATAGTGCCCAGGATACAAGAGCCACCCACTGAGTGGGAGAAACTATTCACCCAATACCCATCAGATAAGGGGCTAATCTCCAAAATATACAAGGCACTGACAGAACTTTACAAGAAAAAAACATCTAACCCCATCAAAAAATGGGGAGAAGAAATGAACAGACATTTTGACAAAGAAGAAATACGCATGGCCAAAAGACACATGAAAAAATGTTCCACATCACTAATCATCAGGGAGATGCAAATCAAAACAACGATGAGATACCACCTCACACCCCAGAGAATGGCACACATCACAAAGAATGAGAATAAACAGTGTTGGCGGGGATGTGGAGAGAAAGGAACTCTTATCCACTGCTGGTGGGAATGCTGTCTAGTTCAACCTTTATGGAAAGCGATATGGAGATTCCTCCAAAAACTGGAAATCGAGCTCCCATACGATCCAGCTATACCACTCCTAGGAATATACCCTAGGAACACAAAAATACAATACAAAAACCCCTTCCTTACACCTATATTCATTGCAGCTCTATTTACCATAGCAAGACTCTGGAAACAACCAAGATGCCCTTCAACAGACGAATGGCTAAAGAAACTGTGGTACATATACACAATGGAATATTATGCAGCTGTCAGGAGAGATGAAGTCATGAAATTTTCCTATACATGGATGTACATGGAATCTATTATGCTGAGTGAAATAAGTCAGAGAGAGAGAGAAAAACGCAGAATGGTCTCACTCATCTATGGGTTTTAAGAAAAATGAAAGACACCTTTGCAATAATAATTTTCAGACACAAAAGAGAAAAGAGCTGGAAGTTCCAGCTCACCTCAGTAAGCTCACCACAAAGAGTGATGAGTTTAGTTAGAGAAATAACCACATTTTGAACTGTCCTAATATTGAGAATGTATGAGGGAAATGTAGAGCCTGTTTAGGGTACAGGCGGGGGTTGGGTGGGGAGGAGGGAGATTTGGGACTTGGGTGATGGGAATGTTGCACTGGTGATGGGTGGTGTTCCTTTTATGACTGAAACCCAAACACAATCATGTATGTAATCAAGGTGTTTAAATAAAAAAAAAAAAAAAAAAAAGAAATAGCTCCTGGCAGGCACGG
Organism: Suncus etruscus; assembly: GCF_024139225.1. Classification (NCBI taxonomy): domain Eukaryota; kingdom Metazoa; phylum Chordata; class Mammalia; order Eulipotyphla; family Soricidae; genus Suncus; species Suncus etruscus. The sequence goes on from NC_064856.1 coordinate 41,214,171, forward strand.
GGGACCATATGGGACACCAGGATTCGAACCAATCACCTTTGGTCCTGGATCGGCTGCTTGCAAGGCAAACGCCGCTGTGCTATCTCTCCGGGCCCATGATTTCTATTTACAACAAATTAGTGAGACCATCCTGTACTTGAGCTTCCTTTGACTAATTTGCTTAGCAAATTCCATGCAAATTGCCTCAAAGTAAGATGACTATTTATGACTGCATCGCATTCCACTATATAAACGTATCCATCAGTTGTTGGGTATTTCAAGTCTCTGTACTTATTATTAAAGTGAATCTAAGAATTTAAAAGATTGTGTAGTATTTGATGCATGTATGCTACCTGCCCTGAATGGATCCCTGGTGCTACAGGGTTGTCTAAACATTGCTAGTTATGCCCTGTAAATCTTTAGCTCTCTAGGAGAGGCTTTTTTCACCTCCAGCACTGCATAGCCAGCCTGAATATTACATGACAGCCTCATAGCCCCCTCCTCATAGTCAAGAACTGTTTATGAAGCCCCTTGGGTCTCCTGAGCACCACTTAGGTTACCCCAAATAAATAAAAGAATAGTAGTTTGTATCTCTATGATACCTGCAAAGATTGATCAAGTTCATTGGGTAAATGCTTTAATATTAGCTATGCTCAGTAAGTGCTCATTGTTGCTATTGCCATTACTGCTTTATTATTTCTGTGGCATTACTTGAAAAATTACTTAGGTCTTTAAGATTTGCTTCCTGATTGCCTTCATGTTTTCTTTGTTCTCACATCATCCAAAATCACAGATGAATGGTTATAACTACAAAGTTATTTCTTCCTCCATTTAAAATATTTTATTGTTAAGCATTGTTTTGTATTTATTTTATTATTATTATTTGGTTGGGGTGTAAAGAATGGAGGGAGGAATGGAGGGAAAAGAAGGAAGAAAAGATTTTTAGGATTCCTTGCAGTGTTCATCACAGTTTGCCTTTTTGTTTTTAATTTAGTTTTGTTTAGTTTAATAAGCTCTTCAAGCATTTTCACAAGCTTGAGCAAAGATATTTATGAATTTGCTTCTGCTTAGCCATACTAATGAATTATTTATTTTGAAAGCTGTCTATATTTGTAGTTATGACTATCAGCAGTTTCATAGATGAAAGACTTTGGTTCCTGTCACTGACTTTTTTGAGATGAAATGTGATATGAATTGAAAATAGAAAGTAACATTTATTTGCAACATAGGTAGCTGATAGAAGTGCACTATCTCAAATCCCATATGTAGAGAACAGTTAACAAATCAAATTCAAACAGCCCTATAGAAAATGAGCCAGAAAACGTTTTAAAGGAAAAAAAATCACTTAGCAATGTGTGAAAAGATGCTTAAGAGCATGAGTAATCTAAGAATTGCAAATTAAACTACAATAAGGCACCACTTCACATTCATCAAATTGGAGCTAGAATGACAATATGGTAGTATGTTTGCTTTCACACATGGGTTCCTTTTATCCAGGCCACCCCATATGGTCCCTGGCAGTCATCCCTATGTGAAGATTTAGGAGTAAGTCCTGAACACAGATGGGTGTGACCCCAAAAAGAAACAAAGCAAAAATATCACATTTACCAAATTGATAAAAATTAAGGGACATTGGGACCTGAACAATAGTACAGCAGGTGGGGCTTTTGCTTTGCATGATCCAGTTAGATCAGGCTATTCCATATGATTCCCTGAGCCTGCCAGAAATAATTCTTGAGTTCTGAGTTAGGAGTAGCCCCTGAATACCCCTTATGTGACCCAAAAACAAAAACAAGAATTAAGAAAACTAGTCAGTTCCTGGGGGTAGTAAAGAGAACTACTTGATTTGTCATCTACTTTGTCAACCTAAACCATTGCTTTGGAAAACAATTTCAATTTCTAGGTAAAGTTGCAAACAAAATAAGGTAATTTATTTATTAATAATATACCTGAGAAGAAATGTTCATGACATCATAATTGGTGACATTAGAAATTTTACACCAACCATTCAGGCAAATGAAAATAAAAATAAATAATCAGGACTAAATTAAATGTATAAGGTTTTTGGTTAAGGATGCGTCTCAACACTTGCCACCTATATGTGAGGACTGGGTTCCATTTTGGCACTGCATTGTTCTCTCAAGAACCACAGGGAGCAACCTCTGAACTTTAAGTTAGGAGTATTAGCCCCCAAGCACATCTGGGTGTGATAATCCCCATTAAAAAAAAGAAGAAGAAAAAAAGAATAAACTGTTTAGCAAAAGAAAATATAAATAGAACAAAAAGCTTGCTGAATTAGAATACTCAAATACTTAAATGTTGCACTGGTGATGGGTGGTGTTCTTTACATGACTGAAACCCAAATACAATCATGTATGTAATAAAGTTGGTTAAATAAAATAAATAAAAATAAATAAAAAATATACACATCTAGTCAAATAATATCCAAAATACAAAAGAACTCATCTAGCTTAATAACAATAACAACACACACATGCACACATCAAAAAAGAGCAGAAGAGAATACAAAAATTGAGGGTCATGTAAAAAAATCTCACCATCACTGATCATCAGGAAAATCTCATTGAAATCACAATGAGATACCTCATCTGAAAGATTGGCTTCAATCATAAGCAATTACAAGTACTGGTTTGGGTGTGGAGAAGAAAGAACTGCCCTTTAGTGTTGGTGAAAATGTAAATGGGAGTAGCCATTTTGGAAAACACTATGAAGCATTCTCAAGAAGCTCAAGATAGGGCCTAACAGATAGGTTGTTAGTAAGGCCTTTGTAAATCACTGGTAGTAACAGGGGAGGAGCTCTGAGGGAATTATTCTGAGAGAAACAGGCCTGAGACTATTGATAGCAGAATTAAGGTTATCTTAGAAGTCATGGTGTTAAAGGGTTAAAATATTTTTGAATATATTTTAGGCCCTCTCTAGAAGTAGTATAGATTCACTGTGTTTATAATCAATGAATGTGACAGTGAGAATGAACAACTGCATCATACATCAGTGTAGGTGAGCCCTAAAAGATATAGATATGAGCAGGAGAAATAGTACAGTAAATAAGGTGTTGCCTCATACATAGTCAATCTGGGCTGGATCATTGGGTCGTACCATATGGTCCTCAAGAGTAATTCCTGAGTGCAGAGAAAGGAGTAACCCTTGAGCATCACTGGGTACCTCTAAAACAAACAAAAGATATTATCAATTCAAGAGGCAGACCACAGAAAAATAAAGACCATAAGATTCATGTTCATAGATATCCTCTCTTTCTATTTGAATATACATTTATATCTGACAATACTATACTATAAAGATGATTAGGGGAAACTGTGCTCTAAAGTCAGGAGAGCTGCCTATTAAAATGTACACTGGTAATAAGCAACAATTGCTATTTTCAGTGACATTCAAAGTCAAGTTATTGTTAATAATATTTGTCCTCTTCGATGGCATATGTAGACATGGGCGGGGGGCACATCCAGTGGTGTTCAGGGCTTTTTCCTGTTTTGCAATCACCAATCACTCCTCCAAGAGCTCAGGGAACCATATGGAATCTCGGATACTATGAATCGAAAACAAGCTCCCTACCTGTTTCACTATCGGTTTAGTCTCCTCATTTATTTTTCTTTAAAATCTATAGATTTTTGTCAGTTCATAAATATGATTTATTATATTTCCCTCTTAAACACACACATTGATTTTTAACTTCATTTGCCCAAAGCAAAGTATGAGACCTGATTGACTCTAAGGTCATAAAAATATAATCATAAAGCATAAAGTAAAAATAAAAATGTTCTAGAAAATGTGATCATTTACCAAAAATCTTTTCCTTTTTTTTTTTTTTTTGTTTTTGTTTTGGTTTTTGGTTTTTGGGTCACACCCGGCAGCGCTCAGGGGTTATTCCTGGCTCTATGCTCAGAAATCGCCCTCTGGCAGGCACAGGGGACCACATGGGTTGCTGGGATTCGAGTCACTGTCCTTCTGCATGAAAGGCAAACGCCTTATCTCCATGCTATCTCTCCGGACCCCAAAAGTATTTTCTTTTAATAAATGAGATTTAATTATATACCAGTAAAAACATTGGAACCCAGATCTGACAAATCATTGTGTCATCTGTAAAAACATTGTAGCCTTGTCACTACTTCCTGAGCAGGCAATACACTTGGGCCATCCCCCTCATTTGTGCTGTTCCTCAAAATAGCACTACAAGTTACATTGAAATATGCCCGTATTTACAGAGAAATTTACTGTTAACCAGAAAGACAAAGGTACTTGCTTAGCCCCAATACTGCAAAGTGGCACTCTAGAGATTCAGATCTTCTGAGGCCCAAGTTATCTATACACTCTGCCCCTTTTCTGCTCTCTCTTGGATTAGTATTTTCTTCAACTGAGAGGCTGTGTTGGAGATAAAATAAACATTCTCAAGCCCTATAGCTGTGCTTAAGGTCTATATAGATTGTGTTTAGAAGATCATGTGCTATCAGAGATTAAACCTGGATCAGCTACATTCAAGGCATTCACTGGAATATCCCTGTGATATCTCTCTGACATTGATTCTTAAATCCTCTTAATGGCCCTGATACATTGATTCTAAATTCAATCCTTAGAACCAAGAATTTTAATTTCTAAATTAAAATTCCCTCCACCCTTTCCTTTTAGTAAATTTCCAAAAAAAATAAGTAGCTTAGATTTTCATAGCCATGTTCCATAAACTACCAGCATGCTTCTATGCTCTATTGTAAAATAATGTTCCCGGGACTAATCAGTGTGAAAGCATACACATTATGCTAAGTGTCAGAGCATGGGTCAAATCAATTACGTATTTTGTAATGAGCAGATTTTCATTCTGGGGCATGTTAAATAATAGGTTGTAATGAAAATGCGAGTGAGCATTTATAAGAAAGCTAATTGAACTGGGAAAGCAGAGAGACTCATTTCCAGAAATGAGATTTGAAATCCAGAAACATGCTGTTCATTCGCTTCTTCTGTTTGTGGTTTATTCCCACCATAGTACATTACTCCATCTATTACTGCAAAAGTTTTGCTCAGCTCTCATCTTTCTTGCTAGAGAGGACACTGGTAAAGCTCTTGGGAATTAGAATGCTTCTCCTCAATAAAAAGGGTATGCAGATCCAGTGTTTCATCAAAGGTAGTATAGATCTACTGTCTACAAAAGACAAGATTTGGGGAACTAAAGACAAAGATTACAGATGGAAGGAGATATTCTCAATAAAGCCAATGAAAGTGGAGTAGAGGGAAAATAGTAAAAGGATTAGTACACATGTGATCACACACCAAACTAGCTTTGGTCACCGGCATCATTGATCTAGATTAACATAACTGGTGTAACTCTGGAGGTTCTCCAGTATTCTAGAATGACCCTGGCACTCTTTGGTACTAAGGGCCTAAGTCTAAACCCAACAGCTCAGTTAGTTGAGAATCACCAAGGATGGCACCTTTGGGGGTGGAGGTTGTGGGTCTCTACACTGCTTGAAGGGCACCCCCCAAAAAGTAATTAAGTGAACCATACTGCTTTGCAGCAAAGTATACAAATCTACTATACAAATTGTTTGAAAGTTAGTAAATGGTTAAAAAAAATGGAAAAAAACAAAATCTTTGGTTCCAGCCACAAATTATTTAATCGGGACATTCCAAGGAAGGACAAAGGATTCTATTTGTACATAATACCATCGAGATTTAAGCTAAGTTGGGGATCCCTTGATTCATGTTATTGCACAACTGTTATAAACTCTTTAAATTGCATTGAAGGCCCTTTGCAAAATGACCTCCATGTACCCATTTCCCCTCACTTACGTGGAGGGGAAAAAAAAACTCTAACCATACTCATTTAAAAATAATGTATAAAATTTTCCATTTTACTTAAGTAAATATTTCAGCAAATATTTTTTGGAGTATCTACTATGTGCTAGATGCAACAGTTTGTTGTCTTCTGTTAATCACTCTCTCATGCTCTCAGCTGAATTCTGGAACTGGGATCAACCTGACTTATGCTAAGTAGCAATGGAAAATTCTACCAAGCACATTAAATGCAGGAACTGCATCTCCCAGAGTCAAAACTGTGCATTGTTCCTGGCTCTCTTCACTCTTGAGTCCCAAGACATTAGAATCATTCCCAGTAGCCTCCCCACCACGTTGTCTGCTTAGGCCCAAGAGACAAAGCTTATTTTCAAAATCATGTAGCCACAGTTGAAAACATCCGCAGTTTTACTGCCAAGGCAATTTTCCTAAGGTTTTAGGAAAGGTGGAGTTCTTCAGAGGTAGCAATTACTTGTCAGATGAGTTGGTGGCCCACTTATGAGCTCTAGGAAGGATATCTCAGTCCATAGTTCAACCTCTAAGAGAACATTGTACTTGCTGTACCAAGGAAACATGAATGGCCTGTTGTAATCTGGCTCAACCCTTTCCTCCAGTCAATCTCAGTTAACCAAGTGCAACTGCTGCAACCTAGGCCCAAGTAATAGAATAGCAGATAAAGCTACTGCCTTATCTGAAGTTGACACAGGTTTGGGTTTGATTCCTGGCACTCCTTATGATTCCCTAAGCTGCCAGGAGTAATTTTCTGAATACAGAGCCAACAGTAAATCCTAAACAGAGTGGGATGTGGCCCCATCTAAAAACACTAAGTGTAACTACTGCAGCAAGTCATGGCATCAGAGCAGGTCTTCTAAAAGTATCATTTAAAATCTTAAGAAATGAAAATTTAAGTTGTGGAGTCAAAGAGTTGATGACAAATAAGGCATTTGCTTTGAATGCAGCCTCATCTGCTTCTTTCTCCAGCACCACATACAGTCTCTTCAGCACTTTCAGGACTGTTTCCTAAGCACTGAAACTGGAGTAAGCCTTGAGAATTGCTGAATTATAGATATGGCCAAATTGCCCCATCTCTCTCTCTCTCTCTCTCTCTCTCTCTCTCTCTCTCTCTCTCTCTCTCTCTCCCCCCCTCTCTCTCTCCCCCTCTCTCTCTCCCTCTCCCTCTCCCTCTCCCTCTCCCTCTCTCTCTCTTTCTCTTACACACACACAGAGTTAAAAACAATGAAAAGGAAATGTATACTTTTTCACAAAATAAATAATACCAATCTTATTACCCAAGGTAAGTTCCAAAAGACTGGCTCTCTCTCCCTCCCTCCCTCCCTCTCCCCCTTCTCTCCTTTCTCCTCTCTCTCCTTTCTCCCTTCCCCCTCTCTCCCTCCCTCCTTTCCTCTCTCTCTCCTCCTCTTCTTCTCCCTCTCTTTCTCTCTCTCCCCCTTTCCCTCTCCCTACACCCTTCTTCCTTTTTTTCTTTTAGACACTCTGGTTTACAATATTGATACTAAAGGGCTGGGTATCATGCATATCACTTTACCTCTTTTCAGCATCCAGTTTTTGTCTAGAGTGATTATTTCCAACTATCATTGTCACAGTAGACCCTTATTTGGCTAAATACACTATTATTCTCTTGTTCATATAAATCATACACAACCTCTAGAATGATTTTCTGATGTACATCCTCAGCCTTGATTAATATCAAATCGTATCAGGAAGTCTCACCTCTAGATTCAAGTCAGGAGCATTAAACTATGGCTCCAATATTATCTCAAATCCTAGGATAGTTTTATAAATTTAGGCAACCCATTCAATTATTCTGTAAAGTTTCGCACTATTACAATTACATAAACTATAATAAAAATTTTAAATGTTTTAGTTTCAAAAACTTTTCAAAGCTATGAATAAATAACTTTTCACATAAAAGAAAAGGAAAAAGAAGAGATAGAAAAGAGAAGAGAAGAAAAAAGAAAAGAAATGACTTTCCTTGGCATTCTCAAAGGCAGAAGGAAAATAAAATTTGTTTTCTTCTGAATGCTAGCTATAAAACTAAGCATAAAAAAATAACAGTGTTTATAAAGGTCAAGAGCAGAACTTGTTGTTGTTGTTGGATGGGTTGCATTTTTTTTTTGTTTCTGTGCCACACTCAGGGGTTACTCCTGGCTATGTACTCAGAAATCACTGCTGGCATGGGGGACCATATGGGACACCAGGGATTGAACCACAGTCTCCCCTAGGTCAGCCGAGTGCAAGACATAAAATGCCCTACCGCTGTGCCACCGCTCTGGCCCCTATTGAATTCTTAAATTTAGATTTCTTTCCATTGTCACAGAATTTGCTTTACAATCTCAGTTAAGGGGGATTGGAGAGATATTACAAAGTGTGAGGCACTTGCCTTGGTCACAGCCAACTTGATTGGATCCTTGCCACTCCTTATGGTTCCCAGAACCCTGAGAGGAGTGATCCCTGAGCCCAGAGTTAGAAGTAAAGTTCTGAGATCTTCTGGGTATGGCCCCAAAACAAACAAACAAAAATAATCTCAGTGAAGGAAACAGAACTACGCATCATAAATTTCAATAAAGATCTGGTTAGTATGAGTTAATAGTTTTCAGGGATCAAAGAGGACATTTTAAATCAAGTCTCAAACTAAATTCTCCTAAGAAGAACCATTTGAAGTAAATGTAGAATAATCAATACAGATAAAGAAATAAGGTTGTTTCATGCAACAGGAGGAGCAGCATTAAAAATATGAAATCGGATGAAAAACAAGTTAGGTTTTGGGAACAATGACTATGTAGAAAATCTTTTAAAGAAAATTTGGTGGGAATGGAGTCAAAAGGAACTTTGGATTTAGATATGAAGGATCTTGAATGTCATGCTGTCATATTAAACATTGCGAGACTTTAAACTTGAAAGACTGAGCAGAAGACTGATATAAATATATCTAAGCTTTAGAAGTTACCCTAAGACAGTGGAGAGCAGAGGTTAGGAAACCAATTTACAGTATTACAGATGAAAATTAAAAGGAATTTGGACTAATGCAGAGGTAATGACCACAAGAAAGGAAGATCAGAGCAACATTTTTCATTAAAATCAATGTTCCTAGTAATGTGTTAGATTTGAAAAAAAAAAATGGGGTAAATCAAAGCCAAAGGTCTTGGAAACCAATATAAAATTAGTGCCATTAATTGCAAAAGAGAAAATAAATAGAATAATTAATATGATAGAAGGGGGAAATATTCATCAACTTCATCAGGGAAAGGGAAAAAAGAAAAGGTGTCTTTCACTCACATTAGAGCATCAAGACAACTATGTGACTGATAGTAACCAGTGAACTATAATCTCATTTCCCATCTCTCTCTTGTCATTCTCCCAATTTTATTAGACAAGGTTATATGCTTAAAGCTAATTTTAGGATTAGCAAAAAGTGATTGTTCTGTGTAATAGGACATACTCTTGGTAATGTAAGAATAAAAAGAAATAAGTGCATTTTAAGAGCTTTAGAAAATCCTTATGTTCATAACCACAAATCGCTTTCCACCTGAATAAAAAAATTAATGTTCTCTTACAATGTAACCTCTGACGTCATCTCTAATTTAGCAACGACAAGAAATTAATGATAGCAGGCTTTTTGTCTATTGTTTTGGAACTGCTGTCATTTATGTTTTCTTTCATTTCTTTTATGAAATCTTCCTCAGTCATTTTCCACTGATGAACATGTGCATTTCACTGTGTTTAGCAAACACGAGATTCAAATAAAGCTTGAGAAAATGATGATAGTTCAATTTTTCTGGTGACCAGCAGAATAGCTGCAAAATAGCATAGTTATGAAGAAGAGTTCTTGCTAATTAGGCTGAGTACTTCAACTTAATAGTCAAGAGTCACCTAATCCTATTAGTACAGTTACCTATAATAGCAATAGACATAATAATAGCTGTTAAATAGTGCTTTTTATTTTAAGTAATAATAATTGTATAATGATAGTGATTAAGTTACATGTCTAGTCATGAATTTGTGTCCTTATGAATTCTTAAATGTAATAAAAGTGAAGAAGATACTGTTTCATTTAGTGTTTCATATCAGTAGTTATCTATAGTTTCTTTATCTAAAAAGGTATAAATGAGAATAGCTATATACAATTGGATTTGAAAAAATGGAAGAGAAAAACTTAGTTTAGTATCTAGCACAAAGGCACTTAATACTGAAAACAATGCCAATGATGCTTATACTCTTTGCAGTAGCTCAGAGCTGGGAGGAAAGTTACTCCACTTCTTCAAAAGAAATGCTTATTTTCAAAAATAATTACATTCACTGTCCTGTTCTCTGAGGTGACTTAAACACAAGTAATTTATATGAGAGCTGTAATTCCAATAAATCTTGATTTATGATATATCAGTAAAAGAATTAAATTCCAGCCTGAAAAGTTACAATCGTCATATATAAGGAGAGAATATAGCTAATTTTTAACTTAAATTCACTCAGCAGTTTGCATCCCATTTAATTTCTTTTATTTTTGTTTGTTTGTTTTGGTGTTTGGGACACACCCAGCAGTGCTTAGGGGCTACTCCTGGCGCTTGTGCTCAGAAACCACTCTTAGCAGGCTCGGGGGACCATATGGGATGCAGGGGGGTCAAACTCAGGTTCGTCCCAGGTCGGCAGCATGCAAGGTAAACACCCTACCACTGTGCTTATCACTCTGGCCCCTTAATTTCTTTTGTAAAAATAAGGCATTAACATTTGGGGGGTTGGGGGGTTTGGAGTCATACCCATGGCACTCAGGACACTCAGGAATTACTTCTAGCTGGCTCTGGGGATAATATAGGATATAGGGATTTGAACCCAGGTGGGCCTCCAAGAAAAACTGCCTATTGATCTACCACCCCCTTTTTTGCCGGGACACTAATTTTGTTTTGTTTTGTTTTTGTTTTGGGGCCCTATGTGGTGACACTTAGGCGTTACTCCTGACTAAGTGCTCAGAAATCCCTCCTGGCTTTGGGGGAATTGAACCTAGGTCTATCCTGTGTCAGCCACGTGCAAGGCAAAGGCCCTACCACTGTACTATTGCCCTGGCTCCTCTAACTTTTTAAGTAGAATAAAAGTTGTAGAAATTTTTAAGAAAAATTCACAGGTTTTCACTTTGAAAACCCCATTTAAACGTTTGAGCCCAATAATCCAATGCTCTGGGAATGGATATAACTCAGTAGGGGATCAGGAGTTAAAAGCAATCTGAGACTAGGACCAGAGCAATTTTACAGTAATTTGCTGCATGCTCAAAGGTTTCCCAAACCTGCCAGGAATGATTCCAGAGTGCCAAGCAAGGTATAAACCCTGAGCACAGCTGGAAGTGGCCTAAAAACAAAAACAAAAAAAAAGACAAAAGCAATCTGAAACCATCTCTTCTAGTTCTAGACCATCTACTTCATTCACTTCATAAATCCTCAACTAAGTAGCCTTTTACATTTTTCTCTTTAATAATACCTATTAGATTTCACAACATCTAATACGGACCCTGCTTGCTTTAATCTAAGATAGTACAGTCTAATTTTATGTATGTATATGTACATACACACACACACACACACACACACACATATATATATATATATATTCTTATTTGTGACTGAATCAACAAAACTAAAATCATCAAGACTAAAACGGCGGGGAGAGATAGCATGGAGGTAAGGCGTTTGCCTTGCATGCAGAAGGACGGTAGTTCGAATCCCGGCATCCCATATGATCCCCCTGAGCCTGCTAGGAGTGATTTCTGAGCATAGAGCCTGGAGTAACCCCTGAGCACTGCTGGCTGTGATCCAAAAATAAACAAACAAAAAGACTAAAACAGATTATGGGGGTCCAAGTGATAACACAGTGTGTAAGGTGTTTACTTTGCATGCAACCAATCCGGATCCATCCCAGGCATTCCATATGGTCCCTTGAACCTGCTAAGAGTAATTTTTGAGTACAGAGCCAGAAGTAATCCCTGAGCTCTGCCAGATGTGCTCCCGTTCAAAAGAAAACCCACAACCGAAAAAAGGACTGTGGTTGTATTAAAAAAAAAAAAGTGTCTTAAATTTGCTGAACATACAATAAAGCTTATATTTACTTAATCAACCATGTCAAATGTGGCCCAATCTTTCACTCTACATCATATCAGCAATCAGTGTCTGGAGTAAGAGATGTTCTAAGATTTTAAACTCTACCATTGGGAATAAATTCCTTGAGGGATTGTGGTACAAGCAAAACAATAATGACCTACTCTCATTCCTTCACCACACATTAATCATTACAAGCTATAGAGCTGTACTAACTTCAAGGGGACCAGGAAATAGAAAGAAAAATTGAGCCATCTGCAGTCATAAGTGTTTCCTAATTAGTATTTTGTCCAGACTAGAGCAATGAAAAAGCCAGAGTTTTTATTTTTATTATTATTATTATTATTATTATTATTATTATTATTATTATTTCTCTTTTCTACCTTACCTTACTGTTAGGTTTCTCTTACCAAATTTAGTTTTCATTTAGTATGTGAAACACTTCTTTTTTAAGTAATCTTTTTAATGGAAGAGTCTGTTTCACTATGTCTTTTCTCACCATACCAGATTAATTGAGATATAATTAATATATAACAACATTGCTCCTTGTAGTATGACAATGTGACAATTTTATATAACATGTATATTGTGACATAATTACTACAGTAAGGCTAATGACTATCCCCCTAGCATGACAATTATTTTTTATGTCTGATAAAAATAGCAGTTTTCAAGTATCCAATATAGTATTGGTGTTTTGTTTCTTTTATTGAGACCCATGTGAATTACAAGTCTTTCACAGTTATAGTGACAATGAATCAAAGCAATTCCCCACCACCAGTGTTGACCTCCCTTCGCCCCTCATACTTTCCCCCTTTTGCCCCTCATACTTCCCCCCTTTGCCCCCTGGACTGCTAGTGTAACTTGATCCTTTTTGTATATAACTTGTTGTAGATCTTGAGTCTGTTGTCGTTGACTTTGGGTTTGGTGTTTAGGCCTGATCATTAATCATTTCCATTCAATGTTCATGTGACTCTGCTCCTGGTACCATCCTTTCTCTCTCTCTCTCTCTCTCTCTCTCTCTCTCTCTCTCTCTCTCTCTCTCTCTCTCTCTCTCTCTCTTCTCTTCTCTCTCTTCTCTCTCTCCTCTCTCTCTCCCTCCGCCTTTCTCTCTCTGTCTCTCTCTCTGTCTCTGTCTCTGTCTCTCTCTCTCTCTCTCTCTCTCTCTCTCTCTCACACACACACACACACACACACCCTTAATTTATGGGGCAGAAAAAATGATCCAAGTTCTGTGGTTCTGTTGGAAAAAAAAAGTTGGGAGTGGGAGGAATCCATCTAGGAACTATTAATATCAATTTAAAAGAAGAAAAAGTGGGGAGAAGGGAAAGAAAATGAAGAAGCAACGACTAAATACCCAACAGCCACAATAAACTACTACTAAACAACAACCACAAAAAAGAAAAAAGAAGGGCTGGTATGTTGAAGTTTTGTGCCTTTTTTTTTTTTTTTTTTTTTTTTTTTTTGCATAGGCACAGTAAGTATTGGGGAAATTTAAAAGGGAATTCCCTTGGCCTAAGAGATACAGGGTTTCTCTAACCTTGACACATACTGTCATGGGAACAACTGCTGGCTCCAAATATGCTCATTATCAAACCCCAAAGTCTTTTCCTGATGCCAGGAAACACTCTGCTCAGTAGTGGTTGACAAATCAGTCCTCTGTAGAAATCTTGGTATTTGCACAGGTCATAGGACCTATAATATAGTATTGTTAACTGTAGCCACCAAGATATCCATTAGCTACACTCACATTATGACTACAAGTTTGTTACCCTTTGCCCACTTTTACCTTACCCACTACTCCTGCAGCCATTAATCTGTTCTTTATTGTAAATGCCCTATATGCAGTATGGGTAAGTGAGTCTGAAGCAGGGTCATTCCGTGAATTAATAAACCAAGATAGCCATGAGGGAGAAAAGCATAAAGTCAGTTGGCTTCCAGCCTAGTGGTCTCTGGCCCCCCCAAAACAAAACCTCTTCTTATTCACCAGCTCAAATCCCAGCCAGGAGGGTGAGGGTCAAGTGAGAGACAAAAGTACCTATCAAGCTAATCTAGACTAGGTGGACCTTTACAAGTCAAAAGGGATGGGTGAAAAGGAAAGAGGAAGCTGGGCACATCTTTGTATTGGGTAAAAACAGGATGTTCAAATACTCTGCTTCTAATGGATAACTTATAAGCAAAGTTACAAGTAGTATCATGCAATAAATATTGTTTTTCTCACATTTCAGTCCTCAGGTTCATTTGTGTTGTCTTGAATGGCAGAATACAATTTGGGAGACCACATACCCCACCAAAAAAACTACAGATTTAATATAGAGAATATAAGTCTGTCATTAGCTCAAGTACTATTTACCACCAATCAATGAGAGAAATAACAACAAAGCAACACAACTACAAAGCATGGCACCAACTTCATTGTAGAATAGCTTTTTTGTGTCTGTCATTTTCTAGAGATCATTTGTGTATTCTGTCATTTATCCAATAGTTTTGGTAAATTGATTTTATCTTTTATAACTACATAGCAATAAGTAGAAGAACCAGGGTTTTCAAATAAAATGGTTCCTCAAAGACCCAATTTTTACTAAGGGCAAGTAAAATGCTCTGTGATACTCTCTGTGTTACCACCTTGGATGTTCACAACTTGCTGTGAACTTATGAGAATAAGACAAAGCAAGGGTTCTAGAGGGAATGGCAGAGTGGTGAACTATTTGAGAGCTAAACTATTTGAGTTTGAAGGTTTGAGTCCCCACTCTGATTTTATGGCTATGTGAGTTTAAAAAGCGAGTTGCTTTTTAACCTTTACAGGCCTATTTTTCTTCCTCTAAAAACGTGAACAAATTAAATCTTTGCCATACAATTGTAGTGCACATTAGTTACTATAGCAAAACATAAAAACATAATTTTTAAGAGCCAAACATGCCACCAATATTGTAGAAAATTCTCTTGTTTTATCCTTACATCTATCCTATTAAATGATTATCCTAATCATATACAGAAATAAATCTGGGGCCCGGAAAAGTGAAATGATTTAAGTGAATTTAATTGATTAAAAAACCAGGAATTTAATCTAATGTCTGCTATGCTCCAACTAAAAGGAAATATTGAACTATATCTACTGCTGATTTTTTAAATGCAATATGAAAAAGAGTTCTTCTGAATTGGCAAGAATCATAGGCATGGAGTTAAATTTAGATTTAATCAACTATCAAGGAACTAGATAATCCCTTTTGGATCCTGATCTTCTATACCTGATGTGGCTTGGTGCAGACAATCCCACTGCTGGGCTTGCATAAAGATTTTAAGGATTGCAGGTACTTTCAGAATCCTTATCTGATTCTGATATTCTACCTAATTTGGAGAATTTGAAAGTTGCTTTTTGACTGAATGCCATTGACATTTCAAATTTTGTTTGTTTTTGGTTTGGGTGTTTAGGCCACACCTGGTGGCACTCAGGGGTTACTTCTGGCTCTACGCTCAGAAATCGTTACTGGCAGGCTCGGGGGACTATATGGGATGACAGGAATCAAACCCGGGTTAGCCCTGGGTCAACCATGTGCAAGGCAAGCACCCTACAGCTGTGCTATAGCTCTGGGCCCAAAATTATTTTTTTTTGTTAGTTTTATGATTACACTTTATTGTGTTCAAGATTTATTTCTGAAGGTTCCATGCTCTGAGATAACTCCTGGAAGGGATTAGGAAAACATATGGGGTACCAATGGTGGAAACCAGGTTGGCTGGGTGTGCAAAGTGCATTAATTCCTATACTATTTTTCCAGCTCTGACTCCCAAACTCCTTTTTGTTGTTGTTTTGTTTTGGGTCACACCCAGCAGCACTTCTCTCTCTCTCTCTCTCTCTCTCTCTCTCTCTCTCTCTCTCTCTCTCTCTCTCTCTCTCTCTCTCTCTCTCTCTCTTCTCTCTGTCTCTCTGTCTCTTCTCTCTGTCTCTCTGTCTCTCTCTCTCTCTCTCTCCTGCTCTTCCTCAATACTGTGGTTTGCACTACTATTAATGAATGCATGCATGTCCCCATCCCATGCATGTTCCTTTCATAGTAAATCCTTCTCTACTCTAATCAACTCTACTCTCTATGGAAAGCTTCCTACCATACTCTGGGGTCCTCCTAATTTTCATCTCTATTGTTTCTGGGCATAATTCCCACACTTTTATTTTCCTTATATCTCACAGATGAGTGAGACTATTCTATGTTTATCCCTCTCCCTCTGACTCAATTCACTTAGCATAATAACCTCCATTCCCATTCATGTATAAGAAATTTTCATGACTTAATTTAACCTAATGGCTACCTAGTATTCTATTATGTAGAGGTACCACAGTTTCTTTAGCCACTCATTTGTTGCGGGGCACTTAGGTTGCTTTCAGATTATCTAAGCATGCAGAGGGCAATATTTTTTGTATTGTACTTTTGTGTTCTTGGAGTATATCCCTAGACATTTTTTAAAGAAGAAATATAGATAGTCAAATGTACATGAAAAAATGTTTCACATCACTAATCAGAGAGATGCAAATCAAAGTAACAATGAGATATTATCTCATACCACAGAGAATGGCATACATCACATAGACTAAGAACAACCAGTGCTGTTTTCTAATTCACTCTTTCTGGAAAACAATATGGAGATTCCTTAAAAAACTGGAATTGAGCTTCCTTATGATACAGCAATACCACTTCTAGGGATATACCCAAGGACTATATTTTTGAAAAGTCTCCATACATTATTTTTAGCAGCTGAATAACTGTGGTCAAGGATTCTTTTTTCCCAGCATTCCTGCCAGTATTGTTATCTTCTACCCTTTTTGATTTTTGCCACTCTAATGGAGTGAAGTGATATCATGTTATGATTTGCATTTTCCTGAAGATAAGTTATATAAGTACTTTTTCATATACCTATTGGCCATATGTATGTCTTCTTTGATGAAAGTGTCAATCCATCTCTTTTCCTCATTTTCTGATACTGTTGTTTGTTTTTTATTAAATCTTTCAAATATTTTATGTACCTTGAATATTCATTCTTTATTCAATGAGTGATGAGTAAATGTTTTCTTCCAATACAGAATAAATCTTTTTATTCTAGTGATCATTTATTTGGAATCAAAAGCTTCTTAATTGTGATTCTGAAATGTGATTCCTTTTTTTTGTCCCCCCATTCACAATACAGACCAGGCAAAGGGCCTGGTTTGAGGTGTATATGGGGAGCATTTACTGTACCTCCCCTTTCTATACAGTCAGTGTAAAGAAAACAGCCTGTGGTAGGCATTGGGAGGTCTTTTCTTTTCTTTTTTTTTGATTTATATATATAAATAAATATAAATATATATAAACCCTTCACCAGTACAACATTCCCATCACCAATATCCCAAGCCCCACACTGGCCTGTACTTTAGACAGGCTTTCTACTTCCCTAATTTAGTCACATTTTGTTATGACAGTACTCAGTATAATTATTTCTGTGACTGCACTAAACAATCTAAACACTGCATCCACTAAACTGTGGTGAGCTCATGTCAGGAGCTGGACCCTCTAGTCTTCCTCTATTTTGTCTCTGAGAATCATTATACAAATGTTTTTCATTTTTCTCAAAACCCATAGATGAATGAGACCATTCTGTGTTTATCTCCCTCCCTCTGACTTATTTCACTCAGCATAATAGATTCCATATACATCTATATATATGAAATGTAATTTCATTTTATATGTCACTTATTGTTTCAATTCAATTTGCATTTCTTTGCACTTACATTCTAATTCTACCTTACTAGAAATAATTCATAAATGAAGCAGACAAAAAATAAATACAAGTTAGCTCAGACCCTAGAGTCACAGTATACTCATCTGGGATATAGTAAAAATAGAAATCACAAAAAGTGCAAATCTGTAGCTAGCTATATCTAAGTACAATTATTGACTAGAGTTGAAAATCTTTTTTAAGTAGATTTAGAAACCAAAACAGAAAATTTGAACTTTTCTAGTGGTACTTTCCCTTGTCTTAGTTATGAGTCACACCTACTTCAATGTCTTAGTCTGGGGCAAGAACAGTGGTGCAAGTAATAAGGCATGTGCTTTGCCTGCGCTAGCCTCAGACAGACCATGATGGTTTGATCCCCCAGCATCCCATATTGTTCCCCAAACCAGGAGTGATTTCTGAGCGATTTCATAACCAGGAGTAATCCCTAAACATCACCAAGTGTGGCCCAAACACACGCACACAAACACACACACACAGACACACAAAATTCTTAGTCATGTCAGGAAACTAATATTTCTTTTAATATGAAAGTAACATTGTCTTATAACAACATAACACCAGGTTTCAGGTGTAAAACTTTATAAATGAACATCTAAACCTATCACAATTCCCACTAAAGATAACTTAATCCTCCCCATGCAGTTGACTCACTTTACTAATTTGACTCCAACACATGTGGTCCTTTAAGACAGCCTAAAATGATCACTAAACACAGAACCAGGAATAATTTCTGAGCATTTCTGGGTGTAAGTGAGTGTGTGTGCATGCACACACACACTCATACACACAAATATTTTTCTTAATTTTTATTGCTCTTGTTGTCATTATAGTATAGTGGAGGAGTAGCTCTCTATTTCCTTGTGATACACTTGTTATAAAACATGTTTATAGGGGCTGGAGAGATAGCATGGAAGTAAGGCATTTGCCTTTCATGCAGAAGGTCAGTGGTTCGAATCCCGGTATCCCATATGGTCCCCTGAGCCTGCCAGGAGCCATTTCTGAGCATAGAGCCAGGAGTAGCCCCTGAGCGCTGCCGGGTGTGACTCAAAAACCAAAGGAAAAAAAAAAAAAAAACATGTTTATAATGGTTAGCATTCCATTTCCAAAATATGCTTAGGTAAATTTATCAGAGAATAGTGTCTTCACACTGCAAATAAAATTTATTTTTTGGTCACCCCTGGCAGTACTCAGGGGTTATTCCTGACTCTGTGTTCAGAAGTTGCTCCTGACAGGTTCAGGGGGCCATATAGAATGCCGGGATTCAAACCACCATCTGTCCTGCGTGCAAGGCAAACACCCTACCACTGTGCTATCTTTCCAGCCCTGCAAATAAAAAAATTAAAGCCCAAAGTGATTATATTATATGATTATTAACAGTCCTAATTGGTAGCTACTTCAATATAAACTACTTCAAGGTATAAATCATTTTACATTATTTTATCTCTTAAAATACTAGTTCTATACCTATCACCTTTGTTGAGTAACAGACTAGTATATGAGTAAAACTTGATATTTGACTGAATGTTTGATTTTGACAGTATGTCATGCTGTCCACACCTCTCTAGTCTCAAGCCTCATACTTCCTATTGATGGGTACATTGAGGAAGGGCACATTCTCTGAGTTGGCTCAGATTGAACGCTGCCTTACAGGATAACTTTATTTCTACATAACTATTTCTTCCAAATCTTATCTTTAGAATTTTACTTTTATCTCTATTTTTTAATTTTTTACTTTATTTTTTAAAAAATGCATTGCATAGTTGACATCATTGATCATAATAGATTTGTTTCATAAAAATAGAAATAAGGACAAGAATTAATTAGATGAGAAGAGAAAAGAGAAAAAGAAGAAAGAAAAAAGAAAAAAGTACAGTAGCAAGTTCATTTCTGAAATTACTGTATAACCAATGAAATCATTAATAACAATATTGTTATATGTCCAGTCTATTAAATCAGGGTATACTTTTAGGGATGATAGCCTCAAACAAATAAAGTTGTCCAGAAATTCAAAGCTACAATATTATGAATTTAGTAGCAGTTGCAGGACCTCCTGGAAAAATATATGGGGGATGGTGCCGTACTCAATAAAAAAAAAAAGAAAGAAACCTTGGTGATATTAGCCCAATGACTGGCATACCTGAAGTGCAGTCAGATCAACATCCCCACAGGGAATCATATAGGGTCAATGATGAAGCAGGTCATCAGGGAAATGGTGATTCTGGGTGATGGAGGCAAGTGTGACTTTGGCAGTGTTGGGGCTTAGCCCATCCTTCTTCCTGAAATGGCAAGCTATGTGCTGTGTGGGCCATGTAGTCATAATCTTTCATAGCTTGGTTTATATCTTGTTTAAGAAAAGAGTGAGTCTATATATAGCCCACTTCGAACATAGTGACTGCATTTGTGAAATTTAAGGCATTTCTGTGTCTTCTTGCTATATTTTTGTTTTGATTTGAGGCCACATCTGGTGGTGATCATGATTACTTTTGGCTCTGTGTTCAGAGATTACTCCTAAGGGGTTTGGAGATCATACTGGGAACTGGGGATTGAACCAGGTTTGGTTGTATACAAGGCAGGTGCTCTATGTGCTATCCTATCTCTTTGATGCCAAAATAATTTTGAGGGGAGCTGGAAATTTTTTCTCCTGATATTTATTTGAAGATCTTTTTTGGAGGGATCACACTTAGCAGTGCTCAGGAATTATTTTGACTCTGCACTTAGGAATTACTATTGGCAGTTCTCAGGGAACCGTACAAAGTGCTGGGGATCATAAATGGGTCAGCTACATGCAAGGCAATATTGTTATCTCTCAATAGCCCCATAATAATCATTTTAAATCATAAAATAGCATCTTGCTTTTAAAACTTTAAATAAAATTTTCTAATTAACAACATACTTCTATGTTCTTTTCTAATCTGAACCTTTCTCTTCATTAAGACAGCAGCAAGGCAGCAGTTACAAGTTCAACCAATTATTTGCACTCAACAAAATTTTCTTTGATTGTTTGCTTGTTTGTAACTGCTTGGTCTATTACAAGGCACTAATTTATTTTGAATAATGCTGCATTGAACATTAGAGCAAATATGTCTTTTGAGGAGACTTTCTGGGCCTCTGGGCTATAAGCAAAAAACCCGAGATTGCTGGGTCATATGGAAGCTCGATTCAGTGTTTTGAGACGTGTCCATACTGTTTTCCATAAAGTTTTGGCCACTAACAGTGGCTTAGCCACCAACAGTGGATAAGTGTTACTTTTTCCTAGTAGCGATAACAACACTGGGTGTTTTTATTCTCTGTGATGTGTGCCAGTCTCACTAGTGTGGAATGATATCTCATTGTTGTTTTGATTTGCAAATCTCTACTACTATATTATTCAGCAAATGTTTTATATACCTCTTGGTTATCTGTATATCTTCTTTGAAATAGTTTCTTTCTGCTTACCTCTTCTATATAATATATATATACTTATATAAACTATAATTATTTTATATTTATAAAATAAGTAATGTTTGACTTATTTTTTTTACTTAAAATAATGAAATGCACTTATATTTATATAAATAGATAGATATTTTATATGTAACATACACAGTGGTGACTGAAAATTTTCATAAATTCATTTCTCTTCTTTCTGGTACTTTGTCCTGCATGTTCTTTTTTTTTTTTTTTTTTGTCTCCTATTATCAGTTGATAGAGTCTCACAGGTTCTTCCTGTGTTGGTGACCTAAACTCTCTCAAGGCAGGAAGTTGGCCAATTACAGTGCTTACTGTATTTGTTTCCTACAGTTTAAGGATTATTCTTTTTCATTTCTTGGTGTCTAGTGCCTAGAAGACATATTTCATGCAGTTTGGGTGATTTTGTTTTCTTAAAGTTATTTGAGGAAAAAAAAGCAAAATCTGATTTCTGTTATGCCATTTAATTTTCAAAAAATGAAAGTTCCTTTTTACATCTTTGAAGTTAAAAACTATACACTATGTATCCTGCCCTTGCAAGTGTCCTGTCTCTAGGTTATCAAGTATAAAAGTTCAACCAATTATATGTGCTCAACAAAATTTTGTTTGTTTGTTTTTTTGGGGACCACACCTAGCAGCGCTCAGTTATTCCTGGCTCTGTGCTCAAAAATCACTCTTGGCAGGCTAGAGAGACCATATGCGATGCCACGGATTGAACCTGAGTGCAAGACAAACAAATGCTACTGCTGTGCTATCACTCAGCCCACATCAACAAAATTTTCTAATATGAAAAATATGTGGAAGATTTATCTCAGTAATATGGTTCCCACACTCCCCCCATTCAACACAGTGTTTGTAGAGATTTGTTGGAATTTCTGAGAAGTGTTCCTATAATTTTCACACATTAATGAATATTTTTATAAGCATCAACTCTCTGAAACAAGGAATATGAGTATCAATCTCATGATTCCTGGAGCTTAGTTAAGATTATGTATACACTGAGGCAGCAGTTCTTGTGGTACGTTCTCATGAAAGAGATAATGGCTACAGGATTGAAATGTGAGTTTGATTGAAAAATGAAAAGCTATATTCTGCTTATTTAGAGCACAATCACAATGTATTGTGATCATATGAAAATAAGCAGTTATAAAAATTATTGGGGAAACTATCAGATAATAATAAAATAAAGATATTTTATTTAAGAAATAAATAAAATATCAAATAAAAATGAAATAATCTTTTAAACTTTTTCTTTGTCTTCTTTTAGTTTTGGACCACACCCAGTGGTGCACTGGGTTTTCTCCTGACTCTGTGCTGATGGTCACTCCCAGCAGAGATTGGAGTCCATACATAGTGCTGAAGATCAAACCTTGTACATGCAAGGCCGTATTATGTTTCAGCCTAAATTTTAATTTTTAAATCAGAGTATGACTGCTGGATACCCTCATGTTTTCATTTTTATGTTTAAAAAATTATATAAGGGGCCAGAGTGGTAGCGCAGTGGTAGGGTGTTTGCCTTGCACATAATTGACCTAGGATGGACCTTGGGTCATCACACTGAGGTCCCATATGGCCCCCCAAGCCAGGAGTGATTTCTGAGCACATAGCCAGGAGTAACCATGAGCATCCCTGGTGTGCCCCTCCCATGCCAAAAAAAAAATTATATCATAGGGGTAGGTAGATAGACTAGATAGACTGAATGCATACTGTGCATTTAGGAGGCACAAGTTCCATCACAGGTCCTCAGAGAACTACTAGGAGGAAGTGCACAGCAAGAAGTAAGCCTCTCTTCTTGTTGTGGCTCAAAACAAGCAAATAAACACAAAACAACCTTGGATAGGAGGCATAGTACAGAGATCAAGTTTCTTTGCACAATTCTGATTCAGTCATTGTTATATGGTTCCCTGTGCAAGTGCACACAGAGCCTTGCACATACCAAACCTGGGTTCAAAACCCAGATAAATAGCCCCCCCCCCCAACCATCAGGAGTAATTCCTGACTGCAGAGACAAGAGTAACACTGAACACTGCCAGATGAGACCCAAAAACTTTAAAAAATATAGTTATTTTTATTTCCACTTTGCTATTCACCTGTCAAGCACTCTAATAATTAATTGTGCTTCAGAAATAAATAATATATAGCCATTTTGTACCAAGGGACAAACTTTCATTTCATATATATCAAAAGCACACAATACGATGTTTCAATTTGCTTACTGTAAGTGAAAGAGCTCTACAGTATAATAAATGTTGTTGAAGAGAAAAAGTAAAACAAAAAACAATAATTTAAAAATGCCTACTATTGAGAAGTAATCTACTGTTCTCTAAAGAAAATGCTACCTTTGCTCCAGCTTCAAAAGATTATTTTGTATCACAGTTATATTAATTTACCCCAAAACCCTATAAATAAATAATTTATTTCTTGTCCCATGTCCTTTTCTATAATTATTTTTATCATACTTACAATGTTTTTCACTTAGAATTCTTTATGGGAAAGATAAAGCAACAACTTTAGTTCATTAATCAAAAATATATTTTACTATTTGTAATAATTTGTGACTTTATTTTTAAAAATGCACACACTTCTACTAAGTAGTACTATCTTCTATTTATGTATCCCACTTTTATTTAGTCCTCATAAATTCTTTAAGTAGAAAGAACATAATGGTACAATTTTTGTTTCAAAGATGAGAAAAAAGGAACACTCCAGAAGATACATAAATTTCTCAAGGCTAGATATTTTGATGGAACTGAGTCAATTTTGCTATAGATGAAGATTTGAAAGTTCTTAGTGAAAAAGGTCAAATTCAGAGTATTTTATTTTATTTTATAATCTATTCCAAATATTTCTCTGAAGCCTCTTATATAGATGATTTTAAATAATACTTATTGATAAAATAGTTTAGATTAAATAAAAGTACTTATTAATCTTAAGAAAATTATTTAAAAAACAAGTAAACAAAAGAGTTGCCAAGTCAAACCACAGGTATGTAATGAAATATAACACATCTATCATTTAGGCTAAGTGAAGATTCCTCCATTTTACTTCATTATAGTCTACCTGTTGGTAGAAAGTGCACAGAATTTATTGTTTAAGAAATTATCTAAATGGGGCCGGAGAGATAGCATGGAGGTACAATGTTTGCCTTGCATGCAGAAGGACGGTGGTTCGAATCCTGGCATCCCATATGGTCCACCGAGCCTGCCAGGAGCGATTTCTGAGGATAGAGCCAGGAGAAACCCTGAGCACTGCCAGGTGTGACCCAAAAACCAAAAAAAAAAAAAAAAAAAAAAAAGAAAGAAAGAAAGAAAGAAAATTATCTAAACCATAAGAAAATATTTTTTAATAAAAATACTTGTTTCCCTGAAATAGCTTAGATAATAATAAGCAACAACAATAATAAAAGTATTAGTATTCCTACACATTTGAGAAACCAATTATTATTTGTAGGGTTCATATCATAAGCACCATGGGAATTTATAAGGCATGGATGTTCCCATTCATTGGTTAATTAACTTACTGGAGCAGAAGTGAGTCACCTTTGGAATATGCATTTCATTCTCCAGTAGATTCAGATAATTATCAATATGTGCTAGAACTCACAGAGGTAAAAGAGCCAGACTGTTTGGACTGAGATTAGTGTATGTGACAATTTTATATTTTTAGAACAGTTGTAGCAATTAGATGCTAAGCAGTTATCATATTCCAGTGATTATACTAATTTCTTTAACAAAAATCTATACAAAGAAATTAACCATTTTTGTTTTTGTTTGAATTTTGATTGTTTTGAAGCAGGGGGTAAAGGGGGCCTATGCAGCAGTGCTCAGGGCATACCCCCATCTCTGTGCTCAGGGATTGATCTTAGAAGTGATTAGGGGACCATATCATGTGCTGTAATTTAAACCTGAGTTGGCCACATGGAAAACAAATATCTTTCTCACTAAACTATTTTCCTGCAACCAGCCATAGTTTAACATCTTTTTTATAAGCAAGAGAAATTAAATTCAGATTATTCTTTGCTTTGAGAGAGAATGCTGCTTTATAGCCTAAACTTTATTTAAACAAAGGCTAGTAAAACTATTCCCACCAAAATGCACTTTTTCATCACTAGTAAGACCATACTCATTAACATGGGTCTCTGCCCTCAAAGAATTCACAGGCTGGCAGATTACTAATTGGATAATATGGCACAAATATATGCATATCTGGTCTTAGGGTATGAATGAAATACAATGGGAACATAGAATGAAATTCCTTGGAGTCTGTCATTAGAAGATCTGATCTTTTGAACTGATCCAATCAGTTCAGGAAAAAATTGATTGTTCTTATATTTATGGTCAGTTTTTGTATCATCATAACAATGCTAAGGAGATAAGTATTGTGTATGCTAAGATAAAGGTGTTTTATTTCACTCCTGTGGAAAAATAATTTTAAAACAAGTACTTATCCCATTAATAAATTATTCAAACTATTTTTCACTACATCATTTTTAAACAAGTTTTTATTAGGTTGGAATGGTTTTGCAAACTACATAAGTTTCACCAGTATTCAACAGTTTTAAATTGATAAATGTTTATACATCACCAATCCACTAGCAAAGTTCTATTTATCATTCATCAGGATTCAGCTTAATCCCCTCCATTCCAACTACTCCTTTCTGTAATTACCATTCTTTTCTTAAAATCTATAGGTTCATTTCTGTTTTACTTTATTCATTTGCTTTCTACATAGAAATGAAATTCTAAATCTAATGAAATAATATATTTGTCTATTTTTATTTTGCTTAATTTAATCATTTCAAGGTATATCCCTCCAGAAATCTTTTCTTTTTTCTTTTGGTTTTTGGGTCACACCCAGCAGCGCTCAGGGATTCCTCATGGCTCTATGCTCAGGGGACCATATAGGACGCCGGGATTGGAACCACTGACCTTCTGCATGAAAGGCAAATGCCTTACCTCCATGCTATCTCTCCAGCCCCCAGAAATCTTTTCTAAAGATTCTTCGCCATGACTAATTTAGTTCCCTCAGCAAAATCTAGAAGCACAGGTACTACAAATCTTTTTTTTTTTTTTTCTGTCCTCAGTAATGTATGCTCAATAGTAATTTTCACCAAAGATTTTTGTCTGGTCACATCAGGTTAAAGAAAAAGGGGACTAAAGTTATGAACTCAATGATTATAACTACCTTATAACTTATGAGAGAAAGAGAAGCTTGGTGAAGTCTACATATATGGTCAGGGTGAAAGAAATGTCTAAGGTTTTAATCTCATTCTAAGGCCCCCTTTCCTATTCTTGTTTATGTAGTCTCAGGATATTTACAAGCATTCATACTTTTCTTTTTTTTTTTTTTTTTTTTTTTTTTTTTTTATTTTTTTTTGTGGTTTTTGGGTCACACCCGGCAGTGCTCAGGGGTTACTCCTGGCTCCATGCTCAGAAATTGCTCCTGGCAGGCACGGGGGACCATATGGGACGCTGGGATTCGAACCGATGACCTCTTGCATGAAAGGCAAACGCCTTACCTCCATGCTATCTCTCCAGCCCCACATTCATACTTTTCATTTAATGAATTTTAGATTTTACTGAAATCACTAATTGAACATTTAAAAAGAACTGTAACTGATACCCCACCATGTCATAAGAACTTTTAAGTGTTTCACTTTCAACATGATAATATCTGCTAATAATTGTAGCAGAGGAAAATCACAAAAAATACAAATAATTAGAATTATTTTACTGAGTTTCCAAGGACATGTTTCCAGGGACAATGTCCTGGTGAGCAATCAACAAATTCTGGTGGCAGGCCAAATATCTGCTTTTTAATGAATTGAGTCAACGCAGTAAGTCATATCACTGTCAGCTTTTTCTCCAACAGAACTGTTTATAAGAACCCAAATGTTAAGGAAATGGGGACATTCTTGAGACTGATTCTGAAAAGGATAACAAGATAAGATGAGTGTTGTTTAAGCAAGAAGCCTTGTTCCATGCCAAACAGTTGTTAAACAGTTTTAGTTTAATCCTCACAATAATTCTTTAAGATAAAGTCTTTCATTTGAGCAGATGAATGTTGACTCAAGCTGGATAATTTTTTTCAGACTTAAATTTTTGCATCTGTGAAATGAAGATAAGAAAAATCTAAAAACCCATTACCCCATAGAGTCATTGTGAGAACTTGAGATATTGACTATGTACAGCAGAGTCGAGACCCTATCTATCACACAACAGCTGCTCAATAAAAGTATCTCATAAAATATGATTGTTTTCAGGGAAGTATCCTCATCAGACTTTATAGAAAGTTGTGGTTTAGAATTCTACCTGCAAAACTTAGGATATAGAGAACGGTACTACCAACCAAAAGCCTTCACTAATAAAGCCCTCATTAACACTTTCACATATTATAAAATAACCTCATTGAAATAATTATAAATTCCTTGTGACTTTCTTTAAGAGATCCTTCATAGCTCTGGTAAGAGAATAGTCAGAGACCATTTAATTCAAAAGTTTCAAAATTAAAGTCAATAGTAAAAATCTATGGGTGCATTGTTACATTTCCACATGGAAGGTACAATCAACTAGCAAGATCCTGCTGGCAAAATGTGTAAGATGTTCAAGAACTGTGAAAACTAGAGTTAGCTTTACAGATATACTCCATCTAATTAGAATTAAAAAATAAAAAGAAAAAAATAATAACAAGTTCAACACCTGGTTTGGGGAGAAAAGGAAAAGAATGGACTCATTAAGTAGTTTGTTTTCCTTGGTAATTTATTCATTAGGTATATTGAAGACACGGATAATATTAAATTATATACTCATTCACATTCAGACAATGTAAAGTAATTCTGTTTCTACCATAGTAAAAATTAACTAATTAAATTCCATTACTTGGGGCCGGCGAGGTGGCGCTAGAGGCAAGGTGTCTGCCTTGCAAGCGCTAGCCAAGGAAGGACCTCGGTTTGATCCCCCGGTGTCCCATATGGTCCACCCAAGCCAGGGGCGATTTCTGAGTGCTTAGCCAAGAGTAACCCCTGAGCATCAATTGGGTGTGGCCCCCCCCAAAAAAAATAAGATTCCATTACTTCAACTTACTCTTTAAATAGCCTTTCATTATTTCAAGAAAAGTCTTGATAGTGATTGCCAATCACAGCCTGTGATTTCTAGCTTGGGTTTTTTTCAGAAGTCTCATTCAGTGCCTATCTAGTAACTTACTAGCTAAAAATTTTCTAGGTGAAAAGGGTTAAATCATGGCTCTGAAGCTTCCAACACTCAGCAGTGACATCAATGTAAAGAAAAATCCTAGCAAGAGGTGTCATAGTTATGAATAAATATTCTCTAGTGGCATGAACACCACAATAAAAAGGAAATTACCAGGGACTTGAGATCAGAAATAATAGTTTGAATATTGATCTTACTAGTTATTAGCTTTGTATCTTTTAAAGTACTTCCCATTTTATTAGAATCATGGTTTTATTATTTATAGAATGGAACTATTAAATTCAGCTTCACTGGATTGCTGTAATTGGTGGGCGAGAGGAGGCATGTTCCTAATATTCTCTCTTGTAGTAATTCAGTAAATGATAATCATTTACATTATTATTATTATCTTCTCTGGGCTTCACTGCAAATCAAAGAAAATTGCTTATTCCAGTTTTGAGAACTGAACAACATATTGAATTGCTTTATCAGTAACTGTCTGCACTGTGTGCTTCTAGAAAATAATAATTAACCAGCAAAATTGAATGTCTAGGAAACCCTTACTGCCAAGCTCCAGTGCAAACAATAGGGCTTAAAATCATCAAGGAAAACCAGATTTACCATGCTCTCCTGACTTGCATGTATTTCCCTTACAAATATCAGCCAGTATTAGAATATAAAGGTAGGTAGAGCAGCGTTACAGTGATAGCAAGGGAAAGGGAGCAGCAAATAGTTATTACCAGTGCCTCAGAATCATACAAGTTTGGAATTTTATATCACTTCTGATAGAACAAAAAAAAAAAAAAGAATATTATGATGCCAACTGGAGGCCTTCCCACCCCAAAATAAATTAACAAAGACTTGATCTCATATAGCTCTCATAAAATTTCTTATTTCTATTAGAATACCTTTCTTCCCATCATTATCAAATTCCCATCCATGAACATTCCTTATTCCTGATCATTCTGCCCTTTGAAAGATTTGAAGGTTAAAGCAAGAATTGGGTTTGCATAACTCAATCCTCTGTCTTAGAAGTGACTTGCATCACCCTAGTTTGTTTTCAGTGGCCCCAGAATGAGTATTTTATTTCTTCAGTCCTAGAAAGAGACGCTCAATTTGGTACAACTTCCATCATTCCACAACACCCATACACTCAAACTTTATACCTTTAATTTGACTTTCAATTCTCTATAATCCTGGATTTCTTCAAATGTAGGTAATTCTCCAAGATTCACTTCCCAAACTTCTCCAATTTAACTCTTACTTTGCAATTTCTTTTTTTTTTAACATCAGGAATACTTAATTTTACTTATATATTTAAAAAGCTCAAAATAATAGTGACTAAAACAAAAAACTTATTCTGTATCAAATATATGTGAAGCACTATCGTATGATTTTCAGAACTGTTATGGCAGTCCATGAATTGGTCAGGAACTTCTAGGTATCTCTAGCACACTCCTTTGCCATTCCTAGGTCTGTTTATTGTCTTCAGTAATCCAATGTGGCTACAAGAATACAAAGCATCACATATGCTTTGCTACAAGGATGAAAGATGCTTCTTCTTACTTTTATCTAGACTTTACAGAAATACCATATATTATTATCATAGTATAGCTATATAAAGTAATATTTTAGATATGTGGCATCAATGATAAGCTCAAGGCTCTTAACTTAAATCTATTTCTAGACTTGACTTAAGCTTAAGTCCAAATTTCTAACCATCAGCTTCATTTCTTCCAAATTGTCCACATCAAAAAAAAAGTTAAGAAATCTTATTCTAAAGAAGTAAATGACTATTTTTATTTCTAGTCTTCCCGGACAAATAGATCAGAACAAAAACGTATGAGCAAAAGACTGTACAGATGAAAATGTTTCTTTAGCTCCTAATATTCTTTATTTTCATCTTTCTTCATCTAGTTGCATGCAAATCTCAAAACTTGCTCAAATGACACCTCTTTTTATAAAGCTTTCATATTTGCAGCTTATGTTTATCTTTTCTCAATTTATTCAGAAAATATTGTTCATCATTCTTTTTTTTATTTGGGGGTGTGTGGGGTCTGGGCCACACCCAGTGATGCTCAGAGTTGCTCCTGGCAGGCTCAGGGGAACATATGGGATGCCGAAGATCGAATCAGTGTCTGTCTTGGGTTGGCCATGTGCAAGGCAAATGCTCTACCACTGAGCTATGGCTCCAGCCCTCTTTTTTTATTTTTTTTTTTTGCCTGCCCACAACCCTCTCTTTTGATTTTTATGTTATGACTTGTATAGTTATTTGTGCATTAGACCATTTACACATAGACTAGAGTAATAATGAACCAGAGACAGATCTTATAAACACAAATATATACATATATTTATACATACACATTCACACGCACAAAGAATTAATACAGCATCCAGAACTGTTGTGTGGTTTGTATTTGTCTGTATGTTGTTTGGGAGGTATGTAATAGATGCTTGACTCAGATATGCCAAACAAATGATTCGTAATATGAAAGCAAGGATTTCAATTAATACAGCCTCTCCTGAGGACTAAGTGTGTGATCCTTCTCTTATCTGGAGAAAAGATATCTTATAAAAGCTGGCATTCATGGGAAAATTTAGGCATGAATTCAGATCTAGATTCATTTCCAGACTACCACTCACCAGCATGGTGACTATGGGCCAACTTATTGTCTGTAAACCTTATTTTTTTTAATGGGAGACTAATACCAAATTCACAGTGTCCTTGTTATTCACTGCCTGCATGTTTTAAAGTGCCCATTCCCATGGTAGATACTTAATAACAGTTAATTTCTTTCCTTTTTTGAGACCCAGACTGTCAAATAATAATAGACTACAACAATTTTTAAAAAGATTATATAATAGGTACTTTATGCACATATCAAAATGATTATCAAAAGATAATAAGTAAATGTTTTTAAACTCTCTTTATCAAAACAATACTACTGTTAAGAGAGAGAGAGAGCATATAATAAATCCTAGTGGGTGCGTTTTCTAAAAATAGGACTACCACTATACTAATTTAGAGAAATAGTAAAATTTGCAACTTTGTCAAGAAATTACAAAAGTCCACATATTCATGGAATAGCAATCGAATCTTTATTCAAATAGCTATTTTACAAAGGTCCACGTATTCATGGAATAGCAAGTGAATCTTTATTCAAATAGCTATTTTCTCCCTATTTATAGTTTCTATATCCACCCTTCTTGATGTCAGTAACTCCATCTTTTCTGATTCCATGAGCTTGAAATTGGTCCCTTGTGGACATTTCTGTCTGCCAAAATTGATCTAAATCTGTCCTAGGCAATGAGCCCTTCCCTTGCCAAACAGTCTACCTCTATTAACTTCATAACAAGTTTGTTCTCTTTAGATGCTTGCCCATCTGTAAGACAAGAAGTCTGGTTCCCTCTCTCTATATTGCAAGTCTTTAGGGTATTTCTTCAAAGCCCAGTCTATGATTGCTTTTTAATAAATTTGATAAAAATCAAGATTTTCCTTACCTAATTTTTTCTTTCCATTGATTGTTATTCTGCATAAAACTCAGTGATGAATTGTCTAGTCTTATAAGATTGTTTACAGGTTTCATGTATCTAGTATTTCTAATTTTTTATTCAAGCCAAGAAGCATTCTGTCTCAATATATAGTTATGATCCAAAGCCAATAGGTAAGAGAGTATGTCTTTGCAATTTGTATCATCAAGTATCATTACTTTAATAAGATGAGAAGTACTTAAAGATAGTTGGAATTTCCATTTTAAAAATTATTGTTTAAAGCGTGTTTTGCAATTTTTTTACCTGTATTCTATTACTTTACTACTGATATTATCAAAAGCAACTTGGGAACCTGCATATTTGTGGCATAATTCAGAGAAGTCATCCTTTGGTTTTCTCAACAAATTCCAGGGGTTTTCTACTCTTGCAATGATTGAAATAAAGACAACTGAGTTATCTAATTAACTCACCTATTAGACATAGGTGTGAGGTTACATTGTGCTCTGTTGAATCTCCCTTTGGACAGGTTCATATTGTCCTCTCTGTCCCTCAAATGGGGCCTGTGATTGGGCACGGCAATGTAAGTGAACCTGACAGTGCTCAGACACTTTATCTTGATGGTTCTGTCCCTGGAGATTCTGATGATGAGTTGTCATCATCAATGCACAGTTCTCCCGAGATAGGAACCTGCTCACACTGTGCTCTCAGGAAATTAAGGGCATTGGCCACTCAGGAAAAATTGAGAGATGTTGCCTCAAGAAGTCATGTTTCCTCTCCAATTACAATCAAATGTTATCATTGTGAAGGACCAAAGTCATTGCAAGCCTCCAGTTGTGCCCAATTAATCTCATCTTTAGCCTTGACAGTGACAGCCTGAGTTCTTGGTAATAGCAGAAATTGCCATTTTCCCAAAATTCTTCCAACATTGAAAGAAACAGTCTGGTGGATGAGAAGAATATCTACATAGAATTCAACATTAGTCTTATATGTTACTAATAATTAAATCCTTTAGCCAATGTGATAACATTGTTTGTGGTACATAGTCCATTTACTCCTCTATAAGCTAGAATAATGCTTCAATTTTAAAATACAGATGCTAAATATTCAATAATAATTAAATCTACAGATAATAAACACAAGAGTTCTTAGGGCTGGTGAGATAAGCGTTAGCATGAAAATTGTTTTGTGTTTGTGTGTGTGTGTGTGTGTGTATGTGTGTGTTACTGGGTTCTTGAGAATTGTGTGGAAGATATTCATACAAAACTCAGAAGCTTAAGTTTGAGTTAGAAGTCCAGAAAGATAGTTCAGTGTGTGGTGTTTTTCCAGTACCCCATCAACCTAGGTTTATTCCCTGGCATCCCATACGGTTCTCAAAACCACTGAGAAAAGTCCTATGTGCAAAATGACAAGTAACCCTTGATAATCACCAGGTGAGCCCCCCAACTAATAAAAACAAATAAGATTAGATTATTAGACAGCTCAGTTAAATGGGCATGGATTCATGCTCAGAACTAGATCGCTCCTTTTATCCATGTATACATCATTATCATCCTGCCTCTGGATGACCGGTCTAGTGTACAATGTCCTTTGCATTTTTTTTTACCTCCAGTGTGTGATGACCTAATTTTGCCCCTATACCATACCCTTTCCTGTTCATTTTTTCTTGTCTTAATTCTGAAGTTGGAACCCTGTCACCAATGTCCCCTTGGTGAGGCTTCTTTCTCTGTTTCTTGTTGCTATTACTGTATCCTGTTGCTCTCTAGTACTGTACTCTAGCAACTCTCTGTCCTCTCAGCTTTCCTTAGTTTATATTCAAAGCCACATGCATGCAGGTGAGATCTCCTCTATCCTACACTCTGAGTTTAATATAAGAGCCTTTCCTGGACTGGTGTATCCATAGTATAGCATATACAATTAGTACAGCTTGCTTGCAGTCAGCCCTGGTTTGATCTCTGGTACTGCACATAGTCCTTAGACTTTAAAGCCAGGAGTAAGCCCTGAGTACTCTCCAACTGTGACCTAAACATACAACCACACACACACACACACACACACACACACACACATCTGATATGTTGTAAATTCAACACTAATTAATCGAT
The DNA here is from genome assembly GCF_024139225.1 of Suncus etruscus. Taxonomy (NCBI): domain Eukaryota; kingdom Metazoa; phylum Chordata; class Mammalia; order Eulipotyphla; family Soricidae; genus Suncus; species Suncus etruscus. The sequence continues at coordinate 41,248,062 of NC_064856.1, forward strand.
AAGCAATGGCATATTGGTAAATGATCTCACAGTAAGCATTGATGGATACATGTTCTCATTCAGTAAGACTGATGATGCTGGTGGCTTTAACCACCATTTACACTGACTAAAATGGATGGCTAAACTAGATTCAATCATTCTAAACATGATGACTTCTCCAAAAGAGAGTCCGAAGACATATCTTTCTTTCTACTCTGAGATTAAAGTGTTCTGTCATGTAAATGTGGAACATAGCACATATGTTTATTTTCATTTTTTAAGAAAAACAGGAAAGACAATGCTGGATGCCAATTTGACCTTCCTTACTTATTGTTTCCAATTGCCTAGGCCTTGACAGAAAAGAAAAAATTACTGTATAATTCCAGGGATTATTACTGTGGAAAGTATTGATAACCTGAATTGCAAATAATAATAATATGTAAAGTGTATGTTATATAATAGATGAGAAATAGGATGAATATGAACGTTTCCCATTCCACTATATTCATGCAAACTAAAAGTTGCAGTGGTTAAGAATTTATTCAGGACATTGTGATAAAAGAACATAAATTAAGGGTACTTAACTGCCTTTTAAATTTTCTCTGTAGAGAAATAAAGAAATTTATAAATTTATAAAGGAGACGACATAGAACTAAGTTATTTCTATGAGACACATAGTAAGATCAGTCACATGAAAAGTAACCTCTTTTCCAAAATGTCTTTAGTGGATTTGGATGTATTTTTTTGTTAACTTCTACCAGTGTCTTGTATGTCTATATATATATATATATATATATATATATATATATATATATATATATATATACATATATATAGCGGCACTATTCACAATAGCCAGATCTGGGGGGAAAAGTGCCCAAGAACAGATGAAAGCATAAAGAAAATAGTATACATTAAGGAAATAAAACACAGCCATTAGAAAAAAATGAAGTGATGAAATTTGCTTGTATGTGGTTAGACATGGATAGCTTCATTTCATGCTGAGTGAAAGAAATCAGAGGAAGAATGGACAGAATGATTATATGCTTGAGGGGGTATATAAAAATATGAAAATAATACCCAATGACAAAAGAAATGAGGGTCAGTAGAAATAGTCCATAGTAGAAAGCTTGCCACAAAGGGTTAGTGTAGTTAGTACAGAGAAGTGATCATTTTGATGATGATAACTGGAAATGATCACTTTGGACAAACTATGGGTGCTGAAAGGAGGTAAAGTGATATGCATAATAAACTCTTTTGGTAATATCTTAATGCCTTAAAGTAAAAAAGGGAGAAAGGAGAGAACAGAAAAGTATCTGTCACAGAGGCAGGCCTGGGGGTTAGGGGAGATACAGGAGAGAAAGTTGGGACATTGGTGACAAAAAGTGTACACTGGTGAAGGATGGGTTTCAGAATATTGTATGATTGAAATATCAACTATTGACATTGTTGGAACTACGTATCTCACAATGTTTTAATTTTTTAAAATCATATTTTCATAAATGTCTTGTTGGGTGGCCAAAGTAATAATACAGTAGATAATGTGCTTGTAAATGCTGCTGACCCAAATTCAATCCCACATTTCCTGAGTCCAGCAGAACAACCACTGAGTAAAGAGCCAAGAGTAATCTAAGTACAACCAGGTATGGCCCAACAACAACCAAAAAAAAGGCAAAATGTCAGGGCTGGGGTAATGGCACAGCAGTAGGGTGTTTGCCTTGCACGTGGCTGGCCCAGAATGGACCTCGGTTAGATCCTCTTTTGTCACATATGGTCCTTCAAGCCAGGAGTGATTTCTGAGCACATAGCCAGGAGAAACCCCTGAGCGTCACAGAGTATGACCCAAAAATTAAAAATAAAATAAAATAAAATAAAGCAAAATGTCTTGGTGGCCAGAGAGATAGCACAATGGTAGGGTGTTTGCCATGTACACGGCCAATCCAGGACCTATGGTGGGTCTATTCCCGGCATCCCATTTGCTCTCCTGAGCCTGCCAGGGGCAATTTTGGAGCCGAGAGCCAAGAGTAACCCCTGAGCATCACCAGATGTGACCCCTCCACAAAAAGCAAAATGTCTTGTTGGACAAAAGCAGAGTACATGACATCTAACATACACACACACACACACACACACACACACACACACACACACACACACTCACACACACACACTTTGGAGATTGTTTTGGTTTTGCCTATCAATTATATAAGAATTGCAGCCTAGTGATGAATTATTAGGACTCAAAAATCACACAATAAGATAATTGGAGTCAGCTCTAGAACCCTATTCTACTGATGTCAAAATTTCCTTCAAGAGATGTGAGGGGAGATACAGAAAGGACATAAGTGTTTATGAGAGAACACAGGCTTCTCCAGAGTAGAAAAGCAGAGAAATACATGTACTAGGGAGAACATGTGCTTGAAAGCAAGCCAGAAGTGTAGTGATTTTTAAATAGGAGCAACCAAAGTCAGATATCTCTCTGTTTCCAATCCAGCATCCTTTTCCATTTTCCTCTGATGGGAAAATATCTGGAGAAAATGTAATCATTTTAATCATAAAAACAAGTATTTTTATTTCATACTTAAAAGTCACAGTCTTCCAATAACATTTTCATGTCTCTTGAATGGAATCAGTGAAGTAAATAAACTGCTAGTTGCTAGTTGTTATGCTCTTTTTCTTATTTTTCTGAGTCTTTGCCGAATACTGTGAGATTTAGGGATGATCAGCCAATGATATTTTTAGTTGCATTAACTGGAGAAGTGAACTATCCATAAAATATCTCTTCACTCCAGTGTTTATACTTTCTGTCACTGGCATGATCTTCAGTTGTTTACCTTAACAACAGAGCTCCCCTCTGCAAATCAGATTCAGTGCAATGGAGAAGAGATTTTATCTTCTGTTGCTTTTGTTCTTTCTCCTGCTGCATATAAAAAAATCAAAATGAAGTTTTGAATCAAGCAGGAGCTTCACGTTTTAGACACTAAGGAAATTGAATCAAAGCACCCTGCTTATTGGATCTTGGAGTTGTCATGGAAACAAAGATTTCTGGACTACCAAGGTGATACTAAAATAAGGGAAGAAGTAACAGCTGGTTCTTTTGTTTATTTATAAATCTGCGAAGTCTGTAGAACCTCAACTTAGAAATCTAGATTTTTAGTAGGCTCTGATCCAATAAAGGAGTTGAGGAGACATTGTGCACTTTCCTAGAGAAGTAAGTAAGTACAAAACTACTTTGTATCTTTGGAGAAGGCAACTTTGATGCTTCTGTGCCTTGTTTTTCTTTCCTGAAAATAGGGACAGTAAAATTTTATTTTACAGGGTAATTAAGAATAGGATGAAGTAAAATTACAAGCAATTAAACCTTTGTTTTGTTTCAAGCATAAATAATTACATGTACCCTAAAATATTTATGAGGGTTCAATAAAATGAGATTTTGTAAAAACATTTCATTCTATTCTGGCTGGTTAATAACAGACATTCCATACATAATTACTGTTGAGTAGTTGTCTTCTAGAGAATCTTTGAAAGCATTATCAAACTGGTTGGCCTTACCATCTGCCTACCATTTAAGGACATATTCACAGGTTTTGATATCCAGGTATCCCCCTGATACCTCTAGGGGACTGATGTTTTTTCCCTAATATCTTCAATGACTATAAAAATTAAAATATGATCTTTCTGGTTCTTGGGTATTTTATTCTCTACCTGGGAGTTTATTCCATCCTTTTAACTCTCAACTACACAACTCAGAACTCATTTTCAGAGTTGGAACTTGAACCAAAATTTCTCAAAAGCTTGGCATATCGCCATGCATTCTATCTTGGCTGTTTAGTATTTCTACTGTGAGATAGTGAGGATAGCATGTTTAGTACACTGAAGGCATTTGAAAAATATAATTGCAGATGGGTACCCAAATATATCATGACATGCTGTACAGTCATGAGGTTGAAGGCTGCTTTATAGTTCTCTCTCTAGACATCTCCAGGTGGCCGTGGACTCCTACTCACATTGAACTGTGGGAAGGGCAGAGGGACAGAAATTGTTGCTTATTCATGTCTCATTTCACTTGCCTAATGGACATGTTACAAGCACCCTGGGTAGAAAATGTGAGCCTTAATGACATTTCATAAAAGCTCAAATGAATTAGCATATAAAGTAAATTAAAAACAGCTTCTTGTTGTGTGTGTTTCTTAATTAGGTGTTGGAGCACTGTAGTTTTTTTTTTCCAGATGGAAAAAAATCCATTAATATCCAAAGCAGGCAGAAGCTACTGAAATGTGTCAGTTCCTTATTTGCTGAGATCTGAAAACTCAGAACTGGTATAATCCTTTAGGGAGAAGGGGAGCTTGTCCAAGATGAATACATTTTATGGAAAGAGCCCCTTATTCAAGACCTTATTGGTTAACAAAACAAAACAAAACAAAACAAAAAAACCAGGCTTGAAAAGCGTGCCCTTTCTCCTTCTTTTCAACTCAAAGACCTTTGGGAACAGTAGAATGAACATCTAACCCAATGAGCAGATGTCTCCCCTCCCTTGCAAGCAGTAACTCAGGAAAGAAAAATGTTTTCATGGGGCATTTGAAACAGTCCTGAGATCAGTACATAGGACCAGCTTGGTGTACAACCTGTGCTGAGGTGCCTGGGGGTGGGGAGGGGGGAATCATTTTCGATCTCTTTATGCACAGTACACAAGTCAACTAGCAAGTAACAGTTTGAGCCAAGATCCTCTCATTCAAAGCCCAGTACAGTTTTCAGATAGTCATTCTAATAGTAGTAATAGCTCACGTCTGTGGAATGTTCTCTAGTGCCATGCTGGTATTGCAAAACATGAGCTTTTTTTTTTTTTTTAACTGAATCACTATGAAATACACAGTTATAAAGTTGTTGATGATTGAGTTTCAGTCATGCAGTGTTCTAACACCCATTCTTTCAGCACCATACACTTCCCACCAGTTTCCCCTCAATGTCCCCAGTTTCCCCTCAAGCACTCCAACTCCACCCCTGTTAGCCTACCTTTATGGCTAAAACTTCTTTCTTTTCCTCCTTCTTTCATTTTAGGCACTGTGGTTTTCAATACTGTTACTGAAAGTGTTTCACACATACCACTTTACCTCTGATCAGTATCCATTTCTGGTCCAGAGTTCTCATTGCCAACTACCATTATCAGAATGGTCATTTCACTGTCCTAACTGTACTTCCTTCACCCTTTGTGGCAAGCTTCATACCATGGACCAGACCTCCAAGAACTTTTTTACTATTCTCTTTGGGTATTATTGTCACATTATGATTTTCTTAAATATTCCACATATGAATGTGATATTCCATGACCCTCTCCCTCTGACACATTTCATTCAGCATGATATACTCCATAACTAACCAAGTATAAATAAATTTCATGAATTCATTTTTCATAATGGCTGCATACTATTTAAATGTGTAGATGATGCTTTGCCTCAGTTTCTTAGAGCCTACTATGTGTTTTTATTTTGTTGGGTTTTGAGTCACACCCAGCATTGCTCAGAGGTTACTCATGGTTCTGTGTTCAAGAATCACTCCTAGAAGTACTCAGGGGACCATATAAGATGTCAGGGATTGAACCCAGATCAGCTATGTGGATGGTAAACATCTTACCTATCGTGCTCTTGTTCCAGCCCTGTTGCTATGTTTTAATTCCATAATTCTTTGAGGTAGCTGATGCCAGGAATTACTTTTGATGTACTTAGGGGACTATATGATATACTAAAGATTGAAACAGGACCAAGTACCTTCCCCACTGTCCAACTGGTGCAATATTATATCAGATTTATAGTTATGAAAATGTGCCTAGAAGTTAAGTTACTTGCTCAAGATCATGCAGTTTGAAACAAACAAACAAACAAACAAAAAGGCAAAATCATGCCCTCTGATTTCAGAGCTCTCACTCTCTCTTTCTTCTTGGCTACCACCTATCAGCTTTCCTGTTGTTTTCAGTCCCTATTCCCTATACTTTATATTCAGAAAGAAGCCAATGCAATGCTAGAAGTCCAAGAATTACTGGAACAAAGTATGAGCACTAAGAAGATTCATGGTTTGGGAATGAAAGAGGTGATCAGGCATAAAGTATTAAAAGTTCCTAGATACAGAAGGGATCACTTATACTAGCAGCCCGGGGGACAGAGGAGGGGTGATATGGGATGCATGCTGGGAACAGGGGTGGAGGGAGGACAACATTGGTGGTGGGAATGCCCCCGATTCAATATCACAATGTACCTAAAATACTACTATGAATGATCTGTAATCCACTTTGTTCAAAATAAAATATATTAATAAAAAGTTCCTATAACTGCTCTGTATGAGCAAAACTCAAAGACTATACTTAGGCCAAGAAATTGACTTGGTAATAAAATGACCAATAAAATTAAATTTGGAGTTTGGTCAATCTTATTGTAGATTCAGTGATGACTGATCACAGGCATTCTTGTGACCTCATCAGACCTCTTACTTCCTGAATTCCCTTTCTCATCTATAAAATAGGAAAACTTAAGTGACCTTTACTTTTAGGATTATGAGACTGCCATAATACACAATGAATATAAAGGATTAGTCAGTTGATCTGAGTATATGCAATGTTTGCCATCATAGTGATTATCTTTACTACATCACCTAGATTTAGAGGAGTGGGGGTCAAAGAAACAAAGTGAAGCATTTTGAATTCAGATCAGTTCCAACTCTAAGTCCTGGAGCTAGTCAATGAGCCTTAAACATGTCTGTGCTTGCAAAAGGGAAGAGTACCATATACATTATGTTCAGTGTTTACTCTGTGAACATACACTGAGTCACAAATGAAGTGAGGTGGGTAAAAAATGCTTTGTAATATATAAAATATGCTGAAGTCCCTAAAAAACTCCTGAGGTCAATAACCCAGAGGAGGACTCAAGGACTTAGCATCATCATAACTAATTTATTAAAAGTCAAAGTACACAAAGCAAAAAAAAAAAAACTGATAAAAGGAAAAGGAACTTGTAAAAGTTCAGTGAAAACAAGAAGCGGGCTTCCAAGAGTTTTCTTTTGGTTGATTCAATTAGGACATTTCCAGTTCCATGTAATCATAACATATTGTCACAGTAAGTTTAAATATTGTCTACTAGGGAACTTTTTTATAGTCTACTTCCAGGATTTTTACCGAGAACCAATCGGTAGGTTCTGTTTCAGGCTCTCAGAAACAAATGGTAGCTTCAGTCATATAATTGAGAAACAATTTTGGTAGTGAGCTGCTCTTGTAAGAAAACAGGAGTGGACTACTACACAGTTGTTAGGAAAAATGAAGTCATTAAATTTGCTTTTACATGGATGAATTGGAGAATCTTATGCCAAACAAAATGAGTCAGAGAGGGATAGATATGGGATGATTGCATTTATTTGTGGCATATATATAAACAAAAAGATAGTATGGTGATAATATCCAGAGACAATAGAGATGAGAACTAGGAGGACCATGGTAGGAAGCTTGCCACAAATCGTGAGGGGGTACAGTGAGGACAGAGAAGGTATCATTATAACAATGATAGTTGGAAATGATCACTCTGGACAAGAACTGAGTGCTGAAAGGAGATAAAATGATATGCATGATACCTCTTCAGTAGTGCAACATTGCAAACCACAGTGTCTAAAAGAAAAAAGAAAGAGATAAAAAAATGTCTGTCACAGAGGCACTCAGGAGAGAGAGCAGGGGAAAGGGCACGAGGGATACTGGGGACATTGGTGGTAGGAAATATGAAGGGTAAAGTGTATTGTACATTGTATGACTAAAACTAAATTATGAGCAACTTTGTAACTCTAAAAATAAAACAATTGTATTATGAACAACCTGGCAAACCATGGTATTTAAATGAAAGTAATTTTATTTTGGAGTTGTTTTTTTTTTTTTTTTTTTTGGCCGGGGGTGGGGGGGGCACACCCAGTGCTGAGCTGGCTCTGTGCTCAGAAATCATTCCTAGCTCTGTGGACCATATGGGATGCCAGGGATTGAACCCAGATCCATCCTGGATCAGTCGCTTGCAAGGCAGACACCCTATCATTTCAGTACCTTAAGTGAAGTAATTTTTAAAAATCTAAAAAAAAAAAGAAAGAAAGAAACAGGAAGTGGACCAGAGAGTAGTACAGTGGATAGTGCACTTGCTTTGCACACAGCCAACCTGGGTTCAATCCCTTGCTCTCATATAGTTCCCTGAGCCCATCAGGATTGATTATTGAGGGCAGAGTCAATAATCCCTGAGAACTGTAGGTTGTGGCCAAAAAGCAAACCAAAAAATGAAAATAAAAAAATAAAACAGGGAGTACTTTCAAGAAAGTACTTTCCCAAGAAAGTGTGTCTTTCCCAAGCAAGCAAGGCTTTTGGAGACCAGCAGTTTCAGACCCACTGTTACTCTTTCATTACACAGAGCATAATGTATAGAAATTTTACCTTTTATAATAATTTATTCTAAAGGGAAATAACAATAAAGTTCATACCTATTGGTTGTCTTTGTGTAACTTACATAATTTATTACATAATTATTATTACATTATTATTATTATTATTACATAATTCATTCAAGTCTATGATCATAGTATGGTCCTCATTGCTCTTGTCTTTACTGTGTATAAGAAAAGACAGAGCATACTTTCCCCGGCTGGAGTTTTAACGAAACTACTGAAAAAGAAGATGGAGTTGAAGGAAGTAGAAAAGAGTCATTCTGGGAGCAATCACAAAAGAAACTCCCCAGATTTCCTTTCTGGGATACTGGGGGCCAGAGTTAGTAGAAGGAAGGAGTCCTATTGCAAGTAATTCAACTTCTCCTGTAATATTGAGACTAGATGCTGTCTTCAGCTCTTTTTGGTTGCTATGACAGCAGATGTGACACTTATTTCTTTTTTAAAAAAGAAAGAAAAGAAAAAAAGAACCACACTTGATCCGCAGTGATTTTGGAAAAATCTGTTCCCCAGATCTAGCTAGTTTTGCATGCATAATAGTTATACTCAGAGGAAATTCTTAGAATGGAATCAAAGGGAACTAAAATAGGGAGGTGTCAGAATCTGCCTCTCTGTAGAAATCATGTACTGAATGTGTGTGGTGGTTTGTAGGGGGAGGAGGTGGATAATATAGGATTGTCAGCCTTTTAAGGCAAAACTTAGGGTTCTGTTTATTACTTTGTCTACTTATCATTTCCTCATCCCACTAATCATGCATGTTATAGGATGTTTCATTATAGTACATTGTATTTAATGAAACTCAGCAAATCTTTAGAGGAGAACACGATACAGAAAGCAAGAATAACAATTTTAAGTGATAGTGAAATAGATCAGTATTCTACCAAATGCAAAAACATTTATAATTGTGACCTTTACACACTGAAGTTCATATGTTTTTCATGTATTGAATTTTAAGAATTTATTCATCTTCAAATTAACCACTGTAACATTCAGTTTTGGTGTTGGTCCAATATTTGATTAATCAAAAGAGTTTGTGAACTTTTATCATTTTCCCAGTCATAGGGTCTGTTTCTCAAACTAATACATCTGAAAAGATTTGCCCATAATAGAGAAGGCTTCTTTTAAAAATGAAAAAATCTCAATGAACTACTATTCTAACTTTATCATCTTGCATTATTGCTTTATCACACCTGGTATTTAATTTATGAGAAGTGAACTGCAATGTCAGGTGACTGAAGGTGCCCCTGAAATGTTCTAGGAGAAGCAAGAGTGGTCAGTAACCCAAACAGTGAGAATATGAACCATGATTCAGTTCTAGAAGTTAGTGTTAAATATGTAGCGAATTCTTAGAGTATAAGAGAATAAACAAAACAGTGAATTGGAAATCTGTGCAAACAAACACTCTCTACAATATGTCCTTATCATTTTTTTCCAGAGCCATGTTTGACTATGACAAAAGCAAGGACAGTGGGCTGCCAAGTCAAGGACTGAGTTTCAAATATGGGGATATTCTCCACGTTATCAATGCCTCTGATGATGAATGGTGGCAAGCAAGGAGAGTCATGCTGGAAGGAGACAGTGAGGAGATGGGTGTCATTCCCAGTAAACGGAGGTAAGATGGATTTTCTTTCTATGAGTATGCTGTTCTGTTCTGCTGGGAGCTGAGATGATTGAAGCGGGAGATACCACAAACTCCTCCAAAAACAGCTGAATGGTATAATCTGTCTCAAAAAAAAAATGCCAAAATTGAAAAATAGTATCAATGAAAAATTCACACTGTTTGCATACATAGATTTTACCAAAAGGAGTGAGTTGAGATCAAGAAATTCAGGTTGGGGCTGGAAAGATAGCATGGAGTTAGGGCATTTGCCTTGCATGCAGAAGGACAGTGGTTCGAATCCCGGCATCCCATATGGTCCTTCGATCCTGCCAGGAGTGATTTCTGAGCATAGAGCAAGGAGTAACCCCTGAGCACTGCCGGATGTGACCCCCCCCAAAAAAAAAGGTTTAAGAAATTTAGGCACTCTGTTTGTGCTGCCTTTCTAAAGCTTTTACCCATATCCACAATTTCAAGGTTCTTTTATCTGTATGCTGTTTTACAAATTCAGAGGCATTTGAACTTAGAGGTTCAAAATTTGCCAGATTATAGATAGACCAAATTGAAGTCAAATCAGGTAGACCATTTACTAGCTTAACCTTTATTTCCTATAACCTCTAAGTATTGATGGAAATAACTAAAAATTCCATCCCATATTCAGATGCTTGCCATACCAACTGTTAAAACATAATGAGGTCTAAAGACTGGGTTTTAAAGGGTTTTTTTTTTAACTATTTTAATTATTGTTTCTCACCTGACCCATAATATCCCAAGTTCAGTTAAAGATTTTGTTTTTCCTGTGTGTTACCTAGGGCAAGAATAATAAGCTATTTTTCTTCCAAGCATGCCTTGGTATCAGTGTTTGAAAGGCATGAATATATTTCACATAAATCAACTTTCTTATTAGTTTCTGCAGCTTCTTAGACTTTTCCTCCTAGAGGGACTTACTTTCTATGAATATGTTTTTTGCCTTTAAGACTTTATCTAAAAAACCACTGTCTGTCCCCTAGGATAGAGATTATATGAATAATGCTTATTCAAAACCAACAACAACTTTCTAGGACTGTAGTAATTTTAAAGTGCTCTATCACTCTCATGTATCATGTATTGGAAAAAAATCCTCAGTTGAAACTCAGAGTTCCAGTTATTATACTAGCATTAACCAGAGTGAGAAAATAGATGAAAATTATACCCAAGAATTATTCTGTAAGGCATTTTCTTTCATAGAAAACTGGTTCTTCATCGTTCTTAGACAATGGTATAGCCATATAGCCTGGAGTGTCTTAGGGGCCAGGAAAGAAAGAGCACAGGCCAATTACTCACAGGAAATGGAACATCTGTTTTTACACCTATAATGAGCAGTTCTCCAAATCTCATTAAACCTCTGGTCTCCTAGATATTGACTGCTATTTTTTTGAAAGACATTCTAAGTTTATACCCTGACTGGTAGTATTTTTTAAAAAGCAAATCAGATAGCAAGTAAGTTGGATCAATGGTTTTGATACCAAGGAATCATTAAAATTTGGATAAATTCATAATCTCCATGACTCACCAACCCCATTGTGTCACACACACACACACACACACACGTACACAGACACACACACACACACACACACGTACACAGACACAGAGTTTTGATTTAGTCCAATTAGAATGAGGGAAATTTGCAAAAATTTCTCCATGTAATATTGATCATAGAAAATCCAATCGCAAGAAATACTATTTTAAATTAAGTTTTGATAGCAGTGGCATTGCTCTCTAAATATAAATGCTCATGCAGAAGGAATATAATGTTAATCTATTAAACCTACCACAAAAGTACCACTGTCCCTCCACCACAGATCATTGCCTCTTTCAGCCCGCTTTTTCCTTGGTAACCTTAGTAAACAAACCCAGATGTTTGTTTTATTGGACAGTGTCTACCCACTTTATTTTGTTTCTTTATTTATCACATCTGTTAGAGATCATCTAGTATTTGTCTTCCTCCTCATAACTTATTTCACTTTGCATGTCTTTTTTTAGTTTCATCTGTGTTGTAGCAAAAGACAATGTTTTGTGGGGGCACCTAGTGGTGCTCACCCTGACTCTGCACTCAGGGTGGTCTCCTGATGGTACACTGGTGACCATGTGGGTTGTGATAGATTGAATTTGGGTAAGCCACATGTAAGGCATGTGACTAACTCTCCAGCCCCCAAAAGGTAAGATTTTTATTTTGCTTACATTTGAGTAGTGGGTATATGCCACATCTTTATCCGTACATCTGTCTTTGGGCACTTTAGTTTCTTTCAGAGCCTTCCAAATTAAGGAAAACAATAATGCAGTGAACATAGACCTGGTATATCTTTTTCAATTACCTTATTGTATTTACATACATACCTAGGAGTGGTAATACTAAAATATACAATAGTTTCTATTTTCAATTTTTTAGAAAACCCTACACTTTTTTGTTTTGATTTAAGGGCATATCCAATGGTGCTCAGGATTGTCTTCTTGCTCTGCATTCAGGGATCATTCCTGGCAGGTTTAGGACATCATATAGGGTACCCTATTTAGAACTTGAGTCAGTCATGTACAAGGTAAAGAGCCCTTACTATTCTATTTTTCTGGCCTGAAACATCCATACTCTTATCCATAAAGGCTGTTCCAGTTTTGTTTTGTTTTTGTTATTTTTACCAATAGTATATGAGGACTTTTCTTTATATTCTTGTTATTTCTGGTTCTTTTAAAAAATATATAGGTTATTCTCACTGGTGTGAGGTAATATCTGATTGTCACTTTGACTTGCATTTCCCTGATGATTGGTGGTGATGAGCATTTCTTCATGTACCTGTTGACCATCATTCTTCTTTAGAAAGGCAGATATTTTATCTTTTCTCCTCTTTTGGCTGTTTGGTTCTTTGTTGTTCATTTTTGTTCTTCACATTGTGCTTGAATATCACCTTTTTTTCTCAAATGTTTTCTCCATTGACCGGAAAGTTTTTCAATTGTTTTCGTGTTCCAATATATAAGTTTTTGTTTTATATCACATTTATTTATTTTTTCTTTGGTTATTCTTGTTACCAGAATTGAATCATTGAAGATTCCACTGAAGCTGATTATCATGAAATGCTTTTCCTGTTTTCTTTGCATTTTATTGATTCAGGTCTAACATATAAGACTCTAACCCTTTTTGAGTTAAATTTTGTGCATAGAATAAAATGCCCTATACCATTCTTAGAAAAGTTTCTTTTCTTTTTTTCTGTTTTATGTATTTTGTTATAAATTTACTGACCGTATATATGAGGGTTTATTTCTATACTCTTTTATTTATTATTTTTTTATTTCTATACTTTTTTTTTTGTTTTTGGGTCACACCCAGTGACACTCAGGTTACTCCTGGCTATGCACTCAGAAGTTGCTCCTGGGTTGGGGGACCATATGGGACGCCGGGGGATGGAACCGTGGTTTGTCCAAGGCTAGTACAGGCAAGGCAGGCACCTTACCTCTAGCGCCACCGTCCGGCCCCTATTTCTATACTCTTAATTTTTTTCCATTGGTCTGTCTGAGTACATTCCAGTAATACACTATTTCAATTACTATATTTCTAGTATGGCTTATAGTTGGGGAAACAATGTTTTCCATTTTCTTTCTATAATTATGAGAAAGGTAATACTATTATGATGTTCATTTTAAAAATCAAGAGATTAAAAAACAAAGAGGTTAATTAACTTGCCTGCAATTATAAGTGACAGAATCAGAATTAGATTCAATGCAACATTGTTCTTGATGAGCATATAACCCCAAAGTCATAGAAAAACAAACTGAGAAAATTTAGTGCCATTATCAAATTACTGCTTGAAGCTAAATATTTATTGGACTAGCAGCTAATAACTCTGATCCAGTAATGCTGTGATTAGGTCAGGGAAGGCTGAATTATAAATTAAGGTATTGTCTTAGTTCAGACTACTAAAACAATACAGTAGCATGGCTGATTCAAATAAAACACATTGATTTTTTTCACAGTTTGGGAAGGGGGAGATTGAGTAATCGGCTTCTTAAATTCTCAACAATACTCAACTTATTGGTTTGCAATGGAATTTCTTCTTGCTGAAGGAATAAGAACATTTCTCTCATGACTTTTCATAAAAGGCATTAATTTTATTCACAAAGACTCAATCATTTTACTTAAGTATATTGTAGTGATCTTTAAATGCTATCATATTAGAATTAAGGATTTTAAGATAAAAATTTTGTAGGACATATTCATGCACTGCAAACATCAAGAGAAAAATGACAGCAAACTAGGGGAGAAATTTTATATGATAATAGTAGTGAATTTGTCCAAGTGTTTACAAGTTTATATTTTCATAAATCTTTATAAGAACCTCATCAGTATTAATGTCTGAACTTGAAATTACACTCAAAAGTAGAGTCCAGTCATGAACTAAACCTACATCTTTTTTATTGCATATATGGAGGGCTTTCATCTAGACAATAATATATACTCCATGAGCCCTTATAGGTAAAGGAGTTCTTACTGTCTATCACCAATATGATAAGCATTTTTCCCTTTGCTTTCTTTTTTTTTTTTTTTTTATTTGGGTCAGACCCGGCAGTGCTCAGGGGCTACTCCTGAATCTATGCTCAGAAATCGCCCCCAATAATATATACTCCATGAGCCCTTATAGGTAAAGGAGTTCTTACTGTCTATCACCAATATGATAAGCATTTTTCCCTTTGCTTTCTTTTTTTTTTTTTTTTTTATTTGGGTCAGACCCGGCAGTGCTCAGGGGCTACTCCTGAATCTATGCTCAGAAATCGCCCCCAGCAGGCTTAGGGGACCATATGGGATGCCGGGATTCGAACCACTATCCTTCAGCATGCAAGACAAATGCCCTACCGCTATGCTATCTCTCCCGCCCCCTTTGCTTTCTTTTTTAACACTAATAGTAATTGTTTGATTAACAATTAATTAATATCAAACAATTGCTCCCAATATTTTTCTTTTTTCTTTTTTTATATTTTTATTTAAGTAACATGATTATAGTTGGGTTACAGTCACAAACAGAACACCCCCTTTCACCAGTGTAACATTCCCCATTCCCATCCCTTGCCTGAATTTGAGACAGGCATTCTACTACAGTTATTTGTTTTTAAGTTCAGTACATTTTTTTTCTTAAAGGATAAGGGTTAAAGGAAAAAATAGTAAAGGTGTGACAGTGGCAATCGCCGTTGTTTGCATAGGCCCAGAAAAATATGGGAAAACAAGAAAAAAAATCCTTGGCCTGATTACAAGAAGGCCTCACCCCCGCAGTTTATTGCATAAGACTGACTCTGGGCTCCATCTATACCAGTCTGTCCAACCCGAGTCATTCTCCATGTTCCTGGTGAAACTTTTTTACACTTTAGTTATTGTTGGTATCAGGTTCCTATATTTAAAGATTCTGGATTCTATGCATTTCTTTCATCGAAGTCAGGATGATGTGGAGCATATTCTAGCTTCAGCACACCATTAGATGCTGAGCGATCTGCCCTGCAAGCAGGCTGTTCCTGAGTCGTCTGGGTGTTGAGAGCACTCTTTGGAGTAAGTCAATGCCAGAGCAGTAATAGGTCTTCCCTGGTAGAGGTTTGGATCCTGGTAATGTTATAGACAATTGTGTTTGTTTCCATAGATGGTATCCATTGTTCAGGGGTGTGTGGGCAATGCCCATTCTTCTGAGGCCTAAGCCAAATCATTATGCCAATGTTCAGGGTATAAGACCTAACTGCATTACCAAATTTGTGTTCCCATCTCTATTAGGTAAGAACTTGTTTGCATATGTATTATTTTCCCATTTTAATGTGCTATGCAAAATAGAAACAATGCCACAGATATTGTTGGTGCATCTGGGAGCCGACTAATAAAGATCGACATTCCCTGTAACTTGGTTCAAACATACATTCTATACAGAGATACTCTTCTACCAGTATTGCTTATAAAACAGATCTCATAGGGGGAAAGCAAACAAACAATCAAATAACAAAATCAGTGGACAAAATTGTCATTATATGAGGATATTCAAAAAGAGTTATAGATGTTAAGGGAATACATCTGAGATATACAAAGGAGATACATGTGTCCCTTTTATGTTTTAGTCAAGAGGGAGGGTGTTGTTTCTAAGACAACACTTTGGTTCTGTGATCAGGCCAGGCGAAGAGCTCATTGAGCCATATCATCCCCGTGTTGCCTGCTGAACCTTCTGACTCCCGAGAGGCATTTGCTTCCTAATTGCTGGAAGCCAGAAGTCCACCAGTCCTCTCCCCGCCCCCTGACCGAACGGGGAAGCCTGGGGTCTCCTTTAAACTGCTCCTCACCAGAACCCACTTGCTGGGATCCTGAGCAGGTGGCCAGAGGTAACCCTGGGGACCAATTGCTGCCAATTTTTAATATACAATTTTTATTAAAATCTTATTTTAAATTTAGACAGTATGATTTACAATATTAATAAATTGTTATTCGGTAGTTGTAGAGCACTACACCAATCTATCTTTCTATCTCTCTCTTTCTCTTTCTCTCACTCTCACTCTCTCTCTCTCTCTCTCCTCATCTCCCTATATTTTCCTCCATAGGAATTCTGGGCTGCATTTCTGTCTCTGTATGCAACCAGCCCAGAGATTGAGCTCACTACTTAAATTAGACGTCGTTTTACTCATACATTGTCACCAGAATTTGAACTCATGACCTTGACTTTGTTCAATGTATATTTTAAGCTACTGATCCATCTTTTGGGGTCTGTTTGGTTTCTGAAACTAAACACCAAATTGATTGCCCCATACTGAGTAGTCATAAGGATACTCTGGGGGGGCTTACAACCAGCACTGCCTAAGGATATAATCACTGGGCCTTCACAGCAAGACTATGGTCAACAATTTAGATGAAATCTCAACCTCCCCAGCAGCAAGATCTGGTGGAGCCATTGCATGGAAATACCCAGCACCAAATGATGTTCATTCACACCATCCAGTGTTCCAATCATGACCTCATCCAGTGTTTGGCTAAAAACTGAAAAATACCAGATGGGATATGAGAGATGGACAAAGGAAGACAGTTGGGCTCATTAAAGCTTGATCATTTGTTGCTCTCTGGAGATGTTCAGTGTCAGAACTGATTGCTCAGATTTTACCACTCAGTTCACATTTATCTTTTATTTTGGTAGGTGAACAAATGTGGGTGGGGAGGATTATTTCTGCTTAAACAATTAATTAATTGCTTGGCTCTGAATATGAGAGAAGTGTGTTTGACAGGTGTTTTCATTAAAATGGTGTCTTTGTATAGAGTATACCATATCTTAGGTAAAGACCTATATACTTTATACTACCTCTTTCTGCTAAATGAGAGTTAATCTACAATAACAAGAGATGAAGCCAAACTCTTACATTTATTCTTACCCCGTTAAACTGTTAACTCAAAAATAAATCAATTTTTTCCCTTTATGTGTGAACCAAAACCATGCTACATAAACAGCAAGATAAAGATTTTTCTTTCATAAGTTTTCTGTTACTTTTATGGAAGTTGGTAATAAACCAGACCTACTACAGGGTGTATATAATTTTGTGTTTCTGTGTTCATCCATATGACTCAACCTTCCATGTGGTCCTTTAATATTTAAGAGATGAACTACAAACAAAAGGCCAAATAAGGACATAACTTGCCTTTTAAAAGAATGAGTTTACATAAAAAAGAAAAGTTAAAATACTCTCTTCAAAAAATTCATAGCTAACATTACTTTGGTCAGCTTTGGTCTTTTTTGAACATTTATGAGTCCATAAGCTTAGGCACAATTTGTCTGCATAACCTGATCAAGTTTATCATGCACTCTGCAGGCAGCAATCATATCATCATGTTTTCCATAATTCTTCAGTTGGATGCAAAGGAGCTGGGACAGAGTCAGGGCTATTTTTAAGCAGTTTTGGGGAAGGGGGAAAGAAATCAGAGAAATGAATAGAAATTAACATGTGCATTTCAATTAAAACTGAAAAAAGCAAAAGTAGCTCTAAACAGGCATTTTTCTATGTGAGCATCTTCCACTTGGCATCTTGCCTTTCCTCATTTTACTTGCTCTTCTTCCAACTGTTGTATGTTGGACGCAAGTAGAAATTTGCAATGAACCATATTTGCTTTAATATACTAGATTATATTTTTAAAAAGATTCTTCAGCTGTTTGCACTCAGATATTCTACTCTCACACTAATATAAATATATTTTGATATTTCTTTATGTGGCTAAAGAAACCTTGATGTCACTGTTTCAACTCTTTTCAAAAGATCTCTCAGTTAGAAAGGAGTTAAGTTGTTAATTACTGAACTATGAATAGCTCGAAGTTTCTGTGAATTCATGTTTTTCTCCCCTTTCTTTTCTTTCCCCGTTTTTGAAATTAGATTTATCCATATTTAAGCAAAAATTCTTGTTCAGTTAATACAATGAGAGTTGTCATTTTAGTTTAACAGTTATTTATTGAGGAATTTCTTTAAGATTCTGTGTGGTAGTATGTGGGCTCTCCATCAAAGAATCAGCCTTTTATATGCAGTTGGAAAATAGACACAAAAAAGGCAAGACAATAATGACATCAGATTTAAGTAAAAACAATTATTTTGTTCATATCTAACTGCCTAAGCTCAAGAAAGTGGGGGAAGATCATTAAATTCTTCTCTTTTTATTATATTTGTTTAATAAAATTAATTCTTTAATTGAATCACTATGAGTTGATTCAGTTACAATGTTAGAGTTTCAAAGCTTTCAAAGTTTCAATCTTACAATATACAACAACCTTCACCAGTGCACATTTCCTGACACCAATGTTTATTTCCCTTCTACCTTCCCCACTGCCCTCTCCTGCCTCTATGGCAGACATAGTGTTTTCTTTCTCTGTCTTTATATATATATATATATATATATATATATATATATATATATATATATATATATATATATATATATATATATATATATATTATACAGAGAGAAAGGGAGAAAATACATATCCCTGCCTGCCTCTAAGATGATATATTCCTTCTGTCTCTATCTCTCTCTCCCTCTCTCATTTGCCCTCTCTCCCTTCTAAATTTCTCTTTTTATTTCTTCTTATTTAACTGTGGCCTTCAAAGAGAAACGAATACTGAAAATTATTTTTTCATATTTCTCAGATCCCATCTGCTTCTCTACCTCATTATTTATCATTATTTATTGCTTGGATTATCAATTTTTTAGATAAATAGACCTCTTACTTTCTCTTATTATTTTCTCTATCTTTATACACTTTCAAGGTCATTCATTTTAAATACTAACTTATTCTTGGCTTTTTCATACTTTTTAATAATTTACTACTTACTATTCCTATAGAGAAACTCCATCACCTCTCCATCTTCAACCTATATATTTCCATCCTCAAATTGCTCCTGCAATCTAGACAGCTGTACATAGACATAGTATTTTAACTGCTGGAAAATTCTTTCTGAAATTTTCCTGGAAGATTCTTATATTTTCTTAAGTTTCATGTAAATTGACACCTATTCCAAGAAGCCCACCCTTCCTCATCCTCTGAGATAGATACTTTCTAATTGCTATAAGTCTCATCATACATTATTATCGGCACTTGTTTATGTCTCAGTTCCACCTATACAATGAAGTCATGCTTTAAAAAATAATTTTTTTTGTTTCCTAGATTCTTATATGATGCATGGTAGGTACTTAATAAATATTTGGTGGTGAATAAAGTTGCAAAGGAAGTGATGGATGTGCAAAGATGACAGGAGAACATTGGGAGAACTGAAACCCAACTATGAACCTGTTTGCAATAATGATGCTTAAATAAAGATATTAATTTAAAAAAAAAAGAAAATTTCAAGATCATCTCTAGTGAAGGCAGATGCCTTAGAAGGGAAGGGATAGAGGAAGGGGAGTAAAGGAAAAAGGAAGAAAAGGAAATAGAAGGGGAAGAGAGGAAAGGAAGAGGAAAGGGAGGAAAGAAGGGAAAGAGTGAGAAAGAAAGGGAAGAGAAGCAAAGGAAGGGAAAGGGAAAGAAATGGGAGGGAAGGGAAAAGATGGGGAGCAGAAAGAAGTTTGTTTTATTTATGTTTATTTGTTCATCTTTACGTACTTCGGTTTCTTGAAATACACTTCAACTTATAAGTCAGGCATTTAACTAACAAGTATGAGCATTTTTGCATTATTTCTTCCAACACATGGATTCTCACTACATGTAACACAGAAGTTTAAAAAAATATATTGACTGCTTTGAGACAATGATTTTTTTTGGAATTTGTTTATTTGGGGCCTCTCAAGCAGTATTCAGACCCCCATGAGTCACTCTCAATGATATTCAGTCAACAGTCCCTGTGATTAGATTCAGCTGAAGCCCAACAATGCTGGAGACCACCAAGTCCAGCCACACAGTGCTTGAAGGCCCAAAGGCCTATGCAGCAACACTTAAAATGACATGTGGTACTGGGGGTCAAACTCAGATCCTAGAGCTGGAGAGATAGGATAGAGGTAAGGCATTTGCCTTTTATGCAGAAGGTCATTGGTTCAAATCCTGGAATCCCATATGGTCCCCCGTGCCTGCCAGGGGTGATTTCTGAATGTAGAGTCAGGAGTAACCCCTGAGCACTGCTGGGTGTGACCCAAAAAACAAACAAACAAAAAAAACTCATATCCTTGTGCATGTTCCTTGAGCTCTAATTATACCTAGCCCTAACACTGTAAAATTAGATGGTATGTCTTAATTTAATAAGAAATTAATCATAGAGTCTGGGACAATAGCACAATGAATAGGGTTTTTTGCCTTGCATGCAGATGACCCATGTTTAATCCCTAGCATCCTTATGTCCCCAAGCACCACCAGAAGTAATTCCTAAATACAAAGCCAAGAGTAACCCCTGAGCATCACTAAGTGTGGCCTAAAAGTTAAAAAAAAAAACATAAATAAAAATAAATTAATCATAAATTTTTCCATCTAATCAGCTATTTATTTATATGTATTATATTTTTAGGGTGGAAAGAAAAGAACGTGCCCGATTGAAGACAGTGAAATTTAATGCAAAACCTGGAGTAATTGATTCAAAAGGGGTAGGTACAAAATTATTAAACTTATAAAGATATTAAATTATCTCAGTTGCCATCAATTTAACTCTATTTAACATTTATATATATTTAACATTACATTCAGTAACAAAGTATGAAGTTACTAGACTGTGGAACATTTTTATGTGTATTTGTAAAAATAATTAAAGGGTTTCACTAATATAATAAATCTTTGAGTAAACTGCTGGTCATCATAAGAAATGATAAAATGATGATGCTGATGTTTTACTATAAAGAAGAAAAATAAAATCTAGTGTTTTAATTTCTTTACCTTTTTTATTTTAAATTAAATGTTCTAAAAGGAAGGTGTGATTAAAGCAAGCTGGTCATCATTTAATATATTTTTGTCTGTAATGCATTATAAAGTCAAGACAGTAAACATGGAAATATAGATATAGATATTGACATAGATATAGATAGATAGGCCAATTAAGTGAATACACGCAGTGTTGTGACAGACATAGAAAAAGAATATTAGCAACTAAATTTGGGTCACAAAAGTTTAAGTATTCTTTTATACACATTTGTATTTCTTTTTTAATGACAGTTTATTATGGAGTACCACCAGTGTATCAATTTAAAGTATGTAATCTAATGGTCTTTTAATATATTTAGAAGTATGCAGTCATTACAATCAATTTAAAAATATTTCATCATCTCATAAGGAAATCCTTTAGTAGTGATGTCCATTTTACCCACTCAGACCCTTCAATTACTACTCTGTCAACTAGATTTGCCTGGTCAACATTTTCTTTAAGAGAATTAAATAGAAAGAATTATTCGATAGTCTTCTGTAAGTGCCTTTTCCACTTCACATAATGTTTTTAAGATGCATGTATGTTGTATATGTATATGGAAGTACTTTTCCTGTTTATTGTCAAAATATATCCTATAAAATACCTCATTTAACGTATACATTCATCAGGTAATAGATGTTTGAATTACTTCCTGGGTATGGCTAGTCAGCATAGTGATGCCATCAACATTTGTGTACCAAGTTTTTGTTGACATACATTTTTATTGCCATTGAATAAATTCCTATGAGTAGAGTTGCAGGAATATGTAACATTAATATCTAAGAAAATGCCAGTCTGTTTATTGTATAAATGTCTATTCCTATTTTTCCCCATTTTTAAAGTTGATCTTTTCCATGTTATTGTTGAATTATAGAAGTTTCTTATATTGTGGGTATTAACCTCATCAAATATATGCTTTCCAAATATACTACTCTATTGTGTGAGTTCTCCTTGTACTCTTCCTGGTTATTCCTTTGGTAGAATCTCTTTATATAAAAATGTCTTAATTTTTAGCTAAGTCTATCATGTCTCTTATATCTTTTGTTATTTTGTATTTTGTTAGTATATTATAAACTATTACTTGATGATTTAATTAATGACTTGAAGATTTATACTAATGCTTTCATTGAAGAGTTCTATAATTTTAGATTTTTCTTAGTTATTTGATGCATAACAATGAGGTCCTCCTGTACATTTGTGTATATATAAGAGATAGAATTCTGATCTTATTATTTTGTGTGTGAATTATTTTCTTAATGTTTTTATTTAAAAAAATTTTTTTATTCACTATGCTTGATTGTTTTAGCTAGAATTTCAGTATATTTGTGTAAAAATAACAAGAGCACTATACTTTTCTTGTTTCTGGCCCTAAGAAAAAAATCATTTAATATTTCTTTATTAAGTATGATTTTTAGCTTTAAAAATATTTTATGGTAATGTTGGTATATTATTTGTTTTCTTTTTTTAATTTTTTATTTTTAATCATGAGAACAAAGAATCAAAGAAAGAGGACAAGGTAAAGTTACAGTGGGAGGACAATCACTGATAAACAGAATTCTCAAAAGAAATCCCCTTGCTGACACCTTAATTTTGAACTTTCAGCCAAAGAGCATTAAGAAAAATAAAACAGAACCCATGTCCCTCAAGTCCCCAGATTGTAGTACATTATAACATTTCTTAGCAGTACACAAAGCAATCTAAAGCCATAAAATTTATGTAACTTCTTAAAGATTGAAGGCATAGATTTTTTACAGTTTCATGCACATGTATATTAGTTTAAGTTAACCGCAATATTATTTATTTTCTAAAATTCCTTTCCTACTCCCATTTTCCCTATTTCTTTTCAGTTTATCTCCTTCCCTTTACCTTTCTGTATTACCTATTCTGATTTGTGAGAATCACAGAGAACCACAAATATGATCAATAGATGCCAACATAAAAAACACAATTAGAAGAGTTATCATTTGTCAGGATTTTTGAGTCTCAAAACTTAACACTACCCCTTTTAAGTATGTGTGTTATTAGAGAACCCAACCATTGATTTAATAATTTACTTTTTCCTAAACTATTCAGGTGACTTGGAATTTATGTTTACATATAATGTTGTTCTTTTTTTAAGTGAAGCTATGTGTCATGCATGTATTACTAATATGTAAGCAAGTAGAATTTTTTTAAGTTTTATTTAAAACATCATGACTTATAATACTATTCATGTTGGGATTTTATGCAAACATCATACCAAACCACACCAACTACCAGACTGCCCACTTATCTCCATCATTTTCCGAGTCCCCCTTGCAACTACCTCCCCAAACAAGTTCTCAGGTTCTGATGTATTTGATCATTTGTTATTCTATTACTAGGCTTTTTTGTAAGAAAAAATGAGAGAAATATCTACCTGTCTTTTTCCTTTTAACTTCATTCAACATGGTACTCTGTAGATACATTCATATGTATTCATACATTCATATGTATCTCCAGATACATTCAGATACAAGTTGCATGATTTTAACTTTTCTTATAGACAAGTAGTATTTCATTGTGCATATATGTACAATAGTTTCTTTATCTGGCCATTTATTCTTGAATACCCAGGTTATTTTTAGACCTTCTGTTGTAAATAGTGCTACAATTAACACATGAATACAAAGTCTTCCCAATGCAGAATTTTGTTTCTGTCTTTGGTAGATGCTGAGAAGCGGAAATTTTGGATCATATAGGATTTCAGTTCTTAATTTTTCAAGAAGTGTTCATATTGTTTCCCAAAGAGCTTGAACCAGCCAATATTTCTACCAGTAGTGGTAGAAATTCTTCCTTTACTTCACATTCATATTACTATTATTTTAAAATGATGCTTAATGAGATTTACAACTAACAAGATATTGAGTTTCATATATCCAGTTGAATATATAAATCCGAGAATTTTTATCAAGTACCTAAGATGCTCAAGACAGACACAGGAATAAAATGTGTAACTGATAACAAATTATAACTTTGTGTCCTTCTCTTCAGAAGCTTGTTGCAAAAAAGAAAGTAAAGACGTCTTTTGACAAGGCAAAATAAATGTATTATGCAATTAGGTATGTGCTGGTGATGAGAATATAAATTTTAGAACTTGCATAACTATTGAAGAAGTAAGGATCTTGTTATAGTCCAGGGAATTCTTAGACTAAAATCCCTAAGAATCAAAAAAAAAAAAAAAAAGGAGTAAAAGGAGTGTCACAGTAATGTTCTTTGGGCATCTCAAGTAAATTAATAGCTTTATATTACACGAAGAATATCAAACAAATTTGTCTAATATGCAAATTAATGAATTGATACCTAAATATGGTGTTAAAAGTTATTCTGAGAGATGAGATCAGAGAAGAAAAAAATGCCCTGTAGGATTGCATATATCTTCAAGCCAAAAGCTTCAATGAAACACAGAAAACCAGTGAAACCCCACAGAGTGTAGAGAAATAACCAATAATCTCCATGATAGAAATAATGACTTTGGAAAAGATGAAGATGAGCTCATTGAAGTTGGATGCAGCTTAAAGAAGCACTAGATTGAAAACCTATGCCCAGCATCCAAAATTTCCAACCTTATAAAATTTAAGAGGTAAAGATAGACTAGAACACAGCATGGTTCCAGGGCCCCTAATTAGAAGAAGCAAGCAACTGCAGGCCCAAGAAAGAAAGCACCCTCCACATTACAACCAGCAGGTGAAGAGTGTCAGCTGGTTGCCTCAGATGAAAACAAGAGTTGTCCCCTCTCTTCTCATTGCATCTAACTCAAACCCAAAGTCAGGAAAGAGACTTACTTCAAAGACTAAGGGTATGTAATTGTACTGTGTTCATCTGCCCAGACCTAAGAATTTTAACACAAAGTCATTTTGAAGAACCAGAAGCTACAAACATGGTGGACAGAGCTGAGTTTCTCCACATATTCAGAAGCTACAAAAGTCTCTGTGTGAAATTTCCCACAAACAATTGAATTGGATTATTATGTAGGCCTGTGCAAAACCAGACACACACCCCTTTTCTTCACAGTGTGGTACATAAAGAGCAGAGGGACCCTCCCTAAACTAAGGGACAAAGAAAAAAGATATTGCTAACACACAATGACTTTAAAAGGGTAAGGATTTTCATTGAATTGAATTGAACTGAACTGAATTGAATTGAAATGAATTAAAAAGCAATAAAAGATCTTCACTAAGAAAGAAGAAAGTCTGAAAAACTGCGCTCAAAGATTACTGAGCGTGATTGGTAAAAGATGGACTCATCAGAAGAATGATAAAAGCCAAGGAATTAACCAGTATGTTTAGGATAGGATATATTAAGTCACCAATAAAGAAAGGAAGAATAGAAAAAATTAAAATGACTTAAACATTAGGGACCTATGGAATTTTCAAGGAAATCATATTCAAAGTATAGGGATTCCAAAAGGAGAAGAAAAGGTGAATAGGAAAGAAGTATTAGTGGAAGAATAGTAGTTGCAAACTTTTCTTAGTTGATGATCAGACAAATCATATCCCCAAATACAAGAAACTCAAAAGTTTTAAGTAAAACAACACCAATATAAGAACAATCTCACATCTTAAGAAATGGAAAAGTACAATAGAAACTTACGTAGAAGGAGGTAAATAAAAAAGCAAAATATCAATAATACAGAAACAAGAAAAACAAGTTTTAATGATGAAACTTAAAGCTATTTTGGGGAGATTTTTGAAAGACCATGCCAAAGCCCTTACCTATAATTCTCAAATAAAAAAAAATAGAAGTTTTTGTTAAGTAAAAACAAAAATGAGAGAAGTTGCAAGATACCACAAAAATACAAAATATTTATTATAATACTGTAAGCAACTTTATGTCATGAAGTTGGTTATCCTAGAAGAAATGGGTATACTTTTGGACTCATCTAAATGCCCAAGACTGAATCTGGAGAAACACCTATACAGACTAATTACTAAAAAGGATATCAAAAGTCTTCTCCAAAACAAAAATGCCAGTCTAGGTGGGTTTACTAGGTTTTTTTTGTTTGTTTGTTTTTTGGTTTTAGTTTTTGGGTCACACCCAGCATTGCTCAGGGGTTACTCCTGGCTCTATGCTCAGAAATCACTCCTGGCAGGCTCAGGGGACCATATGGGATGCCGGGATTTGAACCACTGTTCTTTTGCATGCAAGGCAAACACCTTACCTCCATGCTCTTTCTATTCTTCCCCGGCTCTTGAAGAAAGTCAAAGAAATAGGAATTCCAAACAGTTTCTATGAAATCAACATTGCCCTATAATAAAGAAGCAAAGACATCTCAAAAAAATAAACCAAGTTTCCTGATGAATACAGAGTAAAGATCTTCAACAAAATATTAGTGAAATTCTAATAATGCTATTAGAAAGATCATATACCAGGAACTAGGCAGTACAGCAGGTAGAGCACTTGTCTTGCCCATAACCAACCTAGATTCAATATCTGGGTTTCTATATAGTGCCCCAAGCCCTACCAGAAATGATCCCTGAGTACAGAGCCAGGAGTGAACCTTGACTGTCACTAGATGTGGCTCCCAAACAAAACAAAACAACTTTCAAAAAAGACAGTTCACCGTAATGCTGTAGGATTTACCCCAGAGAGACAAGAACTCATTTTCCAGAAGTCAATTTGATTTACTATATAAAAGTGAGAGATAAAAATCATTTGATTATATTAATTATTAAAAGTACGTACAAAATCCAGCAGTCATTTATGATTAAAAAAAACATAGTAAAATAGATAAAATTTCTAAATTAAAGGAAGTTACCTTAACATAATAAAGACCACATATCACAAAATACAAACATCATCAACAGGGAATGACTGAGTCTTTTATTTAGGATTAGGCACAAGAAAAATAAAAATGACAATTAGTTATCACTTCATAACAGCAAGAATAGCTTATATTTTAAAAGTCTGGAACAATAAATGCTGGTAGGATGTAGAAAAAATAAACTCTCTAACTCACTGCTGGCAAAACTGTGGCTCAGTTCAGCCTCTTTAAAACATAATTTGATGACTTCTCAGAAAAAAATCTAAGATAGAGCTTCTCTTTGACCCTACAATTCTACCCCCTGGTTCCTCAAAACACACACACACACACACACACACACACACACACACACACACACACACACACACACACACACACACACACACACACGCACGCACGAACACACACACACACACACATTATCCTCAAAACAAAAACATTAAGTGAAATGACATATATGTGCCTACATTCAGTTGCAGCATTACTTAAAATTGCCACAATTGGAAAACAATCCATGTGCCAACTGTTAAGTATATTGAAAGTTATGTTATATCCATAATACTACTCAATTATAAGAAAATATGAAATATGTTCTTTGCTACAAAATGAATAGAACTAGAGGGATTTATGATAAGTATAGTAGTCAAAATATCAAATGATCTCATTCACTTATAGACTATTAGAAAACAAAACAAGATATTAGGCAATTTTTAATGAATATAATTATAGGATAATGGCACAAGAACTGTTTTCTGGGGCCCAGAGAGATAGCACAGCGGTGTTTGACTTGCAAGCAGCCGACCCAGGACCTAAGGTGGTTGGTTCAAATCCCGGTGTCCCATATGGTCCCCTGTGCCTGCCAGGAGCTCTTTCTGAGCAGACAGCCAGGAGTAACCCCTGAGCCACCGCCAGGTGTGGCCCAAAAACCAAAAAAAAAAAAAAAAAAGAACTGTTTTCTAATAATTTGGTGAGAGGAAGGGACAAGTTACCAGTGGAAAACTTAGAATCAAGTTGGGTTAAGCAATTTTTTGATGGACATGGTATAGCATATAAGAATAAAAATGGTTCTGTTACTAAAAACTAAATAAAATCACTTTTAAAAAAGAAAGCACAGGACCAGCTAGTAGAGAATTATCTATTTTGCATGCTGCCAAGCAGAATTTAAAGATCCCATATTGTACCCTGAGCACTGCCTAGAGTGATTTTTGAGCATAGAACCAGAAGTAAACCCTAAAGATTGCTGGATGTTTCCCCCAACACAAAAAGGATACAAAAGAGAGAATAGAAAAGTTAAAATAATTGGATCAGGAGATACTCTAAGTGAAGGACAAAGTTTACAAAAATGTACTGTTACTACAAAGCTTCAGTGTAAAGCAAACTGTAATGGGAAAGAGAATGCAATATTTTACTTTTTTGATAATTTTTTAAGCACTGTGGTTATAAAATTGATCATACTTTAAGTTACAGAATATTTTAAATAACTTTTATTGAGTGACATTTACAAAGCACTGTAAAAACCAGCTTTACTGCCCTAGAGGAACATAGAATAAATTAGTAGCTAGCTTGTAATAGAGGTATGATAATTAAAGGTAATGGTCCTGAGTACTATAGAGCAATTCATAAAAAGAACCTCGATTTTAATTCATCTGTCAATATTTGAGTTATTTTCCCAAAATATTCATTGACTTAAAAAAATATTGAGTGCTATGAAACAAATAAGCACTAAGCTAAATGCCTTGGAAGACATCAAAATAATAGTCAGCTAAAGGAATTTACAGAATAAAACATATTGGCAAATAATGGTCATACGGTATCAGTGGTGACCTCATAAATGTCAGAAGCTAATATTTTATTTTACATCTCAGGAGATTGAGCCTGAGGAAGATTAACTAATAAACTTAAGATCACGTTGATAGTAGGTGCATGAATCAAATCATTTTGACAGCAGAACATTTGCCCTTTCCATTTCTTCACTCTATACCTTATTTTTGTTGGAGTTCAGAAGAGAGTAATTAATTATATCTTGGGTAAAAGAGAAGCCTTCAAAGAAGCAATGATACTTAAATGAAATCTTGAATTTTGTGAAAAATTTTGCAACACACAGGAAATAGCTTGATCACAAAGGTGTAAAGTCATTTTAGAATAGGGCAAAGCAGTTCAGAAATATCAGCTAGGTGGAATGAATAGTGAGACTGGCAGTGTGTGCTATGGCAAATGAGAATGGCCTGGAAGATTCTAGATAATGATTTTATGTGGAAAGTCTGACTATGAGCTTTAATGCTACTCTTTTTGAATTGTTTAAGAGAAGATCTGAGGTTTTTTTTCCTTTGTAGGAAAAAGCATTATATTTAGCTTTCTGCACACACCCACAACGGGTGTGTATACACATGCAAAAACAAGTGGACAGTTTTGTCAGTACAGATCATTACAGTTTACTCATTATAGTTTACCCAAAATGTCATCTATCTTGAGAGTCAACTGGTACATCAGATATTGAAGCAGCTAAGATTTCCTTGGAAGGCTGGAAACATTACTGATGAGTCTCCACTCAAACTAGTCACTGCTAAAATCTGGAACATTCACTTAAGTATGTTCTTGGTTTTTCTAATTTTTTAATCAACTTTCTAAGGCCATTGTATTTAATTGTTGAAACAGAATTATACAAAATCAAGCTATTTTCCCCTGGAAAATTTGTGGCATTTTTGAGTTACGTTAATTATTTTATTTTTATTATAAAGTCCCTATAATTTATAGAAAGGAAGTATGTCACAGAGTATATGATATACTTATCAAACTCCTTTCTCAATTTCAGCAGTGTACAAAATAGAAGTGTCCCCTTTGCATTATAAATCTGTTCTAAAACAAGATAGGCTATAAATATCTAACAAATCCTATTTATTCACAGGCTGGTACATAACAAAAGTGATAGATGTTTCATTGTAAAAAACCAAGACAGCTTGCATACATCCCTTAGTCATGAATGATGCTCCTACTCCATGGGAAGCAACTTATTCCTACTTTGTTGGTTAAACTAAGTTTTAAAGAAATATGTGATTGCAAAACTTAAAATTCATTTACCACACATTCATTCTTCCTAATTAAAACCTTGTTTAAGAACTGATCAGGCCGGTGAGGTGGCACTAGAGGTAAGGTATCTGCCTTGCAAGCGCTAGCCAAGGAAGAACCGCGGTTCGATCTCCCAGAGTCCCATATGGTCCCCCTCAAGCCAGGGGCAATTTCTGAGTGCTTAGCCAGGAGTAACCCCTGAGCATCAAACGGGTGTGGCCCGAAAAACAAAAACAAAAGAACTGAACTTACTAGGTATCGAACCGCGGTCTGTCCTACGCTAGCACTTGCAAGGCAGGTACCTTACCTCTAGCGCCACCTCTCCAGTCCCTCTTTTTCTGAAAATTTGAAAGAGTGTGTTGGGAGCCAGTGAGATAGCATGGGGGTAAGGCGTTTGCCTTGCATACAAAAGATCATTGGTTCGAATCACGGCATCTCATATGGTCCCCTGAGCCTGCCAGGAGCGATTTCTCAGCATAGAGCCAGGAGTAAACCCTGAGCACTACCAGGTGTGACCCAAAAACCAAAAAAATAAAATAAAATAAAAGAGTGTGTTAATGCTGGAACAAGCTGGACAACAGAGAAAAAGACAATGGCAGTAAGATCAGAGCTATCTCCTAAATCAAGTTGAAGCTAACCCCAAAAAATCTGTTTTTCCCCAGAGTGTCTTTGAAATTCACATATAGCTATTGACACCTAGTATGTCATTTACAGATGAAGAAACAGGACATTCCACCCCAAACCCCAGGACACACAGACAGAGGCTGTAGTATCACTTATCAAAACAACTCATCTGACAGTCAGTATTTTGTTAACAAGACCAGAATTACATTTGTTTCACGGGCCTGAATCATGACAGTTGTTTCTGTAAGAGCTTCAAAAATGTCATTTTTAATTTCTAGAGAAAAGTCATTACTGCCATTAAAGAAAGTTCTTCAAGTGACTTTTTCTTAGGATGAATGACTCTAACATCTATCATGACCAGAAGTCAGGGAAGATATTTGGAGAAGAGCCATCTGCCCCACTCCTTGGAGTATCAAGACAGAAACATTCACCCGCACAGTTCAGAAACTCCCAAAAAGCTCCTCCTTACTGCCTTAGAATCATTTCTTTGAAGGCTATATATTACAGGGGTAGGAAAATTTTTCAATGCTTATTACTAGTGGAACTGCTGCATATTTTCCATATAGGAGTTATGCTGAACGGCTGATACTTCTTTATTTCCTACAGTTATTTTTATAAACATGGTTCAGTAGTTCTTAACAATAATCCCTAAGGATATGTTTGCATTCCCATTTTATCAATAAGAAAATTAAAATCTAGGTTAAATAAATTAGCTAAGCTCATCTGCTAGTAAGTGGAAGGACTGGGCCCTGTTTGATGACATGTTATTATATAAACAAAGTACAATAATTAATTATTGAAAGCTCTACTATGTATAATTCTAGGCTTTCTTAGCATAGATAATTTTGTATGTTCAATTAGTGATGCAATGATAACAAATAGATATTAAATTTGTGGTTATATAAATGCCAAGCACAGTTTTATCAGATGAGAACTTCCAAGCTTTTGTTAATTTTTCTCCCTGCTCTTAATTCAGGATGCTAAGAATTATTTATAAAATTTGGCTTAAACCCATCTCTATTTTAGAAGTTACTCACTGTCTAAATTTTGATTCACTACAGTGCTTCCTTTTACTGACTATTTAAGGTAAATTGCTGAGACCTACATCCTAGAGCTTTTATGTTTCACTTTGTGAAACATTATACTCAAAGAAATAGAGACAGATTAACTGTCTTCCTCACTATAGTCATTATAGTCAGCTTCTTAGCAAGCATGATCAGTTTTTCTCAACTTTCTTTCATTGTACAATGTTTCTACTCAGATAGAAATTCTTTTCTATGACCATTGTAAAGTGTTCCAACTGAAATTTCTAGTGTAGTCCCAATAATAAAAAACAGAATAAAACTTTGCCCTTTTTCTTACAAAGGGCTCAGAAATTAAGAGTCATGCTTCTTAGACTTGAACTTCATCTGTAATAATTAAAGAGTATATTTTAAGTTCTGTGAAGGAAGGCATCTCACTTTTTAGGTCCCAAAATATTCAATCTATACTTATTGTATTAAATAAATGAGAATTAAGAAAGTGTTATATTGGGGTAAAGGGAAATATTGTATAAATAAAAAATATTCCTCATATTTCTTTTTTGTTTTTGTTTTTTTTGGGGGGGCCACACCCGGCGGTGCTCAGGGGTTACTTCTAGCTGTCTGCTCAGAAATAGCTCCTGGAGGGCCCAGAGAGATAGCACAGCGGCGTTTACCTTGCAAGCAGCCCATCCAGGACCAAAGGTGGTTGGTTCAAATCCCGGTGTCCCATATGGTCCCCCGTGCCTGCCAGGAGCTATTTCTGAGCAGACAGCCAGGAGTAACACCTGACCACCGCTGGGTGTGGCCCAAAAACCAAAAAAGAAAGAAGGAAGGAAGGAAGGAAGGAAGGAAGGAAGGAAGGAAGGAAGGAAGGAAGGAAGGAAGGAAGGAAGGAAGGAAGGAAGGAAGGAAGGAAGGAAGGAAGGAAGGAAGGAAGGAAGGAAGGAAGGAAGGAAGGAAGGAAGGAAGGAAGGAAGGAAGGAAGGAAGGAAGGAAGGAAAAAGAAAAAAAGAAATAGCTCCTGGCAGGCACGGGGGACCATATGGGACACCGGGATTCGAACGAACCACCTTAGGTCCTGGATTGGCTGCTTGCAAGGCAAACGCCACTGTGCTATCTCTTTGGGCCCATGTTTCTTGGTATAGCCTGTGAATGGAACAATTTTTCATGACTTTAAATGAAAATTCTCCTAATCTGACTGTCATTATCTTTTACCTAATAAATTTTGGATTTCCCATCTGTGCAAAATTCTGCTCAAGCTAACTAGCAGGTGTTATTATTTTTGATGGGAACATAGAAAGCACCAAAGGAATAATGGGGTCATTTCTCAATGACCCAATAAGACAAGGTATTTCTTTAGAAAGTTTGGGACACTTTGATGATGATGAGGTGAAGGAGCTATGTACAGCAAGACTATAATCAGTAAATACATACCTAGTTATTTTTAAAAATTAAAATTAAAATGAGATTATTCTTTAAACCTTTGTAGACCCTTATAATCTTTTTGTACAGAGAACTTGAAGGCTTTGTGAGCATACATGAAGCTCTGCGTGCCATACCCAATACCAGTGGGTGCCCCAACACTGCCAAAGACTGAACAGCACCCCTTTATTGATTACAGCACACTGAACCATCAGGCCCACACATCTCAGGATGTCCTGATACTTATTGTGGGAAGAATAGATAGTAGATTTCCAAGAGAGTAAGGTACAATTCAGTACCTGAACAGAATGTACTAGAATTACTTGAGCCACAGAAATTTAACTGTAGTGAAATAGGGAGGTTAACGGCAATTGAAGAACATATTGAGGATCACAAATTATTTACTGATAGAAAAGGAAAATCATACAAATCTGTGGCCACTAGGATGACTGCTAAAGTAAAAACTTATTTTGACAGAGCACAGGCTAGACATTAAAATTAAGTATACAATTAAGTCTGTGTTCTAACTTGTCCTTTGATAATAATCTCAGTAGTTTTGCCTTTCCTGTCAATTGAAATCTCTACCAGTAGATAATGCTATGTATTGGAAAAAATCTACACATTTATGCATAATACTAAAATAACCACTAGATTGAAATGAAAACCAACCCAGGGTAAAATCAGTAAAATTGTGATTAAAATATACTTTAAGAAAAATGAAACTAGTTTTAGACAGCATCCGGGTTAAAAACAGAACAATTAAAAAAAAACAACAGATCAATTATTATGGTGGATTCGTTAATTTTGGTAGTGAAATCTTTTATGGGTGAACAAATAGATAGTTTAGTGGAATTAAGAGTGTTTTACATGTGAAAAGCCCTCATTTAATTCCCAACAAGCACCAAATTAGGAGAAAGAAAGGAAGGGGGAAAGAAGGGAGGGGGGAGGGAGGAAGGAAGGAAGGAAATTTTTTTTGAGCTAACACTAGGTTCTAATATCCTCAAAGTTCATGGGTATGTCATCTATGTTACAGATGAAGAAGCAGCATCCAAAGAAATAGGTTGTCTACACACACTTACATGGTTAAGTGCTATTTTATCCCAACTCTGTATCAGAGCTTGGAAAGATAATGATGCAGGGATCTTTGCCCTTTTTCTTTGAATATCTGGGAAAAGATTGGGTTTTTCTTAGAAGCTTGTACTCTTGATACTTAAATTGTCTTTTCAGATAGTCAAGAGACCTCATACCGCAATCTTAACTATGGCACTGTTTAGGTCATCTAAAAGACATCAATTACAGCACTGAAAAATGTACCTTGAAGAAGAGTTTAGTTAATTTGTCTCATTGAGATGTGATATAATTAACAATAAACATGGTTTGAAATAAATAAAAATTATACTTCTTAGGAAAAATATTCATGTGTAGCCCATTTTGCGCCAATCTGTCATCATAACATATTAAACATTATCAGTTTACTCTCTAATTCTTAAAATCATGAAGCAATAAAAAGCATTTTATGACTAAGGATTATGTTATACCACTGTATATAATTGAGATTCATTGAGGGGAAAGGAGGATATTCTTTCCCTGCAGCAATTACTAAAGATAATTACAAATGGGAGAAACTATGAGGTCAACTTACTTGTTAAGAGTGATACCGTGCAGTGCCAACTGTTGCCATTTATTTCAGAGTTCAGGGAAAATTGGGTAGCACTATTACAAAGTGATAGTTTCTCTGGGGCTATCCCAAGTTATGACAAGCAATTGTCAGTATTTTTAAAAGGCGAAAGATTTATGCGATCTGAAGAGAAACCAGAGTATTTTTTGTCAGTATTTTTAGAGTATCTTAATTGAAAAGAAACTTGTGGGGGCCGATGAGGTGGCACTAGAGGTAAGGTGTCTGCCTTGTAACTAGCCAAGGAAGGACCACGGTTCGATCCCCCAGCGTCCCATATGGTCCCCCCAAGCCAGGAGCAATTTCTGGGCGCTTAGCCAGGAGTAACCCCTGAGCATCAAATGGGTGTGGCTGAAAAACCAAAAAAAAAAAAAGAAAGAAAGAAAGAAAGAAAAGAAAAGAAACTTGTGGCTATTATGCAGATATTATTGTTTTTATGTATTTTTGACAAATTGACAAATGCTTTGTCAAATATTTGGCAAATACAAATTTGACAAATACTTGATTATTTGTAAAGACTCCATTATCACTTAATTGGAAAAACTTCTCTATCTCTTTTTGAAAATGCAGTTTGGAGTTACTGCTGAACTGGCCACAGGCTTAGGTCACACTGGCAATGCTCTGCAGAATCAGGCAAGGTGGGCAGCTAGTGGCACCAGGTGGTAAGAGCAAGAGAACAATCCCCTTCTAGGGTAGTGGAGCTCAAGTTGTTGAGGAGATGCTAGATCAGTTCCTCATTCATCTCAGGTACTTTAAGATTTAAAACAATAGGCAGCAATAGCTGTGGTGAAGACTGCAGCAGCAGCAGAAACACAGATCCCAGATCAAAACAGAATTCTTGAAGAACTAAAGATTGTCCATGAAGTAGCCCTAACATAATTTCTCACCAACATAAATTCCCCTGATACCTCCCTGGCAGTGTTAAAGACTAATAATGGCATAGGAAAGAAGCACCTTCAAACTACAAAAGATAAAGCAGCACAAAACCCACCATTCCTGGTGAGTAAAGATTGCAAACCCTGCAAACCCAATCAATACTAATCCCCTTATAACTTCTCTGAAATGGAGTTCAAAGAGGAAAGACTTAGGATGTTGAACAAGCTCAAACAACAACAATAGAATGGACTGCCAATACACGTTGTAGAATAAAGAGTTGGACATGAGAAAAATACAAACAGAAATTTCACAACTGAAAAACTTGCATATATGGCTTTTCATACCCAAAGAGCCAAATTCACATTATTCAAAGTATATGACACATTCTCTGAGATAGACCAAATGCTGGGCCACGAAGAATAGCTCAATAGCACCGGAGCCATGGTGCAAGAGCTTCTGCCTTGCATGCACTAGCCTAGGACAGACCGCAGTACGATCCCCCGACATCCCATATGGTCCCACAAGCCAGGAGCGATTTCTGAACGCATAGCCAGGAGTAACCCCTGAGCTATGGGTCACCGGGTGTGGCCCAAAAATCAAAAAAAAAAAAAAAAAAAAAAAAGATTGAGAGAAAAGTATAGCTCAATAAAATCAAGAGGATAGAAATTGATCAACTATTTCTGATTCCTGGAAATAAAGATTTCCTGGAAAATAAGGATTCCTGGAAATAAACCAGAATAAGGACACATACTATCACAATATCATGGGATACAGCAAAAGCAGTATTAAGAGGAAAAAAATATATAGTTTTGCAAGCATCCATTAAGAATGAAGAAAGGGATTATCTAAATAACTTAAAAGAACTTAAGGAAGAAGGAAAAAGAAACTTAGAGAAGAAATCAATAAATAAAGAAACCAAAAACAAACCAGAAGATTAATGAAAGCGAAATTTGGTTCTTTGAAAGATAAGTAAAATTGATAAACTATTAGCAAGTTTCATAAAGAAAGCCTCGACCCTAATAAGCAGAATCAGAAATAAAAGGGATAATGTCACATCAAACACTACAGAAATTTAAAAGATAAACAAAACTCAGAACATTAATTGAGAATCTTTATGACACAGACTGAGAGAATGTAGCAGAAAAGGACAAATTCATACTCCTATAAACTCCAAAGTTTAAACAAAGATGACTTGCAATACCTGAAGAGACCTATCACTATTGAGGAAATTAAAATTGTAATTAAAAGACATCGAAAACAAAAGCCCAGGCCCAAATGGATTCACTTATAAATTCTTTCAGACCTCTAAAGAGGACCTAGTGCTAGTCCTTTCAGGCTCTTCCAGGAAATTGAGCAAACACTCCTAGTTTCTACAAAGTTAACATCAACCTGATACCAAAAGCAGAGACATCACAAAAGAGAATTACAGGCCAGTAACTGTGATAAACACAGGTGCAAAGGATCCTCAACATAATATTAGTAAATAAAATTCAACAATTCCTCCAAAAGATTATACACCAGGACCAAGGAAGAATAGTTTAATCTATACAAGTCAATCAATCAAGTCAAATCACATCAATGAAAGAAAAATTAAAAATTATATGGTTATATCAACAGATGGCAAAGAAAGCATTTAACACAATCCAATACCCATTGGTATTTTAAAGCTCTGAACAAGAAGGGAATTGAAGAAACTTTTCTCAATGTAGTCAAAACCATTTACCACAATACTATATAGCAAATGTTATATTCAATGGGAGAAAAGCTAAAAGCCTTCCCTCTAAGTTTCAGCATAAGACAAAGTTGCTAACTCTTGCCACTTCTATTCATTAAAATACGGAAGTACTTGCTATAACACTTAGGCAAAAAAAAAAAAAAGCTATCAAGGTTATCCAGGATAGAAAGGGAAGCTCTCACTATTCTTAAGTAATATGATACTCTACTTAGAAAAGCCTAAAGACTTTACAAAAAAAGCTTCTAGAAATAATTGTTTTCTACAGTAAAGTGGTAGGCTACAAAATTAACACCAAAACGTCCATTGCTTTCTAAATGCAATTAATAAAAAAAAAGAGGACATAAAAAATGATCCTCTTCAATTGTGCCTCAGTAAATTAAGCTTGGAGGCAACTTAAAGAGGTGAAAGACCTATACAAAGAAAACTATAAAACTAAAGCTTTAAGAAATAAGAGAAAACATTAGGAAATGGATACACATCCCATGCTCATGGATTGGGAGCATTAACATCATTAAAATAGCAATACTCCCCCAAAGCATTGTACAGATTCAATGCAGTTACTATAAGGATATAGTTACAATTCAAAGGTATAGATAAAACACTTCTGAAATTCGAATGAAACTATAAACCTCCATGAATAAATAAAGCAATCCTTAAGAAAAAGAAGATGGGGAGCATCACTTTTCCCAATTTCAAAGTGTACTACAAAGTGGTGGTAATTAAAACTGCATAATATTGAAATACAAACAGACTCTAAGTGGAATATAAATGAATTTTTTTTTTTTTTTGGTTTTTGGGTCACACCCGGCATTGCTCAGGGGTTCCTCCTGGCTCTACGCTCAGAAATTGCTCCTGGCAGGCTTGGGGGACCATATGGGATGCCAGGATTCAAACCACTGTCCTTCTGCATGCAAGGCAAATGCCTTACCTCCATGCTATCTCTCTGGCCCCATAAATGAATATCTTGAGCCAGGCCCCCAGGAACACTATAATTTTATTTTTAAAGAAAAATAAATATGAGTGGAGCAAAGAAAGCCTCTTCAGCAAGTAGTGCTGGGAAATCTGGTCAGCTACATGCAGGAAACTGAACTTAAACCTCTTCCTGACACCATGTACAGAGGTCAAATCAAAATGAATTAAAGATCTTTATATCAGATCCGAAACCATAATGTATATAGAGGAAAACACAAGTAAAATTCTAAGAGTATCTTCAAAGATAAAACACCACTTGGGCAAAAAAAAAAAAAGTGTGGAAACAAAGATCAAATGAAACCACCTCTGTCCAATCCCCAACCAAATTAGATTTGCTATTTTTATTTTTCTTTGTGGTTTCTGTTTGAGTATTATACCCAGTAGTGTACGGAGATTATTTCTGATTTAGTACTTAGATATCACTCCTTATAGTGCTCATGATCATGTGGTGCTGAGGATTGAACCTGGACTCTTCCTACATACAGTCCCTCAGGCCCCACCAGAAGCATCAGGAGTGATTTTTAAACAGAGTCGGTGATAAATAAAGTAAAATAAAATAAAATCCACATCAACATATAAAATATAAAACAAAATAAATTTTACTCCTGACAGCCTTATAGTATAACATTTTAATTGAAGCTTTATAAAATAATGTGGTGATAGGAGAGTGTAAATAATAGTGAAAGGAAAAACAATCAATTAGAACACAGCATTGGTATCAGTTAAAAACTAGGAATAAATTACTTTATGTCTGAAAGAAATAGAACAATAACTTAGAGCACCTGCCTTGTAACTGTGTGTTTTGTTTTATTGGGGGTGAGGGTGGTGTAGAGGCAGCAAGTCCAGCAGTGCTCAGGGCTTACTCCTGGCTCTGTAGTAGGAGTTCAAAATTGACATTGTTCGGGGGACCATATACTGTGGTGGGGCTTAAACCTGGGTTGGTCACGCACAAGGCAAGTACCTTGTGTACTGTATTATTGTGCTCATCCCTTTACAAGCTTATTATGGGTCATGAGCTCAGTTTCTTCACTATGGTGTACCAATTCTCTTCAGTGTATCCTGGCAACTCTACTATTTGAGCCTAACAGCCCTACAGTCTGTATTCTCTGCCCACCCCACACACACAAGAATAAACATTCTAGAATATTAGCTCGATAATCTGAATACATGTTTTACCTGCAAAAGTCTCCTTTTCTATACTGCAAGACCACATGGTTCCCTAGCACCTCCTGGAGCAACTCCAAGCATAGAGTCAGGCTAGCCTACAAGTACCATTAGGTATTGTCCAACATAAACATACCAAAAAATAATAGGGATGGTAATTTGAATAAATAATACTGTTTTTAAAGCAGTTTTCAGTGTTTCAAATTTTAAATATTCATAGTATTGAGCTCAATAATTTAAATCTATTCCCAAAAATATAATTTTAAAATACAAATTATTATATTGATTCCTTAAAAATAGGAAAGTACAGAAATATCCAACAATTTGAGGATAAACGAATTTAGGTTTAAACCAACTGTTAGTAATCTACCTGAAACACTAAATTTTCTAACAAACATAAACTTATGTTTGTTAGATATGTTGGTTAGTTATTCTTTTATAGAAGTACTCTATTTCAAATCATTGATCTCATTTATCTCTTCTGATTTATATTTTCCTCCCTTTATCAATTTTTACACTTTACAACTATATACTTGTCTTATAAAGTTTGCTATATGCCATATTTTCCTAATAGCATAATTTATCTTGTCTCTTTGCTTTTTATTTCTGTAAATAAAAAAAAAAGTTAAATAAGTTGAGATTTATTGGTAGAAAAAGGACTATTGTTGTGTTAGGCCACGTTTAGGGCTTATTCCTAGCACTGTGGTCAGGAGCTAGGCCTGTTGGTGGTTATTGCACCATATGGGGTCTCAGAGATTAAACCCAGTTGGCTGATTGCAAGGCAAGCACCCTACCCATTAACTGTACCATCTTTCTCTCTAACTCAGATGACTTCCTTCTTTTTTCAAGCATTGAGAACAGAGACTTGCAAGACAACTTTGTAGCAGTATTTTGTTCTCCTATCAGGAAGTTGATTGTCTTTTTGTGTATGAAATATTAGCAGTTGTTAAATCTCAATACCTAGCTACATTAATTCATTTGAATGTAAGATAACTGTTTTTAAATTGAACATTATCATAGACACTTGCATATACACATCTGTATAGACATAGTTTTAGGGGAAAAAATCTCAAGAAAACCCTTATCTTTCCTTTAACGTATTCTTTTTTAGTTTTACTTATTCTTTAGCCTCTTCCCATTCTTTATTTTTTATATGAAAACAAGATATGTATAACACAATGTGGTAATCTAAATTTATAGTGATTATCCAAAAGTATCATGATTATTTTAGGAGAGAAATGAGAATAAGATGGGGGAAGGCATTTAAAAAAGAAAACAAAGACACAAAATAAGGTGTATTTCATCTCAGTAAAAAGTCTACAGAGAATATTCATATCACGATGGTGACATTTTAGAACTATGAAACATTTAAAGCTGGAAAAAATCAGAACAGGATGAGAAGAAAAACTGAAACAAGCCCCTAATTTTAAAGTGTTCTGCATGAGAAGGATAAAAATACATTCAGATTAAC
Organism: Suncus etruscus; assembly: GCF_024139225.1. Taxonomy (NCBI): domain Eukaryota; kingdom Metazoa; phylum Chordata; class Mammalia; order Eulipotyphla; family Soricidae; genus Suncus; species Suncus etruscus. The sequence goes on from NC_064856.1 coordinate 41,289,295, forward strand.
TTATGCATCTTTAAGAACATAGGATTTCAGTGGGGAAAAAAAGGTTGAGTTGTTCATTTCTTCATGAAGCCTGTACTTTGTCTTAAGCCATTAAGCCAGTTCATTAATCCCAGGGCATCTGAGGGTCATACTTGGCAATCCCGTTCTACTAGCCTAATAGCTTAGGCTTCTGATTCACAATAATAGGCTGACTTCTAATATGGGTATTCTAATGTCTGTCACAACATGAAGGGTATTCATTTAACAGAAATATAAAAGAATTAGACAAACAAGGCCTGTGAATGAATGAAAGGGTTAGTAATGTGGTAACCTCTCATTTGATTAAATTTAAAAATTCACAGCAAATAAAATTTAAAACATACTATTATTGTATCCATACATCCCATGGTTGGGGCAAGGAAAGGAAGAGTTTTACTTTTAAAATGGTTTTGTTGATATATTATTTAAATTGTATATATAATATACCCACTTAAGATGTACAATACAAGTTTGTTTAGTACATCCATAGGATTATACAATATCTGATTTTTTTTTTAAACTTAATTGGGCGCTGGAGTGATAGCACTAGAGGTAAGGCGCTAGCCTAGGACAGACCACTGTTCGATCCCCTGGCATCTCATATGGTTCCTCCAAGCCAGGACCGATTTCTGAGCGCATAGCCAGGAGTTAACCCCTGAGGGTCAAATGGGTGTGGCCCACAAAACAAAACAAAACAACACAAAAACTTTATTTATTGATTCATTGGTTTATTGTTTTCTGGGTCATATCCAGTGGTACTCAGGTGGCACTCCTGGCTTCTGCACTCATAAATTGCCCCTGGCAGGCTGGGGGACCATATGGAATACCAGGAACTAAACTGGGTCCCTCCCAGGTTGGCCAAATGCAAAGCAAATGGCCTACTACTGTGCTATCTCTCTGACCCCTCAACATCTGATTTTGGAACATTTTATCTTCCTTAAAAATTACACTTTCCGGGGCCCAGAGAGCTAGCACAGCGGTGTTTGCCTTGCAAGCAGCCGATCCAGGACCAAAGGTGGTTGGTTCGAATCCCGGTGTCCCATATGGTCCCCCGTGCCTGCCAGGAGCTATTTCTGAGCAGACAGCCAGGAGTAACCCCTGAGCAATGCCGGGTGTGGCTCAAAAACCTAAAAAAAAAAAAAAAAGAGAGAGAAAAATTACACTTTCCATTCTCTTTACTCCATACCCAAGCCTTCTCCAACCACTAATATATTTTATATTTATTCATTTACCTTTTCAAACCACTGATTTTTATTGCATTTGTAGCTTCACTACTAAATTTACTTAATTTTACTTTGTTTTTTTTTTTTTTTACTTTATCAGTGGAACAAGAAAAATAGCTCACAAAAACATGTGTGGGGTCAAAATGTAGTAGGAAAGCCCACAAAAATTTATTGTTGAAGCCAATGGTATCTGATAATTTAAATAATGGTTAAGCAGTGAAATTGTGAAAATGATGGCATCTCTCTATACCACGAGAAATGAAATGCAGGATACAAGGCAATTATTTTGCACTTGACCAATTCTGATTCAACTCCCTAGCCCCACCCTGAGCACCATTTGGGATCACTTCTGAGAAAATAGCCAGGAGTAGTCCCCCAAATACAACTTTTTGTTGTGGGGTAAGGAAGGGGACAATGAAAAATAGAAACAGAGAATCAAATGCTAATAATTATAAATTCAAAATGGGCTTAGATTACAAATTTTTTCTTATTTGAAAGGAAAGCAAGTTGACACAGAGATTGGTGAGAATGGTGTTGAAATATCATGTGCCATAATTATGGTGCTTAAGTAAAGATTTAAAAAAAATATTATGCGCCTAAAACTCATCAATTACTTTGTAAATCACACTTCCGTAACTAAATTAGAAATTCGTTTTATATCGCTTGTTACAATGAAATGCTAAGTAAAATTATTTTTTAAAAAGTTTACTAAAACAAAGTTTGTGAAAAATGCTATATTTCAAATGGATTTATCAAAATCACTGAGGATTTACGAAGGAAGGAAAGAAGGAAGGAAGGAAGGAAGGAAGGAAGGAAGGAAGGAAGGAAGGAAGGAAGGAAGGAAGGAAGGGAGGGAGGGAGGGAGGGAGGGAGGGAGGGAGGGAGGGAGGGAGGGAGGGAGGGAGGGAGGGAGGGAGGGAGGGAGGGAAAGGAAGGAAGGAAGGAAGGAAGGAAGGAAGGAAGGAAGGAAGGAAGGAAGGAAGGAAGGAGGGAGGGAGGGAGGGAGGGAGGGAGGGAGGGAGGGAGGGAGGGAGGAAGGAAGGAAGGAAGGAAGGAAGGAAGGAAGGAAGGAAGGAAGGAAGGAAGGAAGGAAGGAAGGAAGGAAGGAAGGAAGGAAGGAAGGAAAAATAATACTTGCAGATTCAAGTACACCATTGTCCACTGAGTAAGTTTGACTACAGTATGAATGAATGTGAATAATTATGGCCACTGAAAAAGTAAAAGGTTAAAGTTTAAAGATAAAGGTTAGCTATCTCATCTGTTATATGGGAGTGTTTTTGTCCTCCTGAAGTTAGTGAATATCTTAGCTTATAGTACCAGACCTGGCTTAATAAATGTTAGTTGTTTTCTCACTTTGGTTCATAAGAGTAAGTAATTCAAGTCAACATCCAAAATGAAATTTATAACTGTGACAATTTGCTCAAATTTTTGCTTTCTACATGTGACTGGGTCTTTCCAAAATCTCTCTTTAAAGACATTAACTGCCATGAAACAATATATAAGGATTTAAGATAATGTTATATAGAGTGAAAGTAACATTGATCAAGTATGACTAATAGAATTATAGACCGACCTTCAGTTTCTTTAGAAGTATATGTTAATAAACAACATGATTATATGATGGTATTATACATGCCTAATTAAAATAAGAAAATAATATTGTAAACTGTTACAAAATTGTTAATTAAAAATATTTAAGACCACAATGAGTATCTTATAAAGCTTTGTGTATTGAAATTATGATTTGATTTTGTGTTCATAAATGTAAGGTGATATAAACCCCAATAATACCATTACTTTTTTAATCCCAATAATAAATGGTTTGGAGTAATAAGATTAATGTTAGGCAATTTTATAAATGATCAATTATTGTATATTTTCTGAGTTTTTTTATTTTTTTTCAAAATTGTGATACCAAAATAATTATATTCCAATCAGATGAACCATATACACAAAATTTTCATACCTGAGGAATGGTCACACATTACAGTTCTTGCTTTGAACAGACATAAGAATTCATATCACAAACAACACATTTTCATTTTCTTTTAACTCCATAAGATAACATTAGTGCTGTGGTTTGCATGTGGCCTCATTGTAGCCCTCAAAGTTCTCCATATTGTCATTGTCTACATTTTAACCTGACTTTACTCCTCTGATGTTATTTCGTATTTGCATGAAATTTGTACAAACCTGTTTGCATGACATGTCATCTTTAATGTTGAAGTTCAATGTCTAACATATCTTGCAATATCACTTGTCATTACTCTCACATGATATCTTTTCTTTTGTTTTCAGTTTCTAAAATTTAAATATGCTTGAAATGTAAAAGTGGCATGAAACTGGAGTGATGCAAGAATATTTAATATTGCTTTAAGAACTCAACCATTTTAACTGGGAAAATTGGAAGTGGGATTCCCAGCCTTTGAATGCCAATCCTTAGTTACAAGTCATATACAATTGTATTGACTCTAAGTTCTGTCAACAAAATAATAATTATAAGAGATTTTTAAATTAATATCTTTATTTAAATACCTTGATTACAAATATGATTGTAGTTGGGTTTCAGTCATGCAAAGAACAGCCCCCTTCACCGGTGCAACATTTCCACCACCAAAGTCCCAAATCTCCCTCCTCCCCACCCTACCCCCACCTGTACTCGAGACAGTCTTTTCCACTTCCCTCATTCATTCACATTGTTATAGTTCACAGTGTAGTTTATCTCTAATTGCACTCACCACTCTGTGGTGAGCTTATGAAGAGCTTTTTTCTTAGAATAAATTTATAAGACTTAAATATAAAGTATAAAATGTGCCCCTAATTTCAAAGCATGTGTGATCTTATAAAAACTCCACTGGGGCCCGGAGAGATAGCATAGTGGCGTTTGCCTTGCAAGCAGCCGATCCAGGACCAAAGGTGGTTGGTTCGAATCCCGGTATCCCATATGGTCCCCCGTGCCTGCCAGGAGCTATTTCTGAGCAGACAGCCAGGAGTAACCCCTGAGCGCTGCCGAGTGTGGTCCAAAAACAAAAAACAAAAAAACAAAAAAATAAAAAAACTCCACTGACTTCTTGCACCTTCCTAGTAAATAAAAGACTAATGAATTACTGAATGACAATGCCAATAATTTAGTATTTTACTGTTTATTAAATGAATGTCTACCAAATGCATATTTAATAGAGAAGTATATAAGTATACAAAGAAATTTAAGTTATACCATTTTGATAAACTTCATGTCCATAAGGGCATATAACTAACTCCCACCAATATCCAAAAGACATACATCCAAACAACTACTTTTCTTTTTAAGAAGTCTTATTTGAATCTTGCTTGTTTATTCCTACCACCTACCATTGCTAACACTTTTAACATTTCCTTTGTCAAATTATCTTCGGAGTCCTCAGCACATTCATTTTTAAGTCCTGCTGTGGTTAAAAACAACAGTAACAACAGTATTCCTTGAAGAGTGACTCTCGGACTCAAACCAATTATAATAATCAAGCTGGTGAAACAAACATTTTAAATGAGATTACTAAAACTTGCATATAAAATTATTGAACATGTTTTCCAAAGAAGAATCTCATAAGACAATTGATATAATAAGAAGAAATGGAATTTACTTAACTTACTGAGACAAGCAAATGAGACTTAGTTGAGTAAAAACTATGCTTATTTAAGCTAATGGAAGAGCTTTCATCTTTAAAGACTGGCCTTACATTATATTTTATCAGGTCCGGTTCATTATTGCCATGCTTCCCTTGCTCAAGTGACTAGGGTACAAACATCCCTTTAGTTGCAGTTTTAACAGATTTGGATTGACAGTCTCCAAAGCTGTCCACCTCTTTCCATATATTGACAAAACTCCACATCCCTATGCCTTTGAACTCCTGCCTACCAAACAAAGGCAAAGTGCTTAATATCTTTACTATCTCTTTTGACTAGAAATATTAGATCTCAGTATCACAAATCAGTGTGTGATATTGTAATTATCACATATCATGAATTTGTACATTTTTGTTAGAGATTTCTTTAAATGCAAGTTGAAGTACTTCAAATTCAAATTGGTTCAAAAATATTTAGGGTCATGGATATGGTTTAGCAGCAAAATACATATTTGAAACTGATTTTCATTCTCCACCAATATAATCAATCAGTAAACAAACAAATAGGTATCTAGACACAGAAGAGAGCTAGTTTCTCTAATAAGATCTTTCTTCTGCACGATGCTATTGATGATGATAAAGATGTCATTTATATACACTTTCCACTACCCTCCACTAGGACAGTAGAACTTTAGGGTTGATATTTTGCTTATTCTACTAATGAAAAATATGCTAAGGTTTTGGGGATTTTCCTCTCTAAAACCATGAATTATCCAGTTGTAGAAGAAAACAGACACTCTGAATCTCCTGTTTCCAAGATTATCTTTTTCTGTCCATCCACATTTATCTGCAACTTGTTCTTTTATTGAGAAAATTTTTCAAATTTTTCCTTTCAAGAAAAGGGGCTAGAGTGATAGTACAGTGGATACTGTATTTGCCTTGCATGAGGCTGACCTGGGTTGATTTTCTGGCATCCTATATGACACCCCACCCCCACCCCAGACTGTCAGGAGTGATTCCTGAATGCAGAGCCAAAAATAATCTCTGAACACTTCTGGATGTGGCCCTCAAATCAAATAATAATATTAATAATAATAAAAGAAATGGATACTTTCTAAAAAGAAAATCTTCAGTAGGGACCCTCTAGCATCTCTTTAGAATATCCTCTTGCGTCACTGCAGCTCTCTCAGCTTTTACAAACTAGTTGTTTTGTCAGCATGAGTGTGACAGCAATTAGACGTCCCCTGTTTTGCCCCATGCCTTTTCTCCTTCACAGTCATTCAATGACAAGCGTAAAAAGAGCTTCATCTTTTCACGAAAATTCCCATTCTACAAGAACAAGGAGCAGAGTGAGCAGGAAACCAGTGATCCTGAACGTAAGTAGATTCGCAAAGAGAACATCACATGCAACATGAGAGAAAAAAAAATCCTTCATAGGCAACACGCATGATGGTTTCCCCAGGCCACATGCCTAGGCAAACACAGCAGGCAGGCAGGTCAGGGCTTACTACTGTGACCAGTGTTTGACTGCAGTCTGGATCCTTCCCTGCATGTAGCTCTCATTTGCAGAATGCAGAGGAGAGGAACTTCAGGAAGCTGGGACAGTGCTTCCCACTAGAATCTGTTTTTGAAGAATGGGTCTAGTTTGCTTTTTTTCCTATTATACAACTCTCTAGGGCTTGAGACCATTTTTTTTTTCTGCTCAGAAATAATGGAGTCCATTGCCATCTAAAGTTTTTTATTCTTATTTTGGAATGACAAGTAATTGGTCATAATTCTATTCTTTGTACTGATTTCTAAGTTATTTGTTTACATTTTTCGCTCCACAAATATTTTCAAACACTAAGCAGTGATCCTGAGAAGGACACAAAACCTCAGAATCCATCCCAGAAATTGGATTTGGACATGGCTCTAGGTCTAGGTGGTATATTCCTAGACTGGCCACATGTGGTCCCAAGTACTATTTGGAGTGATCCCTGAGCACAGATACAAGAATAAACCCTGAGCATTGCTCAGTGTGGCGAAAAATAAACAAAAACAATAAATGATTTATTTCTGTGGCAATACTGATAGTGGACACAAACAGCTGTTTGCTGAATCTTTTACTTCTGGATACTTACTTGCTTAAAAATTGTGCGTTGCTTTCTAAATTCTTGAGTCTCAGCCCAGGAAGTTGGGGGTAAAAGTTGTTTCAAAAGAAGAGAAAGTGGATCCAGATTGCTGAGGCAACACGGTCTGTCATGGTAGTATCCATTTCAACTCCACTGACTTCTTCCTTCCTCTTTCGCGGCTGCTCTTCCTCTCTCATTGCTCTCTCTGGGGACTTCCGTGCAGGACATCCCCGGATTAGGTGACGACGGTTATGGAACAAAGACTCTGAGTAAGTTCCCAGGAATGGTCACTGTAACTTTTCTTTTCTTTTTCTTTCCTTTTGAGTTTGGCTTTTGTTCCTTTTCTTGAGGGCCTTTCACTCCCTAGCATGCACAAGTTCCAAGTTTTATTTGTTACCTAGCTGTGAATGCTCCTTAAAAAGTAATTTCAGCCCTTTTGTTCTGCATGTCAGCATTTAAAAAGCCAAGTGTGCCAGACACTGTAACTCCCGCTGCAGTTCACAATCTCCCTTTCTGACCATGTGTCATTATCAACATGGGCCTGATGCCAATCATACTGCATCACTTGCTCTGCCACCTAATACCTTCCAGAGAGCAAGAAGCCATGTTGAAGGAAAGGGTGAGCTGAATGTTCTAGAATAATAAAACACAAATGGACTTATCTTTTCTTTTGACTTTTTCTCAAGCACTGTTTTATAGCCTTGCCAAATCTGATAATCAGGTTGTACTTCTCTCATTCATAAAGGAGCAACTCTGTGGTCAAAGGAACATGCATTCTCAAAAAAGCAAATATTAAGCTATTTGATCTTCTCTGATTCTTTAACTTTCATTGATACTTTTCTGACTTGCAGTGATCCTGCCTGAAATGTTTATACGATAAGGTTTTAGTTGTGTTTGAATATATCTTCCTATTAGTGATTTATTAGCTACGTTACATCACTTTCTAACCACTTGACACACAAAGTAGAAAATATTGTATATTAATTTTTAAGTGTTAGTGCCTTTAATCTGTCTACTTGCACTATGCAACAAAAATTACAACCCTGTGTATTGATAGTGAAATATTATTTTTTCTTTAATATTCCACTGTATGTATACCAATGAAATAAGATAGAATTTTGTGTCTTTTACAACTCTATCATTCGTTCATTTTTTAAATTTTTTTGTTTTAATTTAATAGCAATATTTTTAGGAGCTGCTCATTTTATTTGTATTAAAAAATGCATTGAACTGAACTTTGTTTTCAAGAACTGTTTAAACAACCATGCATAATAATACTTTTCATCTTTCAAATTGCTAACTTGCACTTTTTTAGATATATCTATTTAGAAAGCAAAATCTTCTCAGGAGAAGCTTCTCGTCTCCTTAAAGATGAAAACTTTATCTCTGATTCCCTACTATCAATTTATAAAAAATGTTTAATTTTTAATAAAAATAGTTGAAGTTTAAATACTCCTTTCAACAGTATCTGGATATCATCAAGTACAACAGAGTTTCTAATTTTTCTCTTGGGGTAGAAAAAGGAAGCATTCTAATGCATTGCTAAGAAGTGAACACTACTAAAAACCAGTTGCTACTGGCATGCCAGAAACGTAATTGCATAATTGAAATGCTTTTAAATATAACATGCACAAATGCATATTTCTGTTTTAAAAACTGAATAGATTTCACTATGTAAAAAAGTTTTCTTGCTAGTGAATATTAATGATAATAATTTGATAGGTAAATATTCTAAATTTTATTACCTATAAAATAAAATAATACTGCTATAAGGTTCCTTGAGGCTTAGAAAATTGACTGTAAAATAAACAACTATAAGGTTTTAAATTTCTTTATAAATTATTTTAAATATAACCATTACAATTAATTTTGTAGTAATACAAGTTAACTTACATGCAGAATTAACTTAATGAAATAGTACAAAAGAAAGAATATTATTTTGAAAATAAAAGCTCTAATCCTGGCACAAAACAAATACATATATATGGATATTAACTAACCTTTGTTTCTGTGAAGTAAAAGCTGTTTTCAATACTAATGTATAAGCAGCCATTTAACATGAATTGAAGATACAGTTTGTGGAGCCATAGCACAGCCAGTAGGGCTTGCATGCCAATGACCTTGATTCGATCCTTAGCATCCCATATGGTCCCCCACTCCTGAGCAGAGTCAGCAGTAACCCCTGAGCACTACCAGGTGTGACCCCTAAAAAACCAATTTGTGGGTTCAGGAGAGAAGTAAGGAATTAAAGAAGCATGCAAGGCATACACTCAATCGAGTTTTACTCACCAGCACCACATTGTCCCCAGCTGTGTCTAGATGTGACAATGGAGACCACCCCCATTACAGCCAGGTGGCCTTGATATTTTCTGGCACTGCCAGGGAACTGAGCAGCATCACAGTCTCTGATTCTAGATTGGTCAGATTGATATCTGGGAAAGTATCTCTAAGAAAAAATCCCTAGAAAAGGCTGGTAGGCCCCTGAACACTGCTTGGGAGTAAAACACATACATGTTCATATATGCACATGTGTACCCGTACATGTGCGGGCCACATACACACATATTTTGGCCCAGGACCTGTGTTTAATACCAGACCATTCTGTTTCTGTTTGATTCTCTCACGGTCCAATAGCATGCAAGCAAAAATATTGCATTGATTCATAAAAGACTCTTCAGTGATTTATTTCTCCATCAAAGATTTTTATACTGAATCAGAAAAAGTGCTATTACCACTTAGCCTTTTTGTATCCCTTGAATAAGTTTAATTAAATAGAAATAGAGTTAAATAGAAATAGAACTCAAGGGGTTCTAAGGATCAACTGGTACTTGAATTCAATCACCCAGCAAAACAAAATAAAAACAAAAAGACCAAGAAGCTATGCCTGTATAGCAGAAGCTTCTAAACTAATTGGTAGGCAAGAAGCTTACTCCTTTCATAAATAGGAATATAGACAATCAGAATAAAATGAATGGGTCCTTTATGCCTGCCCCCAGAAAAGTGTTTAGATTATAATTACACATTCTTCTGTTATTAAAGTTACTTTTTTCTTTGTTCAAAAGACAGCAACCAAGAAGTAGCTTTCTGTAAAATGAAAATAAAGTTTTCATCTTTTGGGAGTTTTCTTAAGCTGTCTCTCTTGCGACTTGCTTTGTCCTCATATTTCTAGTAGCATTGCATGAATGTATTACTTTATGTTATGGCTGCTCGCCAATGCTTGGTATCTCTTTAATTTGCTGTGCTGTTCTTGCAGAACATGTTTCTTCTATTGCCAGCGATAGTGAAAGTAGCTGCCGTAAGTTATTGCTTTGGTGTGTGTTTTTTTTTTCTTTTTGATTATCCATTGCCTGCAGTGGTCATTCTAGATTTTAGCTGTAGTTTTCAACTGCTGCCCTTTGTCATCCTCATTCACAGCAAATGGCTTGAAATGAAATCACCACTTCATGTCCAAAGATGCAAAAGACACAAGAGCCATGACAGACCCTTAGGTGATTTGTGAAAACAGTGACAATCTTAGTAACAATAATTCTGATCTTGGTTGATTGTTACTAGACGTGATTCTGCAGAGAAAGTGTGATAAAACTGTAAAAGTAGTGAACTTTGACTTATTGTCCTAAAATAATTTAAACTCCCTGACTAGTCAGAAAGACTTCATGATTTTATTTTTCATCTAATTTTGCTTTTCATTTTTCTTTCCTAGCTTTTCTATAAAAGGAAATTTTTTGTATAAATTATAGTGCTGCCTTTAAATTGAGAATGAACCTTTTATATCTTTTCTCCCTTTGATAAATATTTGAAGTCAAATGCTATGATATAGTTAACTTGATCTTTTTGATAATTGGGAAGTGATGAAAAGTTCCATCCTCTAGTATTGAAGGAACTTGCTTTTAAAAACAATTCAAATTTCTTGGATCAGAAAAATTGAATGAAAAGGTAGGTAACTCTTAAAATTATTTTTTTTCTGTATTAATTTTGTTACCTCAAGCCATTTGCTTAATATATAAAATATTCATCAAATACCAAGCACATCTTTTGGATCACTTCCTATGATTTCTAACCACCCATTAGTATTAATTGGGCAACTAATATAGATACTTTGTATGATCTTACAGATCATAATAGCAGTAAGAATACTGGTATTCTTAGCATTTCTCTACTATTTGTTAATTCTTAGGGATGTGGATTACTAAAAAAAAAGTCATGTTGTTAGAAAACTGCAGATCCACTCTATATCACTCACCACAAATAACACAGAAATTCCCCAAATTTTTTATCTTTAATATGATTTTAATTAAAATCTATAATTATTTTTCTTTTAATTACACCATGGTACTTAACAAAACCATGGCTGTGGTTTTTCTTTTTTGAAGTATAACATCAGATAGTGCGCTAGGAGACAAATTCCATTTGAATTTTAAGAAAGATTCTAATTGGAGATTTAGGTCAGGGGCAAGTAGGGGGAAAGGACAAAAGAAAGATAACAGACATAGAGAAAGGCCAAGGAAAAAATATGAAAAACACCACAGAGTGATGTGAAAAAAAAACAATGAAGAGGTTCCTTTCATCAATTATTTTATATTAGAACCACCTATCATTTTTTCTCAGCAAATTAAGTCATAATGATAAAAAGAAAATGAAAGTTTCTTATTCTCAGCAAGAGTCGAATATCTGGTGGATAGAGCAAGAGTACAGCAAATAAGGTATACTTGCCCATAAACAACCCAAAAGCCTGCCAGGAATAATACCTAAATGCAGAGCAAGAACTAAACCCTAAGCATAACCAGATGTAGACCAAACCTTCCCACCCCACTCTCCCAAAAAAGCCCATTTTTAACATTTTTTTACTTTTTTTTCTTATAATTTTATTATTTTTACAACTTGGAATAACTTTCTTCCACATCTTGAAATCTTTTATTTTTAAAACAAATAAACCAAGCCAAAAATAACTCATCAAAGATTGTATTCTTACACCTTAGATATCTTCAATTTGATATAAGGAAATGCTTATTTAGGGAGTTTCATAGAGATCCATGTCCCTTATTATGTTGATGTCCTATTTTTAATTCTTCAGCATTACACTTCCAGATGACAAAGAAATGGAAAAACATTATACCTTGTTCTTTTTTCAATCTTTTATAAGAAAACATAAACAAATACTATCTTTTCATTTGGAAATCTATTTAGAGTAATTTACTCTTTTCTCTTTCAGTATAGGGAATGTTCTTCCCATCATCACTAAGTTATAAAAAGCTAGACAAAAACTTTGAGCTGTCTGACAAGTTTTGGAAGTGATGCTCCAAGATTGGGGTTGTGGCTGGACTCAAAGATCTAAATTGCTTGAAAAACATGTATAGGCCCAGGTTTAATCCTTGGCATCCCTGAGTATCAACAAGTACAGTTATCTCACCCTCCAAAAAATATAAGAAAAATAATATAAATCAAAATGATACCATAATCCTTTCACTCTCAAATAGTAGGTGCATATAAAATAAGAAGTTGAGCAAATAAATGAGTATTGTAGCAGCAAGCACATTTTCTTGAGAAAAAAAAACAGAATTGGAAAAGGACTCTACATTATTGATACAACAAATGTATATATAATCTAATTTATATTGATGAGTCTCATTTGGATTATGGAAGATCATTTACTCATATTTCTTTTCTTACAAATAAATAGAGATAAGAAGAGACTTTGTCATTGTTTACAAAGAAAATATACTTCCTTCTCCAGGAAGAAACAGAGATAGAAACATTTATTCATCTCTAATCCATGTTATGATCTTTTCATTAGCAACTGGAGACCCCTTAGGAATATCAACCAGCTCTGGAAACTCAGCATACATATATTGGAAAAAGTATCAATAAATAAGAAATGCATGAAGTATGCTAGTTTCTAAAATAAAACTCTGGCCTTTGTATAATGGAGAACTCAAGACAAATTTAAAGAAACTTGGAGCTGAACTGTAGAAAGATGGGAATCTGGCAAAAGGCAGACTTGGGAAAGACAGTTGTTTCAGGAAGTACCATCTTCAAATATTTTTAGAACTGAGCTTCCCTATTAAGTTCCTGATCTTTGTTCTAATTAAAACTTTCATTCTTTGTGAATAGCACTATGCACAAATATGAAACATACCTTTTTTCCCTATTGATAGCCAAATGCTATTCTTTTACTCTAAGAATCATACCATGTCAGTGACTAGAAACAAAGGGCAGAGTTATTGTTTCATAACCCCAGAAGGCACCATTGATACATATTTATTCACACTTATTTACACAAATTCTCATTTTAAATAAATATCTTCATGTTTACAGGATCATCTCAAGCATTTTAGAATATAATGTAGAATATAATATAGAATATAATATAACTATAACTTGTTCAAGTTCCAACTATATTGAACAATCATTATAATGCAGTTAATTATGGTGCATATTATCTAATTTTATAAATACTACCTCAGTGCTATCAGAATATCAGCTAATACCTGATTTCTGTCAACAAAATAACCAACTGCAAGATTGTATCTGTGGTTGGTTTGTTTCATACATTTTATATTTCCTTTTATTAGGAGACAATAAAGAAAAAAAGATACAATGCAGACCTTGTATTTCTCCATAGATTTAAAAAATCTTAAAGTTCTTTTTTTTCCTTAAAGCTTAGTAGAGCTTTTTAAAGCATTATGGATAATGAGAGTATGATGATCATCATTTAGCCTCATAAGTTAAGTAGAAATTTCCAAATAAGTTCCTTGAAAAATTGATCTCAGTGGAATTAAGCAGCATTAAAATATAGTTTGACTATGTATTAAGATTAACTTTTATTTAATGCTCTATATATCCTAGAAAGAATCTGAACCAATAATTCATTGGGGGAAAAAAATTACCCAAAGTCTTTGAACCTTCTTTTTCTCTTATATAACATGAGTAACTTGGGTTAGAAAAGAGATGGCAAATAGATTTAATCAAGATTCCAACTCTGATTCCATAGAAATAATACAGGGGTTAAACCCTTGAACACAGCCCATCTCAGTTTGATACCAACACTGCAACTGGTTCCCTAACTACAAAGGGGATGAGCTCTGGCCCCCAAAACAAAACAATACAAAAACAACCTTTCAACTCTGTCCAATTGACTAGAGTGATCTGAAAGTTTTATTTAAAAATGTTGAAAACAGGACCAGTAAAATATACAGTGGTTAAAACACATGCCTTTTGTGCAGTTATTGCTGACAGTTTGCATTCAACTAATGGCCAAAATTACTAGACAAGGCCTCCAGGCCTCCTAAGAGCTACTGGGTCGCATCACTCTCTCCCTGCCAAAAAATAAAAAGAATTGATACTCACTATTACTATATACAACTCATTCTGTAATGATTGTCAAAGGTAAAGACAAGGAAAGTACATACTTGCCTTTATCCTTTTTTCTATACTAACATCCTATGACTCAAAATCCTAATACTTTTTCAAGCAGATGCAATCACTAACATTCCATTTAAAACATTAAGCGTATCCTCCCCCCCCCCATCTTCCAATTTCTATGGAACATGTACTTGCTTTTCTTTATTCTGAGGAATACTAGGAGTCAGATATTAATCTCTCTATTGTGACTTGCTTTCTGCATCAACACCAAGTGTTTTGTGAAGCGTGTTCCAGAGTCTTCTGCTCATCCCCACATACTGCTCTCCCTCTTTCAGCCCAGCACTGCTAACACAAGTACAAATCATAGATTGTACCTTTCTGTCAGCTGTTATTTCTGAGTGCCAACACTTCCTAAGTAAAAATTAGAAAAACTATAAAGGATGACTACTCGGTGGAAATGACACAGCAGCTTAATTTTTTTGTTGTTATTTTCTTAAAGTTGATGTTTATTGCAGGATCTCCTGCTGGCAGCTGGGTTGGGTTTTTATCTTTGCCTCCATTCCTTTGTTCATTTAGAAGGGTTGCCCCCTTCCATCCATCTGTACTCCCACAAACTCTAGGCACCCACAGAGAATTCTATAGCTCTTTTCTTTTTTTTAGATAGCCTTTTTTGATGCTTAGAACTTTAACTCCACTTCTTCATAACTAAGGAAGCAGTTATCAATAACATGTCTTCTTCATCTGGCACTTCTTCATCTACTTCATCAGGCACTGGTGATCATTGGAGACCTCTTCCTCAAGGGAAATGGCTGTGGAAAATAAAAGGCTGATCAAAACAAAATCCCTTAATCACTTCTGTCACTTTTGATCACTTGATCACTTGATCACAAAATCACTTGATCACTTCTGACTTTTCCTTCCCCCTTTAGGTCTTTTCCCATTTCCCAAAAGGCTTTTCTTTCTTGAAGACAAAAATGGAATTGAGTTTAAGTATCTGAATGACAACTATATATACCAACACATAGCTTTCCTATAAATTCCCTTACAAGCTATTCAAATGTCAGAGGATCTGAAGATGAGATGAGCCGCATGCTGCTACTATTAATGCCCTCTTGCCTCTCTGAACAATTTTGAGTTACCAAATAAACCCCCCAAAAAGGTGATAGATAAACCAAAAATAATAAATTTCTCTAATGAAATGAATGGAAGCCAGGTTGCTTTGTCCTGTTCTTTTTTTTTTATCATATATTAAATATCCCAGTAAAAAATGTTTGTTGAAATCTTGATTTTTGAGATGTCCCATTCAAATGACTTTCAAAGCTATTAGAAGGTGATTCTGGTGGAAACACAATATTCTATTTCTTCAAAGGAAAAAAATTACTTTTGGGTCTGAGGAGATAAGATACTGCAGTGGATAGAACACTTGTCTTTCTTGTAGCCTATCCTTTACTTGCTTACAGCCTACCCAGGTTCCATCCTCAGGATTTTATATAGTCCCCTGAAGACCACCAAAAATTATTCATTAGTGCAGAGCCAGGAGAGTAACCCTTGCACTGCCAGCTATGGCCAAAAAATGTAAGAAAAAAGACAAAAACTCATTTCCTAAAGAGAAAAATGTGAGCTGAAACACAAAGCAGAACCTATCACTGACTTCATTGTTCATCCAGTTTTCTACTATAGAAATAGATAAACCTATGTTTTCTCAATGAGAAACTGACAAGATACAATACCTTGAATTCTCTCTGTTAAGCAGTAGGGACACAATGCACAGTGGGAAATGACACCCAGGTTTGGCCTTTCTGAAGCTTCCAGCCTACAGCAGAGGCTAGTATATCCCTTGAGCAGTTTCAGTCAAGCATTGCAGGACAAACCTGTCAAGCTTCCACCATGAGCTATTCCTTTCCCTAGATTATTGTCATCTTGATGTTCTGCATTTTAATGTTCTCAGACTTTGATTCCAGGGTTTGGAATGAAATTTTCGTCAGGGGTGAGGGGAAGGAGAGATTTATTGTCCAGTGGTTTCAGGAAATTGAGACTAACCTCTAAATTTTAGTCGTTTAATAGGTTATAGGGGAATAATTTTATTCCAGATTTTTTTAATGGAATACACCAAATGACCTCATATATTAAATCACTGCCCAACAGTGGGAAAATTCCCTGAGCATTTTTAGACCAGTCCAAAGAATATCTTTCAGAAGCATCAAAGGTCATTCCCCATTTGTTTAGGAAGCACTTTACCTACCTACAATACCACTCTGTGCAGATTCTACTGAAGGTAGGACATCTAGGTTATTCCTACTGCTTGAAAAAGTTAGACATTCTTGGTTCTACTCACACTTAACTACCTCTCTGCAGGAAAGACCTCTGTACTTTATAACTGTGTCCATATCATGCTTAACTTCTCAATCAGTTTCCCTCATAAAAGCTGTTACATATGAAAACATAAAATATTAACTCCTTTCACAAAATCAACTTACGTCTCTCCCACCGACCCATGACCCCTGGTGCTGTGCTGTGTATAGTGAAAGAAAAGCATATGAAAATGATGAGATGGATGTTAAGGGCAATAAGGAAACAAAGCAATGAGATTCATTGGTTTCAGGAAAATGTAATTGTATTATACTCTTTTGTGAACAGCTGACAGGAAATTTTTTTTAACAGCCCTAAATTATTTCCCTTCCAAAAGGTAGTCAGTTTTAGAACAAATAAGGTTAAACTTCTGAGTCTGCAACTGAAACCAAAATAATCTCATGGCCAATTCATCTTCTGTATAAAATAGACTATTTAAAAAAAATGCCTAAAACCATTTTACTTCTATGATTATTTATTAATTTGAGGCCCAATAAATCAGAAATTTTACAACAAAGTAATGTTGGAACTGTTTTCACTTTACTTTTAATACATGTTCTGAATTTTTCTTTCAAAAGAATATAGGAAAGATTATAGCACTAGACTTAAAATGCTTGTAAGCAATGATTTTGGTTCTTATTATAATAAAGTTATTTATGTATATACTTACAAAGTTTACATATCACAAGTAAAACAAACAGATACTTGTTTATATATCACATATAAAACAAGCAGAAAATGTGCATTTTTAGGAAATAAAAAAGAAAATAAAATAAAAATACAGAAATTCTAATAGTTAACAGTAAACCCATGGATAGTAGACTACAGATAACTGATGGATGATCTCCAGATGTTAACTGGAGTTATAACTATTAACAACCTAGCACTTTAATGTGCTAAGGAAGTTTATAAAGATTCAGGAATTTTTTTAATAGTTCAAAGTTAAAAAAGCAAGAAAAATTATCCCTAAAAGATACCTATTTCCCTTTTTTTGAGCTGTGTGTTTGACTGTTAGTCCATTGTGATGTGTCTTTCTTCTTTTCTCAGGAGGGCAAGAAGACTTCATTCTTTCTTATGAACCTGTCACCAGGCAGGAAAGTAAGTTTCCCAGCATGCTCTGTCTTGTTTTTTATTTCTGGCCCATAACAAGTAACACCATTTCTGAAGGAAACAATAAAGAACTAAAGAAAGTAAGCTCAACTTTCTGTTCAGCTGTACCTAAACCAGACCTTGCTCTTTCTTCAGTCTTATGACCAAACAATTTATCTGAGCATGGGTAGTAACAGCTTCCAAAAGAATGGGCAGCCACCCAGATAAATGGTTCTCAGTGGGAAGGAACAGATCCAGATTTCTCTAGGGTTCTATAGGCTAAATAGATAATATCTCCCAGAAAGCTGAAGTCAGTTCTGCCTGGAGGAGGTCATATCCTAAAATGCAGAACATCATACATCAGTGGATTATCCCAGGCCCTATACTTCTATCCTAAAGGATTTTATACTGAGTTATAGCTACTGACAGAAGTATCAGGTGTAGTGTTGTATCAATTGATCTTTTAACTTTCTTCTAACCTATTATCAAAAGGAATTAAGTAAATCCCAGCAGAACAAGAAAAGTATTTAAAAGCTGAGTAAAGGTATTTTATAGGAAAATTGTATCATTGCTGTGAATGATTTATTTTTAAAACATATCATGTAAATAATAGAGGATTGTTTTTGCATTTTTTTTTACTCACTGAACTAAATTCAGTACTTGTTTTGACATAGTGTAACTATAACATAAGAATAAGTCCCTCAAGTGTTTCTTTTCATTGACAAACACTTCAGTTTCTTTTGGTTGGTATTTCCAAAAAATAGACATAGGCATAGCACAGATGGTAAATATAATTTTCTTAATGTAGGAGTTATATAGCAATTGTTCCAAGAAAGTATTCCTTCAGTACCTAAAACCTGTTTGACTATTTCTGCTGAAGAACCAATTTTACAGGATTGTTTTTTTAATCATTCCCAAAGTTATATTCTTGATCTGCATTTTCCTTTTACTCTCTTAGTAACCTATACACGGCCAGTGATTATTTTGGGCCCTATGAAGGATCGGATCAATGATGACCTGATCTCTGAATTCCCTGACAAATTTGGTTCCTGTGTGCCTCGTAAGTATTAAAATCTTTTTTTTTTTAATTTTTTTAAAGCATCATGGATATTTCAATGAAGAATGCATTGAATCTGTACAATGCTTTGGGGAATATTACCATTGTAATGATGTTAATTCTCTCAATCCATGAGCAGGGGGTGAAATGAATCAGAATGAAAGGGACAGACATAAAGTGATCACACTCCTTTTTTGGGATATAAAAAAGCTATGAAATTAATACCCAAAGATAAGAGAAATGGGGGGTGCAGTTTGGATAGAGAAATGATCACTATGACAATAGTAGTTGGAAATAATCTCTCTGGACAAGAACTTCATGCTGAAAGGATATGATATGCATGATACTATTTTAGTATTGCAAACCACAGTGCTTGAGAGAAAGAGAGAGAGAGAGAGAATTTGCCATAAAGGCAAGGTGGAAGGTGGAGACACAGGAAGGAAATAGGACAGAGGTAGTAGCAGGAATTATACACTAGTGAATGGATGGGTGTTGGGACATTGCATGACTGGAACTCAACCATCAACAGCTTTTTAACTATATCTCACAGTGATTCAATTTGAAAAAAAAAAAAGAAAAGCTTTTGAAAAAATAAAATGTAATTCTGTTCCTTGAATTTACTCATTGTTCAGATGATGCCTTTTATCTGAGCAATTTACTTTTTTTCCTTAAACTTTTTCATTGATACTGTCAAATATGGATTGGTTCCCTCAAATCAGGATGAATACAACTCCCTTAAGCATTTAAAATAACTATGGGTTTAAAATAGTCATTAGTGTGTCTCTGTAGTGTGAAATGCCACTGAAGTGTCTTTTCCAAAACAATGAATCCAGAAAGACAGCTGTATGGTGTTCTTTACATGACTGAAACCCAAACACAATCATATATGTAATTAAGGTGTTTAAATAAATTAAAAAAAATACCACCAGAAAAAAAAAAAAAAAGAAAGACAGCTGTAGATTAAAATAATTTTAGATGTTTTAGAGCCACATGCCAATCACCAAGCAAAATAACCTCTCCCATATAATGATCATTCCCAGGTGTGTTGGGAGGACGACAAAAAGCAAGTTCATAATATTTGAATGTGTCTAGGACTTTACAGACTTAAATATGCTTACTTGTCTCTGTGGACAATTAATGGGTTTCCTGTTCACTCTGAGAATGTCCCTATAAGATTTATCCATTCTACCTCCCTACACTTCCTAGACTGTATCACACAAATACACGTGTGCATAGAGAATTTTGATGTATGTAGACCTGAGGTCCTCAAACTTTTTAAATAGGGACTAGTTCACTGTCCCTGTTGGAGGGCTGCACTATGTTTGTTTTTTAAAAAAAAAAAAAAAAAGAAATTCCTGTGCACACTTCACATATCTTATTTTGAAGTAAAAAAAAGAAAGAAAAATAGGAACAAATACAGTATTTAAAATAAAGAACTAGTTAAGAGGAGATGAGAGACAGAGCGAAGGAGTGGAGTCAGAGTGTATATACATTCCAGACATATGCACTGTGGGCCCAGGATGAGTCAGCTGCTAAGCAGGACAGGCAGCAGTGGCAAAAACACCCAGCAGGCAGGATAAATACACATGACGGACCACATGTGGCTGGTGGGCCATTGTTTGAGGACTCCTAATGCAGACAAATCGCCAGGAAATTTTAACTTGATTTAAGTAGAAAATCAAGCTTTTAAATCTGATCCCAACAAAGATTTTTTTTTCTTACTCTATAATTTCTAAGCTTTATGCTTTGAAGTATCTCTCATTTCAGCACAGTAGACATCGCTGTAGCAGGAATGTAGCTGCATCATTAAACGTCATTATAAGTAGAGTAGCTGGAATTGAATGTGTCTAGTGTACAGGCAAAGGAAACTAGGGCACTTGCTATATATAGCTCATTAAACTATTCCCAGTAAGGACTCAAGGAAGAGATTCTGTTCTGATAACATTTCAAAATGATAACAGATAGACAGGATCAAGTAGCATCCTAGTCCAGATATCTGGCCATTTTTGGTTTTCTCCACTTTTGAAAAACAAGAAAATATGTAAGTTCTGATTCCGCTTTCCTGTGTTCCTTGTACATCCTTTCCTTTCTATTTTTTAATTATTAGCACCAGTATAGGTTAGTCAATGCATGTATATTGTCTAAAACTTGGAAAATGTTAAAAAGAAATTTAAATAAGAAAAATGAAATAATAAAATCCCTACAGGATTTTGAGATAATATCAAATGAGAAAATATCACAATATGAGATGTTATGAGATAATATCACAATACAGAAATTTTGAGAACTTTTTAATCTACTCAAGACCTCTCTCCTAAGCCACAAACCAAATGGAAGCAAATTGTTTTTAGACCTGTAATTAGATTAAGTGCACACTTTCTCTGTTTGACTTGGGGGGGAGGGGTTGTTTTGTTTGTTTTTTTGGGTCACACCCAATAGCACTCAGGGGTTACTCCTGGCTCTGAGCTCAGAAATTGCTCCTGACAGGCACAGGAGACCATATGGGATGCTGGGGTTCCATCCGTCCTGGATAGGCTGCATGTAAGGCAAATGCCCTACTGCTATGCTAACTCTCTGGCCCCTCTGTTTGACATTTTTATATTTGTTTTGGAGATTGGGGTCCACATCCAGCAGTGCTCACGGATTACTCCTGGCTCTATTTAGGGATCACTCCTCAGAGCCATAGCCCCAAGTTTTTTTTACTATAAAAATATTTTGAATGATTATCTCAATTATTCCTCACTTATGAGAATTTAAGGATTGAAACTCTACCATTATGACTATAATTAACTTGCAATTATATTTATAATTGTGATTTCTAATTTATAAATTAATATAATGAACTTCTTTAAGAACAAATCTTTAGTTTTGATAGTTTTTTGAAGATAGATTTTTAATACCTGAGTCAAAAAATTTGTTGTTTTTTTTTTGTTCATAAAAACAGATTGTTCTAAGATGTCTGACCACTTCTAATCATATTGATCATTTTTAGGCCCACATTACTGATACCCTCATTTACATATTTTCAAATCTCAGAGTATATTACTACTGTATGCCCATTTCCCTTCCTAGTTATATGCTTCTTTGTTCCACAATCATTGATTATAATGCTATATTTCTGAGAGCCTGAATTTTTTATTTCTTTATAGAATATTAAAGTTTTTTGTCAGATAGATAATTATTTACTGATAGATGAACTTCTTCTTTTTAGTCTTTATAAAAGTGTGTTTAGACTATTACGAACATGGTCTTTCTGGTTTCAACCAAATGTCCAGTTCAATTCTCATTGAACTCTAGCTGAACACTAGTTTGTTATATATCATTTAATGAAGCTTCAGTCAATGAGGGAGCACATTTACAGTGATGGGCCAAATAGATTATATAATATAGCCACGGTATATTATAGACTATTGTAAACTAGACCATCTAGTTTGTGTAATTAAACCCTATCACAGGGACACAATTTCCTACTGCATTTCTCAGAATATATCCCTAGAGTTAAATCAAGCACAACTTGGTGCCGTCTCAATTCTTCACTTAGAAATGGTCCTGAAAGGAGGTAATGTGATATGCAGGTACCCTTTCAGTAACAGCATTGCAAACCGAAAAAGGAAAAAGGCATGGAAGAAGGGGTGGAAGAGAAGAGAGAAATATCTGCATATAAAGTCATGCTAGGGTTGGGGAATAAGTGGAAAACTAGGGACATTGATAGTGGAAAGTGTGCAAAGGGGTAGGTATTGAAACATAATAAATATATTAAATTAACTACTACTAATTAATTTCCCTAAAATATGTTTCTGAATGTTAGAGTGTGAAAAAGAATAAATGCATTCCTATCTGGGACCAGAGCGATAGCACAGTGGTAGGGTGTTTGTTTGCACACAACTGACCCAGGACAGACCTCAGTTTGATCCCTGGCATCCCATATGGTCCCCTGAGCCAGGAGCGATTTGTGAGCTCATGGCCAGGAATAACTTCTGAGCGTCACCAAGTGTGACCCAAAAGCCAAAAAAGTAAATAAATTAATAATGATAATACATGCCTATCTATAAGCAACATTAATAAGCAATGTTATATTTCAACTTTAAAAAATGCGTCAATGCCAACTCAAGTTTTCCTCACATATTTCTCATCTAATTGATTATATCCCTGCACTGCCTGGAGTGTGATGCCTGAAAATAGCTTTTTCACATATTTTGCCCAGTGTTATACTTGTTTATCATAGGCAGTTTTATACTTGTATAGACTCGAATATCAACAGGTATTCTAAATGCCTGTTGCTGTATCATGCTTTTTCATGTCACATATTTTATATGTCTGTTCAGAAGATAGTGGAAATAGGTATAAAGAAGATTTATGAGAATTAATTCAAACTCTTAATTTAATTTTTTTTGTTTTATACAGATACAACGAGGCCAAAGCGTGACTATGAAGTAGATGGCAGAGATTATCACTTTGTCATTTCCAGGGAACAAATGGAAAAAGATATCCAAGAGCACAAGTTTATAGAAGCTGGCCAGTACAATGACAACTTATATGGAACCAGTGTGCAGTCAGTGAGATTTGTCGCTGAGAGGGTACATTTACCAATCATGTTATACCTTCCTTAAGAGCTATCCCCCTTGGATGTGTTTTAAGGGTTATTACTCTTTCTGATTGCAGTTGTAAATTTTTAGTAAATATGCTTTCAGAATCTCTAAGCAGAACATCCCTTTTGAGCAAGGTTATTCATCTTTGTTCTAATTTCAGTAAAGTCTACTCACAGACTTGAGCAAAAGCTATAACCCGACAGGCAATTAACAGTTTAAAGAATGGAGAATGAATTTCCCTTGATTCACTTATCTCTGGTCCTAATAAATGTTGAATTTATTAAGGAAGCTTTGTTACTCCTCATGTTTTAGCTCAAGATCCTTAATTGTGTGGGTTAAGCAGGAATTATGTTTTATCTTCCTATAAAAATAATGGTCTTTGTGGTAAAATAAGTAGAAGAAAAGATTGGTCAAGCCTATTACTAGCAAATTCCAATTTAAAAAGATAAATATACTGTGATTCCCTTTCTGTGTTAATCTCGAAAGTATGGAAAAGAGGAGATTCTTCAAGAGAAAATTGTAGAAAGAGACACTTAAATGTAAATTTAAGGATCGCTTTGAGGGGCTGGAGCGGTGGCGCGGAGTAGTAAGGCGTTTGCCTTGCCAGAGCTAGCCTAGGACAGACCACAGTTCAATCCCCCGACATCTCATATAGTCTCCCAAGCCAGGAGCAATTTCTGAGCACATGGCCAGGAGTAACCCCTGAGCGTCACCAGGTGTGCCCCCCCCCAAAAAAAAGAAAGACTTCGAGGTTTTTATTTCCTGTTTCTTAGATAATTGCATCTTTTCTCTGCTCAAACATGTAGCACATGGCCAGGAGTAACCCCTGAGCATCACCAGGTGTGCCCCCCCAAAAAAGAAAGACTTCGAGATTTTTATTTCCTGTTTCTTAGATAATTGCATCTATTCTCTGCTCAAACATATAACAATATTTGTTCATTGGGTATATTTAATAATTGTCACCAAACAGTATTTAGATTTTAGTATTTAGTATGACTATGCTCAAGGCTTCTGTTTGTGTGCTCAGGGACACTCCTGGTTGCACTCTGAAGGCAATATATAGTGTTAAAGATCTAAATGTCTCTGCAAGACAAGCACTTTAACCCCTGTGTTATCTCTACAACCTGATTTTAGATAGTTCATATAACTATATGAAAGATAGCAAATTTTAAATTTATTGTATGTGATGAAGAGCTTAAATCATCTTAATTTATCCCTTCTATGAAAGTTGAAATATATAGTTAATATTTTTTTATTTTTTAATATTTAGCTGTTAATTTTTTTGTGAATAGTATAAATGAGTTTTTATCATATGTTGGAGTAGAATATGCTCTTTCTTTTATAAGTTTCTTCTAACTTCAGGCTAATGAGGCAGTTTCTCTCCAGGAAGTAGAATATGATATGTGACAAAAATATCCACTTTTCCAGCACGGCTTCTTTAAGCTTGCTCTGAATATTTATTGCAGTGCAAGCCCAGTTAGACGAGGTATACAACTATGTAATAAGGTTTTCATTTATTAACAATATATGTATGTATCTTGTATAAGCATTTAGGATATAATATTTACAGTAACACTTTTCGCATTTATCTTTTACAAATGGTTAGATGCCTATAAGTTCTTTTAGAAGGCTGAAAAGATTGCTTTACATTTGCAATCTTACCATTCTTCTCAGTCTAATATTAAATGGTAAAATATTCAGCATTCAAAACTTGGATTTGAGTTTTCTAGTCTGTGACTTTGGGAAAATAAGTTAATATGTATAACCTTTATCTTCTCTTCCATAAAATCCAATGGCAACTACAAATATTTGGGGATTTATTTTTGACAGGTTTTTTTAGGGGTGATTTATAAACTGTATGAGAATGAGCTCAATTGCATCACGTACTTTATATTTCTTCTTTGTACAAGGCATAGTTAAAGGGGGTACAGACTGAAAAAGGCTTATTGTAACACATAAATAAAAATTGATTATTTAGAATCGTAGCAGAATACTTGCTCTAATTCTAATTTATCACACTTCTACAAAGTATTTACCACTGGAAGAGGCATTTTTACCTGTATTAAGTTCACTTAATTTTCTTAAATAACTATGCCTCTTCCAGTGGTAAATACTTTGTAGAAGTGTGATAAATTAGAATTAGAGCAAGTATTCTGCTACGATTCTAAATAATCAATTTTTATTTATGTGTTACAATAAGCCTTTTTCAGTCTGTACCCCCTTTAACACTGACCTCTAAAACACTTAACTTGTTGTTATTATTGCTTCTATTAATGGTTGTTTATGGTCAATCTGGATTATTGATTAACGTCATGTTTTCTTTTGTTTTTTTTTTTCTTTCTACCAGGGAAAACACTGTATACTTGACGTATCAGGAAATGCTATTAAGAGATTACAAGTTGCCCAGCTCTATCCAATTGCCATTTTCATCAAACCCAGGTCCCTGGAACCACTGATGTAAGTAGAGAGGAAAGCCTACCTTTAAACCTATTCCCTATATCACTGCAAATTGTTAATAGTTTTTTGTCATAGATGTTTACAAAAGGGAAATGTCAATATTACGTCTTCTTTTTAACGAAAGTGATCATTTTATTTATTTTGAACCATTGCAAGCAGAAGGTCAGCAATTCCTTTAAATGTCAATTTCTTGATTTTTTTTATTTCCATTTCACAAGTTTTAGAGTTGTGTAACTTTTGTTTTGTCATTTTGAAGATTGTTTTGCTTTGAAAACAATTTTTTAATTCAGTCATCATAAATCGCAAAGTTACAAAGATATTTATCATTGATTTTCAGGTATATAGTGTTCCAGCAACTGTCCCTTCACCAGTGTAATGACCCTCTACCACTGTCCCCAGTTTTTCTCCCTTCCCCCAGCCTGCTTATGTGGCACACACTCTTCTCCTCCTCCATTGTTCTGGTGTTCCTTCCTCTCACTTGTCCCCCTCGACCCTCACCAGTGGCAGCCTTGCTGTGGAAGACCAGATCTCCTGCTCTTCATTCCTATTGCCATTGGGCATTTAATATTCCCCTACAAAGTTTCTTTTTATTAATTAATTCGTTAATTGAATCACCATGAAATACAATTACAAAGTTGTTCCTGATTGAGTTTCAGTCATACAATGCACATTTCCTGCCACCAATGCCTCCAGTTTACCTCCCGCCTTTCCCCTTCCCACATATGCAAGAGGTCATTTTGAGTCTGATTTCATTTAACATGATATTCTCCAGATCCATATGCATTGTAGCAAATTACATGGCTTAGTGATATTCCATTGTGTATTTACCCTGGTTTCTTTATCCAATTACCACTTCATGGGAATTTTAGTTATTTTCATATTTTTGTCTATTGTATATAGAGCTGCAATGAACATAGAAACAATAGGATTTAATTCAGTGGTAGAGCATTTGGCTTGCATGGGTGAAATACTTGGATGAGTGAAATACTTGGATGAAATTGCATGAGTGAAATTTCTTGCAGTAAAAGTACAAGGCATATATATGCCACAATCTAGTAGGAAGTTTTTTTAGTGGCATACTAATAAAACATCTATAATTCAAAACAATTTTCCAAATCTGTGCACATATATAAGTAGGAAAGTATACAGAATGCAGACATTTGTTTTTGTTTTTAATTTTTCACAGATTTGTGAAATACCTTTCTTAAAAAATTAGTAAACAGGGGCCGGAGAGATAGCATGGAGGTAGGGCATTTGCCTTGATGCAGAAGAATGGGGTCTGGATCCCGGCATCCCATATGGTCCCCCGAACCTGCCAGGAGTGATTTCTTTTTTGTTGTTGTTTTTGAGTCACACCCGGCAGCGCTCAGGGGTTACTCCTGACTTTGTGCTCAGAAATCGTTCTTGATAGCATTATTCTAAAAAGCATTATTAAATTCTTTATTTAGGATAGTCTGTTTCACATTGTACAAAATGAATTAAGCAGCCATAAATTTCATTTTGTAAGAGTGATTTTTAATATGCAAACAAACTGAAAAGTAATGTCTTAAGTTTAACTTTAAGAAGAAGAGAAAAATGATCCTCACTTCTCAGGAATAACATCTTAAAGACATGTATCAGAAATAGAAAAGTTAAGTTTTATATTATAAAGATGCAGTAAGACAAATAGCATCCAGGAAGACCTCTGAATCCTTAGAGAGAAATGGCATTTGCACATTTCATTCTCCATGATTTGGGCCAAGCATTCCCCTCTAATATATGCCAGTGAATATTCCTGCTACAACTATGTGGTGACTTCTGTAATATGTCGTTTGGGCATTATCATAGCTGTTAATCACTAAGGGGCTGAAACACATGAAGGCTGCTTCCACAGTAAGGTAGGTAAATGATTTGCCTTCACTATATTCATAGGTCCTGAAAATGTGATCTTGTGATTCAATGTCAAGTCATTGTGGACTTTCGAGTTCTCTCTTTTCTAAGGGCTTTATTTCAGGAGCCATGTGGATACGCTTTGCAGGTTCCCCAGTGAGAAATGAATGCTAAGCCAACTGGAACAAAAGCATGGCAGCTGTCACTTTTAGGCCTTAATACCTCATCACACATTATTTCTCAAGTACATCGTCCACATCAGACCATAGTACTTATCATATGTAGCTACTCTCTACAGGAGCATAAAATCAAGGATGTGTGCAAAAGTGGTGTCACAATATTGCGCTGCCATATGACACTGCCCCTTCCATAAATATATACATAGCAATAAGAAACTTTCCTGTGTCTCTTCAGCCTCTTCTCTGCTTTTGCCTGCTTCCAAGACAGCCTATGTACACATTTGTCTTCAACTATCATTCTAATTTTTATTGGGCTAGCTTTTCAACAAATAAATACTGAGTCAGACTCTATACCACTTGTTGATAAACACACATGGTCTCTGCCCTCAAAGACAGACCAAGACAAGTTCATAGATCAAAAGATTAAAAACTCCAACTCAGGGGCCGGGAGAGATAGCATGGAAATAAGGCATTTGCCTTGCATGCAGAAGGACGGTGGTTCAAATCCCAGCATCCCATACGGTCCTCTGAGCCTGCCAGGAGTGATTTCTGAACATAGAGCCAGGAGTAATGCCTGAGTGCTGCTGGCTGTGACCCAAAAACAAAACAAAACAAAAAAACCCTCCAACTCAGAAGAACCAAATGTACATGATTTCTTTTTTTTTTTTTTTTTTTTTTGGTTTTTGGTTTTTGGGCCACACCCGGCGGTGCTCAGGGGTTACTCCTGATTGTCTGCTCAGAAATAGCTTCTGGCAGGCACGGGGGACCATATGGGACACCGGGATTCGAACCAACCACCTTTGGTCCTGGATCAACTGCTTGCAAGGCAAACGCCGCTGTGCTGTGCTATCTCTCCGGGCCCATGATTTCTTAATACCAAGAACAAAGTACACTATCTTTCTCTGAAAAGGATTAAGTTAGGTCCAATATCTGCACCCAAGAGATAGCCCCTCACAAGTTCTAAGGCTCAGAATATTTGAGAGAAAAATTAGAGATACTATCTCTAGACTAAAGGTGAATTCTTTTTTTTTTTCACAAGAGTTTGGGAATTCTTTTATATTTATATTGCACTAATCAGAATCTTTCCGAAATAAATTTACAGTCTAACTTTAGCTTTTGAGAATTTTTTTCCAGATATGTCTTATGAAAGATACTATGTTTTCACATAATAAAATTTTTGAATAAAATTGACTTTAAAAATCAAATGCTGGGCCCGGAGAGATAGCACAGCGGCGTTTGCCTTACAAGCAGCCAATCCAGGACCAAAGGTGGTTGGTTCGAATCCCGGTGTCCCATATGGTCCCCCGTGCCTGCCAGGAGCTATTTCTGAGCAGACAGCCAGGAGTAACCCCTGAGCACGCCGGGTGTGACCCAAAAAATAAAACAAAAAAAAAATCAAATGCTGGGGCTAAAGTGATAACCCAGTAAGTAGGGTGTTTACCTTGCATGCAGTTGACCCAAGGTTAGATCCCTGGCATTCCATATGGTCCCCCAAACCTACCAGGAGTAGTTTCTGAGTGCAGAACCAGGAGGAGTAATCCTGGAGTGATGCTGGGTATGGCTTTAAAAAAATATTTTGAAATTTATCCCTTAGATAGTTAAGCAAGTTCCTTCACTATGTCTGTTACTTGATTTCAAAAAAAAAAAAACAAAAAAAAAAAAAAACCAAAGGACTACCATGGTTATGCCTTTGCCTTGTATGTAGTCAACCAAGGTTCAATTCCCAGAACCACATATGTTCTGCCAAGTATAGAACACTACCAGGAGTGATCCTTGAGCACAGAGCCATAAGTCCTGCACAATGCTGGATGTGACCAAAAACTTACAAAATAATTATTTTTACTTACTATAAAACCAAGAGCTGTGAGCTTTTGAGATTTCCTTATTGTGAGATTATTTTGGCAAAGAAAAGTCCTGGAGGATTGTATACAGAAAACTTCAGGGTTTTGCAGGTTCCATTTTATAAAGACATTTAAATTTTTATTTCCTATTATAATTCTGCATCTGTATTTTCTTAGGGAAATGAATAAGCGTCTAACAGAGGAGCAAGCCAAGAAAACCTATGATCGTGCAATTAAACTAGAACAAGAATTTGGAGAATATTTTACAGGTAAATTCATGTACCCTTTAACTCTGAGGAAGAATACATTAACTGAAATGTGACATAGAGAGACTCCCTGTTATACCTAGATCTTAAAATATTCTTACTGAGAATCTCTATTTTCTCTCTGTTTCATCCACTTGGGACAACATGGTATTTGGGGCCGGAGTGGTGGCACAAGTGGTAGGGTGTTTGCCTTGCCCACGCTAATCTAGGACTGACCACTGTTTGATCCCCTGGCATCCCATATGGCCCCCCAAGCCAGGAGAAATTTTTGAGCGCATAGCCAGGAGTATCCCCTGAGTGTCACCGGGTGTGCCCCCCCCAAAAAAAAGGCAAAAAAAAAAAAAAAAAAGAAACTTGGGACATAGATTACTTTGTTTTACATCATATTCTGCAGTTTTCTATAAAACTAAGAAAAAAAATGAAAGAATGGGGGACAGGAGCCAAGTGGTCTCAGGTATATTGGTGGAGAAAAAAAAGGATAGAACTAAATATCCAGCCAAAGTCAACAACAATAGAATCAAGAGACCTAAAGTTAAATGGGTCTGTTATACTGACAGATTGGGGGATAGGGGCAAAGGATGATGGTATAGGATGCACTCTGGGACCATGGTGGAGGAGGGTCAACACTGATAGTGGGAATGCTTCACTGTACATCTGAAATTCAAGAACTTTGAAGGACTTTGTTGATCACAATGGTTTCAATAAAATAAAATTTTAAAATAATAGAAAATGAGAGTTCATTATCCATAATTATATACAGACCTATAGAAAGAGGCTGTGGGGCTTTAATTACTTATCAGGACATGATTGAACATGGTTATTTTTTTAATATGACTGCTTAAGTGAATATTCTGGTTCTTTTCTTACTAATGAAAAGTAAAGGAAAAAAATCACTTATATGAGCTTCTGCTGTGTGATTGTTGCTTAGTCTTTACAATCCAGAAAATAATTCCTAACTCAGGATTTGTTTGCTTTTATTGTAGCTATTGTCCAAGGAGACAGCTTAGAAGATATATATAACCAATGCAAGCTTGTTATTGAAGAGCAATCTGGGCCTTTCATCTGGATTCCCTCGAAGGAAAAGTTATAAATTAGTTACTGCACCTCTGACAATGACAGAAGAGCATTTAGAAGAACAAAATATATATAATATACTACTTGGAGGCTTTTATGTTTTTGTTGCATTTATGTTTTTGCAGTCAATGTGAATTCTTATGAATGTACAACACAAACTGTGTGAAGCCATGAAGGAAACGGAGGGGCCAAAGGGTGGGACAGAAAAGACATTGCAGATTGCAGGAAAGATTTGGTTTGCTCAAAGTACCAGGTATAGGGATGATGGGCAGCCTCCTCACTCCAGCAGATGTCCAGAGCTGATTAAACTGCTGAGCTCTCTGTGTTGTTTGCTTTAAAGAAAAGTTGCCAGCACTCGAACTTCACCAACCTTACCATTATCACAGCTGTAATTGGTACCCTTTGAATTTTATAACTATGCACATCCTTTGATTTTTTTTTAACAAGCAAAAGAAGGAAAAAGGGAAAGGAATCCTTTTGGAGATGGCAAAATATCATGGAAGGATAAGTGTAGTTTCTGGCATCTGCAGAATAAGTATTTCATCTAATTTGCCAGTGTATGGAGGAGTTTAAACTCAACTACTCAACCTGAAGTTAGCGTTATGATTTTTTTTGTCTATTTTGCTATTTATAAACTGAAAGGCACTAAAGATGAAAATAATTTATATAATAAAAATATATTAAATGTATAGAAATGAATTTCTATAGGTTAAAAAAAAGTTTTGTGAAATATTTTGTAATGACTAATTAATTGAAAGACTAAATGTATGCACTATCAGCAAAAAATCAAATTCCAGAACTGAAAGTTGCACTCTCCCTTTTATGGCCAATGATCCATTAAGAGCATCTGAGTTTTTTAAAAACTATGTCTGGCAAAGACTTCTTCCTCTCTTACCTTCCATCATTTCCTTTCCATAATAGTGAAACATATTCATGGGTCACATCTCTTCATGAGTTGTTCTCTCATAGATATTTTTGGAAGCTATTTTGTTAGTGCATTTTTAAGCTGATAGCTTTTAAAAACCAATTTGTGCAAATGATATAAAGGGAAGTTTTTGCTTTTCTCTTATTGACCACCCTGATCCGCCATACAAATAGTAGACTAACTTGGTTACTTACATACAGTCCAAAAAATATAACTTAGTATTTTGGCCAACTAGAAGTAATTAATATTGGGAGGGCTTGTAAGTAACTAAGGATTTTGCAAAAGCCAAAGATGGCTAAAACCATCAAGATATCTGTCCAAGATGCACTATTTCTTTGAGAAGAGAGAGAAAGAAATATAGGAAAGGTGAGGGGTGCAGACTTTTGGTTCTGTGTAGAGAACAAAGTGAAGTGATAAAACCACAGGAAAATACAATGACTTTGAGCTCAACCTATTGAACTACCTTTCTTGGGGGCTGCACCTGGAACAAGTTTATTCTTTAGAATTATTATAATGATTTTTTTCTTATGAAAAGAAACCTCCCAAAGCCTCTATCCCACTTAAGAGCTGATTATGATGTCAGTATTGCTTGTACCCATGTTGTTTAGAGAGAGACTTTTTCAAGATCTTAATAACCACTCAACTCTGGGTTCCCTATATGCCCAGACTAAGCCCCATCGCCTTATTCCTGGGGTACATGCAGACCTGGCAGGGATTCTGCCACACTGTGCAGCAAACCAGCATACAGGCTGGGATTGGAGAGCAAGAAAGTCAATAGCAATGATGGGGCTTCTTCATAGTAAGAACAGTGGAGCTCAGAATGAGGGTCTCTTTCTGAAAACAATCATCCATTTTACACTAACTACCACTGTCTGCCTGGCTGCAGTCACCAAAACAAACATAACAAAATTACCCATCTACCGATAGTTGTGAGGCTGTCTATGCCACTGGAAGGGCTAGCAAAGCATTTTCCCAGTGATACAAGTTAAATATCCAGAGCTTTCCTTTAAGGACTCAAAATGTCAGGGCTTTGTCCATATCAGTAATTCACCAGTTTCAGGTCAAGGCCTATTTCCAACAAATTGCTCCCAGAAGTTTTCTGCCACCAGAATGCCATTCCTGATCCCAGCTCTCTTTTTAGGCCACCATGATAACTTCTTTGGTTTCTCAACTGAGCATGCAACTATTTATTTAAAGGACTGTCATTAATGAGTAGATGTTTTATGCAGGTCATGTGATGTGCTTTCCATTTAATATTAAGTATTGCTGTGGCTAAGTACAATCAAATTGAACCATCAACCCTTGGTTTTGTAGTAATATAATGATTTATTTTCCTAGTGTAGATGCTTCCAAATTAGAACTGGCATTTGCACTGATTTTTTATGTAGATTTCTACACATATATATACATATATATTTGCTTGAAGAATCACCAAGTTCATTGGTGAGAAGGTCTTTTCCTATAGAATTTACACCACCATTTGTTGTGTTGTCTTGCACTTCCTAATGTCGAGGTCTTTAGGGCTCCAATGAACTGTTGTAGCTCATAGCAAATCTGACCTCTTGGATGGAAATGGCATGAACGTTACCCAGATTACATCTGGTGCAAATGCACTTGGAGCCAGGGGCCAGACTGGTGCTAACACCACAAACTTTGTCCAGAGCTCTCTCCAATTTGAAGGCTTGCTGGAGGCGCAACGTCACTTTTACATGCTGGGCCCTTTCAGAAAAGTGCCAGATCGTGTCACTGGTGCTATTTGTCATGCTCTGGTACAATGTGTAGCACCATGGGGGTCTCAGCTTTACCAAAATCAAAATTCCGTTTGTCAGCTATTTGCAGGGGCATTGGCTTTTTTTCTCTTCCCACCACCCCTCCCCATATCCCCCGGATTTGTTAGCTGTGTTCACACAGGCTTTTTCCTCTCAGCCCCCTGATCTTGGCTCTGTTGCATGAGCCCATCTTTCCAAAGCTGCACTCAGGTGTTCCATAAGCTGTCTTTGATCTTACTGCCAGCCCTTCAGGACACTTTTCTTTGGTTTTTCTCCCTCTCTTCTCTGCCATCGCATTTTTATTTTTATCTCATTTCAGATTTCTCTTGGATCCTTCTTTCTTATCTTCTCTGAGTCTGACTTCCAACAGTCTTTCCTCTCTCATTCCCCAATTCTCATCTACTCCCGATTCATCTTTGTCTCTGTGCCTTTCCTTTCCTTATTGTCCTATCATTTCTATATGTCTATAAGCATTTCTCCAAACCCCACACTTTCTCATGTTTTGGTCCTGTTTGGGCTCCTGGCTGAATCAGACAGCAAGTCCGTATGCTGGACTGATGACACAAATACTTTGGGTCACTGTTTCACCTACGCAGCCCAGAAAGCTAAGCTGAGAGTGAGGGTCCACCCTAGAGAAGCTCCAAGGCCCTCACTGAGCCAGCCTGCACCGCTGCCTGGCAGCGAGGATGCACGCTCTGGGCCCAAAGCACCTGGGTGCCTCTGCCTGAAGCTGTTCCTCAGAGCACTTCCAGCACCATGGTCTGGCTCTAAGGACACTTCATTTTGATAAAGGCAGAAGCTGGCCCCAACAGTCACTCCAACAACAGAACCTCCTCCTCTTTCATGGAAGCCATGCCATCGCCTCGGTTTGGAGAGAGACATTTTTTTCCACCTCCATACCCTTTCTTTTTCCCATTCTCACGTGAAGCCCCTTCTGCTATTCAACTGGTGATTGCTCTCGTGAGATGAAATGGGCTTGCTGGTGAAATGACATTTTTTTTCCTGTCTTGGTCCTTCCTAAATTCTTACGAAAAAAAAAAAAGTCTCTAAGTCAAGGACTCAAACTAGTTCCTAAGTTTATCATAGTAATTTGTCATTCCTAGGGAGAAAAGAGGGACATTCCCCCTTAAAGTATATGCAGTAACTGCTGTAACAATTGATTTAACAGAGGACTCCCTGCAGAATTCTGTGACTATGCATTGCAAATTATGTATGGCATCGATGGTACATCCGTCATGTATGTTAATACTAGATTGGGTATGAGTGTCTGTGGATGGAAACCCACACATATTCCAGTCTGTAAATATCCATGCTCGCAGAAATCTGTGCTTCAGAAATCCCTTCTGTACAGCTGTGCAGTTTTTTTATGGCAGCTGGAGACAAGCTAAATAAAGCAGGTAGACAAATTAGACTAAGATCATTGAAAAGGTAGAATAGTGAAATCTCCCTAACAATTCATGAGGACAGACAACCCAATGGCAAAGTTGACTCCCAATGGGATGGCAAAATTTTCTTCTCTTCTTTTTGAACTTGTGTTACCCAAGTGTATCTTAACTTCTGAGTGCACCAGGCTGTACCTGTTAGAACCTTTCAATATGACAATTTTGTGCTTCTCTCTGACAGGATGTTTCTTCATCAAGCTGTAGTGCAGGATGGGAGGGGGACATTCCTTACCAGGGCTGGAGCTTACAGAGATGCTGCACAGCTTACACTCCTGTTAAGTGTAAATATTCTACACTTCCATTCCATTTGTGTACAAAATAAAGCACACACGATTATAAAATCAAGATGTATATTTCATACTCAGTGTGTCAGTGCATAATTTGTGTCTTTCCAGTGTTAGACACAGCCCCATTATAAAAACACTTGCTATAAAAATGTACTTTAATTACAAAATATGAACAAGGACATGTTTCTTTGGGTACTGGAGAAATAGTACAACAGGTATGTTGCTTGCCTGCCATGTAACTAAACTGGATTCAACGCCTTGCTCCCTGTGTGGTCCCCAGAGCCTAGCAGCAGAAGTGATCCCTGAGGGTATAGCCAGGAGAATTCCCTCCATCATGTATGGCCCCCCAAATAAAAACATTACTTTGGGCCAGAGAGATCATACAGTGGGCAAAGGTATTTATCTTGAATGTAGCTGATCTCGGTTCTATCCCTGACATTACATAAATTTAACTAAAATAAGCTCTGAATACAGCTGGATGTGGTCTAAATATCCCTGGGATACTTACCCAAATAGCCCTAAGTACATCAGAACAAATTACTTCTTCCCAAAGCCTAATTTTTTTATAAAAAGAAGGGGCCAGAATAGTGGCACGAATCAGTAAGGCGTCTGCCTTACCCGAGCTAGCCTAGGACGGACTGCCATTCAATCTCCCAGCATCCCATATGGTCCCTCAAGCCAGGAGCGATTTCTGAGCGCATAGCAAGGAGTAACCCCTGAGCGTCACCGGGTGTGCCCCCCCCACAAAAAAAAGTATCATTCATTTTTATTTTGATCAAACTAATCTGATTTCAGTCAGAGCAGATATTCTCTGAAGAATATTGTTACTAAGAAAGTGTTTTTGCATACTTTTAAACATTTTGTTATTATCTTAGCCTACTTTCTGGATTTTGCCAAGAGTCAAGATATAAATATTTTTAAATACTTGTATATGGATAGGGGGAAGGAATAATTGTCCAAAATTAAGAGATTCCAGAAGGCACTAAGAATAGAGACGCTAATATATTTTTTTCCTCTCCTCTGGTACTGAGGATGGAAAGAGAATGATCATAAAGGGGTAATCATTGTCCATAAGCACTGGGACCACAAAGAATTTTAGCTCTAAAGGGGAAGGAAACATATCAGAAGTGTCTACACTGGCAACCTGTACCTGGCCAAATAAGGTTCTAAATCCTTCCCTCAAGTTAAACACATACCTTCTGATACTGGCATTGAATACAGGTCTGACTGCTAGAAACTCAGTCTAATTGCTCCTACCTGTGGAGAGGGGCAAGTCTGCCTCTCAAGGGATGATTCTGATAAATGTTTTGCTTCCTGATGAACTATCAGAACTGGACTGGCCATTCAGGAAACTACCCTTGGCTATATCATCCCAATCATGCCCATAAACTTGAGAGTCATCAGGTATCCTATGTCTGGTTCTAGACAGCAGAGAACAGGGATTTCAGGGCAGGCAGTGAAACCATTAACTGCAGCCACAAGCCCAATGCAAACCTTACATGTGGACAATTATTTCATGTTATGATTT
The DNA here is from genome assembly GCF_024139225.1 of Suncus etruscus. Classification (NCBI taxonomy): domain Eukaryota; kingdom Metazoa; phylum Chordata; class Mammalia; order Eulipotyphla; family Soricidae; genus Suncus; species Suncus etruscus. The sequence continues at coordinate 41,326,329 of NC_064856.1, forward strand.
TTACAGTTTACATAGGCTTATAATGAATTATAATTCAACACAAAAGTATATTCCTTTCAATTAATGTGTTTGGGAGGGGAAAAGGCTTAAAGAGTTTTTGAATTTTCTGTGTGTCTTATTTCACTTCTTCTTACACTTTTAAAAAATATAACATTCAAGGGGTTGAAGAGATAGCATAGAGGGTAAGACACTGGCTTGCACAGTCATTCCAGGTTTAATTACCAACATATAGCCAGCAGGAAACCTTAAGAATTATAGAGTGTGAGCAAAAACAACAAAAAAAACGTTTAATAGGCTCAACAACTATAAGCAAACTGTACATCTCAATCTTAGAAGAGTAATTATGTAATTATATATAGCTATATATACTATAGTTACCTGAAAAACCATTCAGTAACAGAATTTAGAAACTCAGGAAAATATAAATCTAAGGAACATATGTACAAGAGGCCACTATTTTTCTCATTGCAACTAAATTCAGAGTCTTTGATACTGATCAGAAAACAAGGTCTTGTATTTATCAGATCTCATCTCTAATATTTATTCTCTGTCACTCACCTTTCCTGTAGTAACATCTCAGAAGTCAACACTGCTATCTTGAACTGATCTCACCCTCTCTATAATGTTAGGGTCTGTGTCAAGTCCAGAGACCTTGAGCCAAATTCATCTGAACACAGCTAGGCCCAAGCTCAAAAATATGAGTAATTATGGCTAAATTTAGGGATAATTTAATTTAAGGGGGAAATGTTGATGGGGGTAAAGGAGTAAAATAATCACTAACCTGATTTGCAGACTGGGCTTAGTGCCAAGCCCAGCTGCCATGTATACAGGCAAAACCTGTTCCACAAACTCATGCCAGAGTTCCTCAAACACAGCAAGGTCAGGTATCAGAACCTTTCTTAGTTTGCACATCATGAAATATAGCTTTACTGCTACATCAGCTATAGGTAAAAAGTGCCTGCTCTCTTTCTCCCTTTGCTCCCACACACTAGAATCTAAGCAAGGGTGACTCACTGTCATTTAGGAGGATTCTTCTATAATTGTCAAATGACTTGAGGTACAGATTGAGATACAGCATTGTTTCTAACCAGCTCACAGGTGGTGGTAACACTGGCTATGAAGCAGCCATGCTGTGATCCAGGACTTTTTAAAGGGCTGTTGAGCAACCTGTAGTGTAGCATAAAATCAATACAGTTCATCCTCCCCACCCCCAGCAAAATAGAAGAAGAAACCTCAGTTTTCGATGTAATTTGTCACAGTCTTTGATTTGATCATTTAAATATTCAGAGTAAAATCTGAGGAGATATAGCTTAGTCTTTTTTCTGCACCAAATAATAACAAACATAGATACTCCTATGCAAAGTGAAAAAGAAGATAAAGGACAAAAGATTTGGAGGGCGTTTTGGGGGAGGTCACACCAAGCAGTGCTCAGGGGTTACTCCTGCCTCTATGCTCAGAAATGGCCACTGGCAGGCACAGGGAACCATATGGGATGCTGGGATTCAAACCACCATCCTTCTGCATGCAAGTCAAATGCCCTACCTCCATGCTCTCTCCCCAGCCCCAAGGACAAAGGATTTATGACATGCATTACACAAGTAATACCAATGCATCAGTAGATCATCACAGGTCTAATTTACACAAAACTAACAAAGAAAGACCTGAAAGATACACATTCTCTCTAACCTTGTGGAAAAGGCTTGTCTTCCATGCTTTGAAGTCCCAATTTGTCCAGATAATTTATTTAGATAATACCTGCTTACCTGTGACTCAGAAAGAGATTACAATGCTAGATAGAGGTTAATTTCCAAACAATGAAGCACACACAGAACAGACTTCATTCTAGCAAAATACAATGGTTTCCACTTCCATCTTATAATAAGAGAATGTAAGAAAAAAGTTCCTTATTTTTAAGGAGATATTAAAATTCCAATTTTTGTAACAATAGCTGAGAAACTTAGAATGAACAGTTTCTTGAAAATGAAATTCACTGACAAAGGCAACAGAATAAAAAACAAATGGGACTACATCAAACTAAAGAGTTTCTGCATAGCAAAAGATAAACAAGCTAAAATTATAAGACAACTAACTGAATGGGGAAAAGTATTTTCATTCAACACTTCAGATAAAGGCATGCTATCCAGGATATATAAACTACTCACTATGGTGAATATAACAAATTGAAAACTATCACATATGAGGAGAAATGAACAGACACTTTTCAGAAGAAGATGTGAAATTGCCACTAGGTACATGAGAAAGTTTTCAGCACCACTTTTCATTGGGAAAATACAAATCAAGACAACAGTAAGATATCTCACACCAGTGAGGTTGGCACATATCAGAAGAATCTGAGGTGGCAGGAATATAATAAAAAAGGATCTTTCGGGGCCGGGCGGTGGCGCTAAAGGTAAGGTGTCTGCCTTGCCAGCGCTAGCCTAGGACGGATTGGACCGCGGTTCGATCCCCCGGTGTCCCATATGGTCCCCCAAGCCAGGAGCGACTTCTGAACGCATAGCCAGGAGTAACCCCTGAGCGTCAAATGGGTGTGGCCCAAAAACCAAAAAAAAAAAAAAAAAGGATCTTTCACACGCTGCTGGTGGGATACTGTCTGGTTCAACCTCTGTGGAAAACAATATGGAAAGTTTTCAGCAAACAAAATTGAGCTGCACACTTATTATAACCCAAAAATCCCACTTCTGGTTATCTGTCATCATGATTTAAAAACATTCAAAAGGATGTACATACGCCATTGTTAATTGCTGCACTTAGAACAATAGCTGAGATATGAAATCAAATTAGGTGTCCAATAACTGATGAATAGATTATGAAGATGTAGTATAAATAATGTTACTATGAAACTGCAAGGAATGATCATATAAAATTTGCTACAAACTGATTGGAACTGGAAGATACCGTGTTGCATAAAATAAACCAGAATAAAGGCAAACAGAGCGATCTCACTTCTGTGATATACAGAATTAATTGAATGAGGAAATATAATATAGTAAAGGGGGAATTCCTGGAAGCTAGATTATGCCTGACTTCAAAGCTTAGGCAAGAAAAAGACAGAAGAGGAAATAAAACAAAGTGAGAAGGAAGAAGTGATGGGGGAACAGGGATCAGGACTTCTATTATATTAGTGGTCTGGGAGTGTTATAACTATAAACCCAAAGCACAGACACAATCCTAAAAATGTACGGCAACCACCAAAACTGGCGGGATCTGGAGGAGGTCTGGCCACTTTAAGTTCAAGTTCACCTTAAGAGGCCCTACCCTGAGTTGGCCCCAAAGGTGGCCAACCCCAGGAAGACATCCATCTTCTCATGATGGACCTGAGATCATGGTCCCAATATGGCTGTGACAATCCCCATATAGGGAAAGGTACCTGTGTGCATACACGAGCCCTAGGAATGAGGAACTGACCCTTACCAGACTACTGATCACATCCTCGAGCAAAACAACCACATACCTATTCACCACATCCTCATTCCTTATGGGAACTTGTGTTATTGGGAATTTGCAAGAAAATATTGGGAAAGCATGTGTATCATTAAGGAAGCTGTACAGGACTTAAGTCTGCTTAAGGGAGATGACCCATGTGATGGTATAGCACCTCACAATTCAGAGATATAAACTTTCTCCCCACACTCCAATCTACAGTGCTTTGTCCAACTCCTCCTTGTAAGTAAAATGGGGGAGATATATGGCCATGGATAAAGACAGGACAGGGCCTTTTGCAAACTTCAGAGGTTCCCACATTATCACCACCACAATCTAATGAATCTCATCAGAAGGTCCACTGAGAAGTCTTCCCTCAACGTGTATGACTTACCAAGATTTTTAATAGTGAAAGGTGATATTTCTCATGCTTAATAATACATTTATGTGACTTAAATCTGAACCTCTCATCTAATCAGAATCTCGTCACAAGGCCTACTGAGAAGTCTTTCCTCAATGTGGATGACTTACCAAGATTTTTTTTGTTTTTGTTTTTGGGCCACACCCGACGGTGCTCAGGGGTTACTTCTGGCTGTCTGCACAGAAATAGCTCCTGGCAGGCACGGGGGACCATATGGGACACCGGGATTCGAACCAACCACCTTTGGTCCTGGATCGGCTGCTTGCAAGGTAAACGCTGCTGTGCTATCTCTCCAGGCCCTAGATTTTTAATAGTGAAAGGTGGTATTTCTCCTGCTTAATAATACATTTATGTGGCTTAAATCTGAACCTCTCATTATCTAATCAGAATCTCATCACAAGGCCTACTGAGAAGTCTTCCCTCAACGTGGATGGCTGACCAAGATTTTTGATAGTGAAAGGTGATATTTCTTATGCTTAATACAAACAGTTATTTGGCCTATATATGAATCTCATTTCTGCTGTATTAAGTGTGTATATAGTTGAACATTTTACTTCCAAACACAAGGATTTTTCAGGCAAATATAATCTTGATTAATTTCTCTTTCCCTGGAAAACTTAGCATACAAATCTACCCAAATACAACTTTATTTCTCTTTGTCTTCTATATGCCTTTGCAATTTTAAACAGAAAGGAATGTTCTGTTTTAGGACATATCTAAAAGACTTTGAGCATATGGCAACTAATTCTTGCCTCAGAACTTAGATCCAAAGTTTTGTCCAGGAAATAGCACTGGGCTATTGAGAAAACCTTCATCAAGTAGATTTGCATCTCTTTCAGATAAGTTGTTTTTTCTAAAAACTATTTCTTTTTTTATACAAATCATTTTTATTTAAACACTATAATTACAAACATAATTGTAGTTGGGTTTCAATCATAACAAGAACACCCCCTTCATCATGCAACCTTCCCAAAACCAAAGCCCTCATCTCTTCCTTCCTGATACCCTGCTTGTATTTGAGACAGGTTTTCTAAATCACTGACATTGTTATGATAGTTCTCAGTGTAGTTATTTCTCTAACTGCACTCACCACTCTTTGTGGTGAGCTTCATATTTTGAGCTGGTCCTTCTGGCCCTCATCTCTGGGAATTATTGTAATGTCTTTAATTTTTCTTAAAACCCATTGATGAGTGAAACTATTCTGTGTCTCCCTCCCTCTGACTAATTTCACTCAGAATAATAGAGTCCATCTCTCCTGAAGGCTGCCTAATATTCCATTGTGTATATGTACCATAGTTTCTTTAGACATTTATCTGTTGAAGGGCATCTTGGCTGTTTCCAGAGTCTGGCTATTGTAAATAGTGCTGAGATGAATATAGGTGTGAGGAAGGGATTTTTGTACTGTATTTTTGTGTTTCTAGGGTATATCCTAAAAGTGGTATAGCTGGGTCAAATGGGAGCTCAATTTCCAGTTTTCTGAGGAATCTCTATATTGTTTTTCATAAGGGCTGGATTAGATGGCATTCCCATCAGCAATGAATGAGAGTTCCTTTCTCCCCACATCCCTACCAGCAGTGATTTTTCTTGTTCTTTGTGATGTGTGCCAGTCTCTGTGGTGTGAGATGGTACCTCATAGTTGTTCTTGATAAAAAAAACACTCATCAAGATGGAGATAAAAGGAACTTTTCTCAATATAGTAGAGACAATCTACCACAAGTCAATGGCAAATATTATTCTCGGGGCTGGAGAAATAGCATGGAGGTAAGGCATTTGCCTTTCATGCAAAAGGTCATTAGTTCGAATCCCAGCATTCATTATGGTCCCCTGAGCCTGCCAGGAGTGATTTCTGAGCATAGAGCCAGGAGTAACCCCTGAGTGCTGCTGGGTGTGACCCAAAAACCAATATATATATTCACACATATATATATTCTCAATGAAGATAAACTAAAAGCCTTTTCTCTAAAATCCTCTAAAAGACAAGGCTACCCCTCTCTCACCACTACTATTCAACAAAGTGCTGGAAGTTCTTGCCATAGTGATTAGGCAAGAAAAAGAAATCAAGGGCACCCAGATAGGAAAGGAAGAAGTCAAGCTCTCATTGTTTGCAGATGACATGATGCTATATTTAGAGAAACCAAAGACTCTACCAAAAAGCTTCTAGAAATAATAGACTCATATAGCAAAGTGGCAGGCTACAAAATTAACATGCAAAAATCAATGGCCTTATACACCAATAATGATAAGAAAGAAATGGATATTAAAAAAATCCCATTTACATTAGTGCCACACAAACTCAAATATCTTGAAGTCAACTTAACTAAAGATGTGAAGGACTTATACAAAGAAAACTACAAAACCCTGCTTCAAGAAATAAAAGAGGATATGCAGAAATGGAGGCATATACCCTGTTCATGAATTGGGAGGATTAACATCATTAAAATGGCAATACTCCCCTATGCATTATACATATTTAATGCAATCCCTCTAAGGATATTCATAACATTCTTCAAAGAGGTGAATCAAACACTTCGGAAATTCATCTGGAACAATAAACACCCAAGAATAGCTAGAGCAACCCTCAGGAAAAAGAATATGGAAGGCATCACTTTTCCCAACTTTAAATTGTATTACAAAGCAATAGCCATTAAAATAGACCCCTCAGATCAGTGGAATAGACTAGATTATTCAGAAAATGCTCCCCAGATATACAATCAATTAATCTTAGATAAAGGGGCAAAAATGTAAAGTGGAGTAAGAAAATCCTCTGCAACAAATGGTGATGGCACAATTGGTCAGCCAGTTACTAAAAAAGCGAACTCCAGCTAACACCAAGTACAAAAGTCAAATGCAAATGGATTAAAGACCTTGATATCAGATATGAAACCATAAGGTATATAGAACAACACGTAGGTAAAACACTCCAGGACATTGAAACTAAAGGCATCTTCAAGGAAGAAACAGCACTCTCCAAACAAGTCAAAGCAGAGATACACAAATGGGACTATATTAAGTTAAGAAGCTTCTGCACCTCAAAGAAAATAATGCCTAGGACACAAAAGTCATCCACAGAATGGGAGAAGCGATTCACCCAATATCCATCAGATAAGGAGTTAATATCTAAGAGATACAAGGTACTGACAGAACTTAACAAGAAAAAAACATATAACCCCATCAAAAAATGGGGAGAAGAAATGAGCAAGCACTTTCTCAAAGAAGAAATACAAATGGCCAAAAGGCACATGAAAAAATGCTCCACATCACTAATCATCAGGGAGATGCAAATCTATAAACTACTTTTTTAGTCAGACCTTAGGAAGCTAGTTATCTGTATTAGCCCCTAAAACAAACCCTGTTTTCTCAGAAAATAAGAAAAACCTGCTCCTTGCAAATTCCCCTTATCAGTATTGACATCCAGGACTAGCCAAATAGGAATTGTTTTAAGATATTAAAATTTATCTATTCTTTTTAATTCTGGATCCTGACTTGAAATGTATCTACTCATCAGGAGCCATGTGAATTGTTTTGTTTTCTGTTTTCAAGAGAATCATGTTATAATATAACACAGGAGAGCATTCTTTTCATGCCATGGGGGGGGGGGGAACCGTGGCTGTCTAAACCCCTCATTTATATTCCTTATTCTGCACATTAAATTTTAAAACACTTTCTCCCACATAGAATTGTGTGTTTCTCATTTTCTTCATACACCATTCGTACATCCACTTTCCTGAGAGAATTCCAAGAAGATCTCTAATGCAACTGGACCAAAACTAGCCCATGACACCACATCCGCTTTTCCCTAAGCCACTTCAGCTGACATGGAACACTTCACGTCTGAAAAACACAACCTGACTGTTGGACAGCAATTAATGACCTTTCACTTTTCCCTACCCTTCCCATACATGGGCAATCTCATCACTCCTATTGTTCCCACGTCTGTATGATTACAAAATAACTACGTACAATAAACGAACTGTAACCCTGACCTGCTTCTGGAGGTTCTTTAGTGTCTCCATGCACAGTCCTCTGCTCTTCGCCCCATGGTGCTGTTCACCTCTCCTCAGTGGAGTTGCTGCTCTTCCCTGAGCCTGGTTCAAAAAAGCTCGGGGTACTCCACCAACAGCTACACTAGACGTTTTTTTACATCTTTATTTAAACACCTTGATTACAAATATGATTGTAGTTGGGTTTCAGTCATGTAAAGAACACCCCCCTTCACCTGTGCAGCATTCCCACCACCAGTGTCCCAAATCTCCCTCCTCCTCACCCGACCCCCACCTGTACTCTAGTCAGACTTTCCACTTCCCTCTTTCATTCACATTGTTATGATAGTTCTCAGTGTAGTTATTTCTCTAACTGCACTCACCACTGTTTGTGTACACCAGGCTTTTTAATGTGCCTGTCAAGTTGGCAAGCAGGGAGTAGTGGTGGGAGATAATGGAATATGAGAATATTGATAATGGAAGTTAACATTGGTGAGGGGATTGGTGTTGAAATATTATATACTAAGAACTTAAGTATAATAAAGTTGTAAATCATGGTACTTTAAATAAATTCCTTTTAAAAATAAGCTTTAAAATGTTCTGTTGGGTGCCTGCTCTGTGACAAATGATTGGCATTCAGAGATAAACCAATGAAGGTCTTGCTCCCTGGAGTTCACTGATGAATTCTTCCGAATATCTAAGGAAAGGCAGAGAGAGAATTCAACAGCCTGCAGCACAAAAATAAAATAAAAATAAAAAATAAATGAAATCCTTTTCCTTCTAAAAGCAGTTGATTTCTATACAACACAAATACAAAACCAACAAATGATAATTGCTTTGTGTCACCAAGACTCTGAATCTCTCTTTGACTTTCTTGTTAACCTTTCTGGACAAATAAAGTAAAACCTCTATCCATGGTCTTTTGAACATTGTTTCTTCATTCTTTCCCCTTTTATTTAGGTACCCTAGACCTTGAGTCTGTCAAGAACCCCAAGGTTCATCCATACACTTAGAATCAAGTTTAAAGTCTCAGAACTGTCTCAGGCCCTTCTAGCCCTTTCTCTCTAGGGATTCCTATAATTTCCTCTCAGCACCTGTGACAGCACTTTAAACAGCAAGCACTTTAAACCATGAGCTTTATTCTACTCTTCCCCAGCAACCACCTAATTTCTTCTTATATTATTCATCCTAGTTCCTTTTGTCTTCAAGTTTCTTTGATTTTTGAAATAAAAAAATTGACATAAGGAAAAGGAGAGCTTCAGGCTAAGTCCATTGCTTATTAGTATGTCTACAAAGGAAAAGCAAAAAGGAGATATCTTTGTTGGCTCTCTAAATAAAGCTGTTCAAGAGTCAGAGGTGGGGGCCCGGAGAGATAGCACAGCGGTGTTTGCCTTGCAAGCAGCCGATCCAGGACCAAAGGTGGTTGGTTCGAATCGAGGTGTCCCATATGGTCCCCCGTGCCTGCCAGGAGCTATTTCTGATCAGACAGCCAGGAGTAACCCCTGAGCACTGCCGGGTGTGACCCAAAAAAAACAAAAAACAAAACCAAAAAAAAAAATTAGAGGTGAGAAATCGTGACATTGTCTAAGTATATAGGAGTGTAGAGTCCAAAAAGTTGGTTGCAAAGTTCTGTGAACTGATGTCTCATTGCCATATTAAATATCTACCCCCTGAATATGATTTTTAGCAATTAAATGGGTAGAAAGTTCAGTGAGGGGTCAATACGAGGATTCATCTTGGCATAAGTAGGTTCAATTCTGTTGATCTTCTGAGGAAATGAAGCCTATATCAGAAACATTAGGAAATAATAATAATGGCTTTAAAACATTGACGCTCAAAAATTTTTTTTGTTTTCATTTTTGGGTCACATCCAGCAGTGCTCAGGAGTTACTCCTGGATCTGCGCTCAAAAGTTGCTCCTACAATCCTTAAGATTTATGCAGACCTGTCACAAGAAACCCTCAAGGACAGAAGGCAGTGGTGAGATATAATGACAAAATTCAACGAAATAAATGCTTCAACTAGAATACTACACCAAACCAGACTCACTTTCAGATCTGAAGGAAGTATACATAGCTTCACAGATGAACAACTGCTCAGAAACTTTACAGACTCAAACCCAGTCTTAAAAGAGAAGCCAAAAGGTCTACGTTAAGACAAGACAAACCACATTCAGAGAGATAGCACAACAGTAGGGCATTTGCCTTGCACGCAGCAGATCCAGGATGGATGATGGTTTGAGTCCCAGCATCCCATATGGTCCCCCAAGCCTTCCAGGAGTGACTTCTGAGCACAGAGCCAGAAGTAACCTCTGACTGCTACTGGGCGTGACCCAAACACTGCCCCCTCCCCCCAAAAAAAGACAAGACAAACCAACAAACACACCAAACTTCTACCAAAAAAAAATGACACTAAGTCCTATGACAATTATCTCTCTCAACGTCAATGGACTAAATGCACCAGTTAAGAGACAGAGTGGCAAAATGAATTAAAAAGGTAAATCCAACATTCTGCTCTCTATAAGAAACACATCTGAATAGTCAGAACGTTTGTCAATCAAAGGTTGAAAGAAAAGCATCCAAGCAGACAATTCCCTTAAAAAGGCTGGAATGGGGGCCAGAGAGATAGCATGGAGGTAATGCATTTGCCTTGCATGCAGAAGTACAGTGGTTCAAATCCTGGCATCTCGTATGGTCCCCCGAGCCTGCCAGGAGTGATTTCTGAGCATAGAGTCAGGAGTAACCCCTGAGCACTGCTGGCTGTGACTCAAAAACCAAAAAATATCTAATCAGAACAAAACAAAAAAGACTGTAATGGCCATATTAATATAAGATGTTATAAAATTTAGACACAGTAAAGTTATATGGGACAAAGATTTTAATCAAGGGATATGTACAACATGAAGAAATCATACTCCTAAACATATATGTACCCAGTGAGAGACCAGCAAAATATTTAATACAATTGTTGACAGATCTAAAAGAAGATATCACTAGCAACACAATAAGAGTGGGAAACTTCAACACTGCCCTGACACCCCTTGAAAGGTCAACCAAGCTGAAATCCAACAAGAATATTCAAGCTCTGAAAAGAGAAATGGAAGAAAGTGGTCTAGAATATATATATATATATATATATATATATATATATATATATATATATAGCACTCCATCCCCAGATAAATGGATACACATTGCACATGGGTCATTATCCAGGATAGACCACATGCTAGCCAATAAAATATATCTCCATAAAATCAAGAGGATAGAAATCATAAAGACTACCTTTTCAGATCACAGTGCACTGAAATTAGAAGTGAACAACAAATGGACACAGAAGAAAAACTTCAACACCTGGAAATTAAACAGCTCACTACTAAAAAAAAAACCAGTGGATTAGGGATGAAATCAAAGAGGAAATCAAAACATTCCTGGAAACAAATACCAATAGACACACAAATTATCAGAATTTATGGGACACAGAAAAAGTAGTACTAAGAGGAAAATTTATAGCTTTGCAAGCACATCTCAGAAAGGAAAAAAAGAAGGGGCATTATATAAAAAGCTTAATGACACAGCTTTTAAAATTATAAAATGATCAACAGAGGAACCAAAAAAATTAGGTAGGCAGATGGAAATAGCAAAGCTTAGAGCAGAAATCAATGGAGCAGAAATAAAAAAAAAATCAGATCAACGAAAGCAAAAGTTGTTTTTTTTTTTAAATAAGCAAGACTGACAAACCACTAGCAAAACTCATGAAGAAAAGGAAAGAGAAATTTAATAAACCAGATTAGAAGTGAAAAGGAGATCACTACAGGTAATTTTTGGATCTTCTGCTAGGCTATTTAATCAGAATTTTCCTTCTAAGGCAGCTTGAAAATATTGTAACCCTAATTTTTATTATTTCCTTTCACCTACCTATTTTTTGTTATTTTGCCTTCCACCTACCCATTTTTTGGTTATTTTGATGGTTCTTTTCCAATTTTTTAAACTGTGCCATTAATTTACTTGTGTGAGCCCTTTCTTCCTTCCTGATGAATGTTTGCAAAGCTATAACTGTTCCTCTTAATACTGTTTTTGTTGTGTTTCACAAACTCTGATAATTTGTGTCTTTGTTCTCATTTGTTTCCAGGAATCTTTTGATTTCCTCTTTGATTTCATCTCTGACACTCTTGTATTCAGTAATGAGATGTTTAATTTCTAGGCATTAAAGTTGTTTCTTCGTTTCTGTTTGTAATTCACTTCTATTTTCAGTGCATCATGATCTGAGAAGATGATTGATACAATTTCTATCCTCTTGATTTAATGGAGGTATGTTTTATGGCCCAGCATGTTGTCTATCTTGGAGTATGTCAAATGTGCATTGGAGAAGAATGTGTATTCAGATTTCTAAAAATGGAGAATTTAAACTAATCTCTTCCATGTCTTTCTTCAAAGCCAGTATGTCCTTGTTAAGTTTTAGCCTGGTTGATTGATAAAGAGGTGACAGGGCAGTGTTGAAGTCTCCCACTATTATTGAGTTGCTATTGTTTGAAATCAATTAGCAGTTGTTTTAAGCATTTTGCTGGGTTGTGGAATATAAGACAAATAAAATACAATATGGTAATAATTTCCAGAGGCAATAGAGAGGAGGACCAAGGTGACCATTTCATGGCAGAAAGCTTATGACAAAGATCTAGGTTTGCAGTTAGAGTAGAAAAGAGTCCACTATCACAATGATAGTTGGAACTGATCTCTATGGACAAAAATAAGGGTGTTAAAAGGGAATAAAGTGATATACATGGTACCCCTTTATTAACAATAGAGTAAACCATAGTGTCAAAAGAAGGAGAGAAAAAGAGAGATATGTCTGGCCAGAGGCAGGCAGAGGGGAAGGTGGGTGTGACACTGGTGACACCAGTGATGGGAAACGTGCACTGGTAAAGGATGGTGTACATTGTTTGGCTGAAACTCAACCATGAACAATGTTGTAACCATGGTGCTTAAATTTAAAAAAAGAAAATTTACATCATAATAAAATACCAAGTTAAAAATATTGTAGCCAACTGACTTCAAGAACAAAGTCAATTACAAAGAAATAATCATGTGAAGCATACATTTCGTTATCATCCAGACAGCTAATGACAAACTTCAATGGTGAAAGCCAATAGAGGAAAAGGAAACAAGTGCTTGGAGTAAGTACAAAAATTACTAGCAGCACCCTTACAATAGGGATCCCAGTCCATGTCTATTATTTCAAGGTGGAAGGGATTTCTGTGTCTCCTAAGACCCTTGATTAACAGAGTTTAGGTTCACATCTATTTCCAGTGTATAAGAAGACAGCAATGTAACCGTGAGAAGGAAGGAAGGAAGGAAGGAAGGAAGGAAGGAAGGAAGGAAGGAAGGAAGGGAGGGAGGGAGGGAGGGAGGGAGGGAGGAAGGGAGGGAGGGAGGGAGGGAGGGAGGGAGGAAGGGAGGGAGGGAGGGAGGAAGGGAGGGAGGGAGGAAGGGAGGGAGGGAGGAAGGGAGGGAGGGAGGGAGGGAGGGAGGGAAGGAGGGAGGGAGGGAGGAAGGGAGGGAGGAAGGTAGGAAGGGAGGGAGGGAGGGAGGGAGGAAGGAAGGAAGGGAGGAAGGGAGGGAGGGAGGGAGGGAGGAAGGGAGGGAGGGAGGGAGGGAGGAAGGAAGGAAGGGAGGGAGGGAGGAAGGAAGGGAGGGAGGAAGGAAGGAAGGGAGGAAGGAAGGGAGGGAGGAAGGAAGGAAGGGAGGGAGGAAGGGAGGGAGGGAGGAAGGAAGGGAGGGAGGAAGGAAGGGAGGGAGAAAGGGAGGGAGGGAGGAAGAGAGGGAGGGAGGAAGGGAGGGAGGGAGGAAGGGAGGGAGGGAGGGAGGAAGGAAGGAAGGGAGGGAGGGAGGAAGGAAGGGAAGGAGGAAGGAAGGGAGGAAGGAGGGAGGGAGGGAGGAGAGGAAGGGAGGGAGGGAGGAAGGGAGGGAGGGAGGAAGGGAGGGAGGGAGGAAGGGAGGGAGGGAGGAAGGAAGAAAGGGAGGGAGGAAGGGAGGGAGGGAGGGAGGAAGGGAGGGAGGGAGGGAGGAAGAAAGGGAGGGAGGAAGGAAGGGAGGGAGGAAGGAAGGGAGGGAGGGAGGAAGGAAGGGAGGGAGGGAGGAAGGAAGGGAGGCAGGCAGGAAGGAAGGGAGGGAGGGAGGAAGAAAGGGAGGGAGGAAGGCAGGCCGGGAGGGAGGGAGGGAGGGAGGGAGGGAGGGAGGAAGAAAGGGAGGGAAGAAGGGAGGGAGGGAGGAAGGAAGGGAGGGAGGGAGGAAGGAAGGAAGGAAGGAAGGAAGGAAGGAAGGAAGGAAGGAAGGAAGGAAGGAAGGAAGGGAGGGAGGGAGGGAGGAAGGAAGGGAGGGAGGGAGGGAGGGAGGAAGGAAGGGAGGAAGGAAGGAAGGAAGGAAGGAAGGAAGGAAGGAAGGAAGGAAGGAAGGAAGGGAGGGAGGGAGGGAGGGAGGGAGAAAGGGAGGGAGGGAGGGAGGGAGAAAGGGAGGGAGGAAGGGAGGGAGGGAGGGAGAAAGGAAGGAAGGAAGGGTGGAAGGAAGGGAGAGAGGGAAAGAAGGAAAGAGAGGGAGGGAGGGAGGAACAATGTAACATCATAAATGAGGACAGAATCTTGGAAACTTCAGACTTCTGTTTTAATCCTGCTCTACTCTTCATGAGCATCTAGACCTTTGTCAGAAAGGTCATAACCTCTTACATAACCCAGGACAAGTTTTCTCACTAAAAATATGATCATCATAACAGCACCTACCTCAGAAAGCTATTGTGAAAATGCATGAATATTGTCTGGTGTGTCAGCAGCTAGCACCTGTCCTGCACACTGGTCTTCAGACCAACAGTTAGAACCAAGGTGATAAGAATAATGATTATCAACCTTTATAAATCTGTGTATCAGTACCTGCCCTTGAGCCACTGGCTAAATAAATACAACTCTTATAAATCAGCTATTTTAAGTGAGCATATATAACTTACAAACTCTGGGCAAAATAAAGACCATTTCCTTCCCCATTTCTGAGGTGAAGAAAGCAAATTTTGTGAAAGCAAAGACCTTTATCCAGCTTCAGGATCTGGTGGAAAAATTTAATTCAAATACATGATTTTATTCATTTATTTTTTGCCGCTATGCCAGTCAGGCCTCATGATTAATTAAGGACCTGAGTTGGAGGAGTAGTGATTACCCGGAGAGGGCCAGAAGGCTAGCCTGATGGACAAGCAGACAGCCATCTGTCTTCTATCTGGGTCACCTGTCCCCACACCAGTTAGAAATGAGTCATGCTGTCAAAAACAAGTAATGTCAAAATCTAGATTCTCAACAAACACAAAGGCATAAATTATCTTGCCAATGACAATATCTGATGAATCAAGGGCAAAAAAAATTAAATATTTTAATATGTAAAACCTAAAAGAGGAAAAAGTCATAAAAATAGAGTTATGGTCATGAAAGAGCATATTATATAAGGTAATAATTGTTTACCTCATATTGTTTAAAGATACAAAGACATATCTATATATCTTTATACATATAAAGATATAAAGATATTGTTTAAAAATACAAACTTGCAATGAATGATGATGTATAAAGCTCTAATACACATAAAACAAAGTTGGGCACTATTATACTATAATCATCTGACTGTCTCAGAGATTGGAATTTAATTACTTGGGGCCAAGAGATAGCATGGAGGTAGGTGTTTGCCTTGCATGCAGAAGGACGGTGGTTCAAATCCTGGCATCCCATATGGTCCCCTGAGCCTGCCAGGAGCTATTTCTGAGGGTAGATCCAGGAGTAACCCCTGAGCGCTCTCAGGTGTGACCCAAAAACCAAAAAAAAAAAAAATAATGTAATTACTCCACTCACTAAAAAACAAAACAGGACGTGTATAATGGATAAAGGTACTAATTTTCTCTAAAACAGCAACTATTTTATGACATGCAGATGTATCATAGCAACATTTGTACAGCTTAAGTTTGTACTATACTATATGTTAAATAGTCTCAATTAAAAAAAAGTATAAAGAGAAATATATACACTATAAGTATTTAAAGTGATATCTTTTTTGTTTTGGACTACATCTGGAGGTGCTTAGGAGTTACTCTTGACCCCACTGAGGAATCATTCCTAGTGGTGCCCTGGGGAACCATATACAGAGCTAGGGAATGAACCAGGGTCATTTTATGCAAGTCAAGTGCCTTGACCTATATACTATCCCTTAGCCTGCCTTCAATCAGTGATAAATTATCACTAAAGTGAAGCTGCTTGCTGTATTTGACACCATATGGCAAGGAAAGCAATGGGAGGTAAGAGGGTATTCATATAGCAACTGCATTTAATCTGTACACTGATTTGGAAAGTATTGCAATGTTATGATTTTAATTCTCCTAATTCATGATCAGGGACTGTGTCTCTATTTCCTTGTGTCCTCTTTTATTTCTTGAAGTAGTGGTTTATAGTTTTCTTTATTCTTTTTTTTTAATTTTTGTTTTTGGGTCACACCAGGCAGCAATTAGGGGTTACTCCTGGCTCTACACTCAGAAATCGCTCCTAGAAGGCTCAGGGGAACATATGGGTTGCTGGGATTCAAATAACCATCCTTCTGCTGCAAGGCAAATGCCTTACCTCCATGCTATCTCTCCAGCTCCTTTAGTTTTCTTTATATAGATTATAGAAAACAATATGGAGATTCTAATATGGAGAAATTGAGCTCCTATATGATCCAGCTCAATCACTCCTAGGAACACAAAAATACAATTAAAAAAACCCTTCCTCGCACCTATATTCATTGCAGCACTATTTACAATAGCCAGGCTCTGGAAACAACCAAGATGCCCTTCAACAGATGAATGGCTAAAGAAACTGTGGTACATATACATATATACAATGGAATATTATGCAGCTGCCAGGAGAGATGAAGTCATTAAATTTTTCTGTATGTGGATGTACATGCAATCTATTATGCTGAGTGAAATAAGTCAGAGGGAGAGAGATAGACACAGAATAGTCTCACTGATCTGTGAGTTTTAAGAAAAACTAAGGACATTATTGTAATAATCCCAGAGACAATAGAGATGAGGGCTGGAAGGACCAGTTCACAATATGAAAGTCACCACAAAGAGTAGTGGTGCCATTAGGGAAATAACTATACTAACAATTATCATGACAATCTTAATGAGTGAGAGAAGTAGACTGTCTGTCTCAAATAAAAGCAGGAGTTGTGGGAGGAAGGGGATGGGGGCATTGGTAGTGGGAATGTTGCACTGGTGAAGGGGGGTATTATTTTGTGTGACTAAAATCCAACCACAGTCATGTTTGTAATCATGGTATTTAAATAAAGATATTATTAAAAAATAATAACCTTCAAAAAAGAAAGAACACAATATGGACATTACTCAACAAACTTGAAATTGAACTTCCATTCAACCCAGAAGTCCTGCTCCTGGGAATATAATCTAAGGATCCAAAAACACAATGTAAAAAAGACATCTTCACTCCTATGTTCATTGCAGTATTATTCACAATAGTTCTTGGAGACCCAAGAATAAATGAGAAGATAAATAAGCTATGGTACATCTACATAATTGAATAAAAAAACGTTTGTAATAATGAAGTCATAAAATTTTCTTATATGCAGATAGAAATGGAGAATATCAGACTGAATGAAATGAGTCAGAAGGAGAAGGGCAGACATAGAATGATCTACCTCATCTTTAGGATATAAAAAATGTAAAAAGAATAATATCCAAAGACAATAAAAAAATGGCGAGGGAGAAGTGCAATTAGGACAGAGAAGGGATCACTATGAAAATAATAGTTGAAAATTATCACCTTGGACAGGAACTGGATGCTCAAAGAAAATAAAGTGAAATGCATACCTCTTCAGTAACAGCATTGCAAACCACGGTGCATAAAAAGAAAACTGGAGAGAGAGAGAAAAAAGAAAAAGAAGAAATGAGTCTGCATAGAGGCAAGCTCGTGCACAATGGGGAACAGAAGAAAAACTATCAAAATTGTTGGTGGGTAATGAGCACTGGTGAAGGGATGAACTTTGGAACATTGTATGATTGAAATTCTACTATCAAAAAATTTTAATTCTGTTTTAAGGTGATTTAATAAAAAAGAAAAAAAAAAGAAATTCATATTCAGGTCTAGTGGCTTTCAGACCTTGCTGCCAAACTACCTCTACAGACTCCATCTCTCTATATCATCGCACATCTAAATCTATCATTTTGGTACTATTTTCTTTATCAGCTAGCCAATTTTAAAAATACTTTGCTTAATATGTGACAAACAACTGGAAAGTCTTCATAGTTTCATTATCTTCCCACAAAAACAAATTGGAACTCATTAAAAACCTGATTCTACAGGCAGAAAGAAATCATTTTAATTAGCAATAGAATAGACTTTTCCTCAGCAACAAGTCCAAAGAAAGCTTTAATTAGAAAGAAAAGTAGTTATTTCATGGAGGATCAAGAAAATAATAAAGTTGTTTCAGATCCTCTACAGCTTTCTGCAGATACTCTATGTCTCTCAAAGAACTACAATTGTCAATGATAGATAAGTTAGCTATAAAAATTCACCCTTGGACATTCCACAGCCACTGCCATGAAAACAATAGTCAAGCTTCACAGCTTCACACTAATCTCAGAAGAGATGCCAAGCCAAACTGTGAACACCAGTCTTCATTATGAAAACTCTCAGGAGTGGGACAGGCAGTGTTCCCATTCTGCCAAAGCCCTGGCAGCCACACCCACATACCACAGCCACCAACATTTAAATGGCCCAAGTTCACTGCTTCATAACTAATCTCTGCAGAGACAGCAAGCAGAAAAAAACTCCCAAACATACCAGTTTTCAGGCTGCAAATTCTGCGTGTCTTCTGGGAGTGGGGACAGGCAGCCTTCCCCTACTCTCCATACTTCCTGAAATTCCAGCAGCCACATTCACATCCCACAGCTACCACCACGTAAACTATGACCCAACTTCACAACTAAACTCAGAAGAGATACTAAGCCAAGCCAATGCAACTCGAAGGGACTCTTTTGGCTGAAAATTCTGGGGCACCTTGGGAAGGAGGGCAGAGCAAGAATTGACCCTGTTCATAGAGCTCCTGGACCAGAGAAGCAGCATATGGCACCTCCAAATTCCACAATACTGACAGTCCAGTAAGAGCACAGCAGACTAGACGGAAAAGTAGCATAGAATCCAAATAAGCTCAGTAAACAATCAAAAAATACACAGAAGGCTGAACTAGCAACAAACAGCTCAGTAAATACTCAGAAAATGACTTTCATAACCCCACTGTAAATTATAACAATTTTCACAGATTTTCTTTTACTGAACTGTTTTTTTTTTTTATTATTTCATTTGCCATTTTGTTGCAACAAGCAATTTAAAATGAATTAGTTTATGCCTGCCAAGGGAGCAAGCTGGGGAAGTGAGTGGGAGATTAAGGACAATGGTGTGAAGGAAATGTCACACTGGTGATAGGACTGATATTGGAAACTGAATGCCTGAAACAACTGTATTATGAACAGCTTTGTGAAGGATATTGTTAAATAAAGTAAAAAAAATTTCCCTGAAACTAGTTATCATGTTTTGTTTTCTTTTGGTGGCAACATCTACCTGGTGATGCTCAGGACTTACTCTTGGTTCTCTGCCCTGAGATCACTCCTGGAGGGTTTGGAGAGACCATTTTTGGTGCTAAGGGATCAAACCTAGTTGTGATGCATGCAAGGCAAGTGTCCTATCCATAGTACTTTCTCTCAATCCCTCAAAATGGTTATATTTTTATCACCTTTATCATATTGATCAGGCTAAGGAGATTAAAAGGATTTAACAGAGACTGAAAAGCAATAATTATACCAGTCTTGTTACCAAATTTAAGTTCAGGTATCAAACTATTTAAGAAATAAGGAAAAGCTAGTTTTATTCAGGTACTAGTCACCTTAGAAGATATTGAGTTTCTTTCTTTTTTATTTTAGATATTTAAAAATTACTTAAGCACTATGGTTTGCAAGATTGTTGATAATACAGTTGTGGGCTTTTGTTTTTACAGTTACAAAGTTGTTCATGATTGAGTTTTAGACATACAGTGTAAAACACCCTTTCACCAGTTCATATTTCCCATCACCAATGTCCCCAGGAAGGATAGTATTTTTTTTTCCTAAAAAAAGTATCTTACTCTCAGGTTGAAGTTAGGAATCCATATAGGGGGGCTGGTTTGGAAAGTCAATTAGAAGAAATTTATACTTATGAACAAGGTAGAAAGAAGTCCATTTTTAAGGAAGGATGTCTGGTATCAGTGATTAAGGAATCATTGGAGGTTGATGGTCTATTCCTTGAACTTAAAGATAACATAATAAAACAACTGTCAGTCTCTGAGGTCTGCATGATAATTTTTAAATGTGATTCCAAAATCTGATATTTCCTCTCCTTTAAGCTTCCTCCTTCTCATCCCCATCACAATTACAACTGGACTTGTTTAATATTAAATATATACTGCAGAACCAGAGGAATGATACAGGGGAATTTGATTAGCATGTGCCAATCTCTGTGCAACTCCTTGTACCCGCTGATTCTGAGTACACTGAAAGTAACCTCAGTGCCCAGCCCCCAAGTCCATAAATAAATATACAATATATATCTTTTTGGATTGAAAGAGAGAAGGCAAGGGGAAATGAGAGATTATAAAAAAAATGTATATATAAAGAACAAGATACAGTCTTTAATATTTGTTGCCTTTACTTGCCTTTACTCTTGCTACCTACTTTAAGGTAGACTTTAAAATTTACTTAGCCTTTAGAACCCATCTTAAAGTTCTTAACTCTAAGAACTATTGTTATGAAACTTTATTTTTTGCCTAACATTAAGCACTAGGCCTTGCCCTTTCAAGGTATGCATTCTATTTCCAGGCATACAGCCATAATCCAAAAAGTATTTCAAAGTATATTTAACCCAAACTTACACACACACAGTGAGCTACAGTTTTACAATACTGTCAATGGTAAGATTTTATGCATAAAACAATCCAACACATACCCTCCTCACATCTCACTGCCTAGTAAGCTACATAATGTTGATCAGTTCAAAGATTCTATTATTTTTTTACATTTTTTTTATTATTATGGGTAATATTTCACATAAGAGTTCATTCTAGGGACCGGAAAGATAGCACAGCGGCCTTTACCTTGCAAGCAGCCGATCCAGAACCTAAGGTGGTTGGTTCGAATCCTGGCATCCCATATGGTCCCCCGTGCCTGCCAGGAGCCATTTCTGAGCAGATAGCCAGGAGTAACCCCTGAGCACCACCGGGTGTGGCCCAAAACCAAAAAAAAAAAAAGAGTTCATCTATTTGTCTCTTCTTCTGACTGACTTCACTTAACATAATGCCCTCCAGTTCCATCCACATAGCAGCAAATTGCCTGATTTCATCATATATCAAGTAGTGTTCCAAACTTTTTTAAATCATGAAATTCTTTTCTCTTAACGTGTATTCAGTTAAATGGTCTCCAAATCAGATCAGCATTTTCTTTCATTTTTATGTACTCATTTGTTCTTTTTATCAACATATTGTCTCAACTTCAATCTAAGCTGGCCTTCCTGTCTTGCTTTGTTGAAAAAAAAAAAAAGATAGCAAGAGCAATGCTGTAGCAATTCTAAATCTAGCCTTGAAGAGTCTTGACATATACTTTTGACTAAGGAACTTTTTATTGTCGGAAATCAGTAATCAGGGGCCCAGAGAGATAGCACAGTGGCGTTTGCCTTGCAAGCAGCCGATCCAGGACCAAAGGTGGTTGGTTCGAATCCCGGTGTCCCACATGGTCTCCTGTACCTGGCAGGAGCTATTTCTGAGCAGACAGCCTGGAGTAACCCCTGAGCACTGCTGGGTGTGATCCAAAAACCAAAAAAAAGAAAAAAGAAAAAGAAATCAGTAATCAGGGGTACAGAAATAAAAGTTAAAAAGCCTAGCAAAGCAATTTAGCTTCAAAGATTCCCTGTACTTGCTTGTACTGAAAAGTCTCAGTGGACCTTATTCCAAACCCCCACCACCACAGTCACAGGAAGGATAAACAAAGGAATACTTAACCATACTTTTATGTTCCCAACTAAACTTTGCAAAACTTCTTAAACATTTTCCTACTCAGAACTCACAATCAGGTATATAAAATAAGACCCTTAATGAGAATCAGGTATATAAAATAAGACCCTTAATGAGAGCCAGAACAATAAATAGTACAGTGAGTAGGGCACTTGCTTTACATGCTGACAACTCACATTCAACCTCCAGCATCCCATAAGGCCCCACAACACACCATGAGTGATCCCTGAGTGCAGAGCCATGAGTAACCCTTGATAGTAAGTAATAAGTTTATTTGAAAACAACTTTTTTCATGACCCTCAATTGAGTTATATCATATACAATTTAAGAAGCTAAGCTTAGAAGTCAGAGAGTTAATATAGCAGGTAGGGCATTTGCCTTGCATGTGGCTAACCCCTGTTGAATTGCCAGAAGCTCACCTGGAGTGATCTCTGAATGCAGTGTAATCCCTGAGCACTGCCTGACATAACCCCCCAAAAAAGAAGAAGAAGAAGGAGGAGGAGGAGGAGGAGGAGAAGAAGAAGAATAAGAAGAAGAAAGAAAGAAAGAAAGAAAGAAAGAAAGAAAGAAAGAAAGAAAGAAAGAAAGAAAGAAAGAAAGAAAGAAAGAAAGAAAGAAGAAAGAAAGAAAGAAAGAAAGAAAGAAGAAAGAAAGAAAGAAGGAAGGAAGGAAGGAAGGAAGGAAGGAAGAAAGAAAGAAAGAAAGATAAAGAAAGAAAGAAAGATAAAGAAAGAAAGAGAAGAAAGAAAGAAAAATAAAGAAGAAAGAAAGAGAAAGAAAGAAAAACAAAGAAAGAAGAAAGAAAGAAAGAAAGAAAGAAAGAAAGAAAGAAAGAAAAAAGAAAGAAAGAAAAAGAAGAAAGAGAGAGAAAGAGAGAAAGAAAGAGAGAGAAAGAAAGAAAGAAAGAAAGAAAGAAAGAAAGAAAGAGAGAGAGAAAGAAAGAATGAGAAAGAAAGAAGGAAGGAATAAAGGAAGAAAGAAAAAAGAAAGAAAGAAAGAAAGAAAAAGAAGAAAGAGAGAGGAAGAGAGAGAAAGAAAGAAAAAGAAAGAAAAAGGAAGAAGAAAGAAAGATAAAGAAAGAAAGAAAAATAAAGAAGAAAGAAAGAGAAAGAAAGAAAGAAAGAAAGAAAGAGAAAGAAGAAAGAAAGAAAAAGAAAGAAGAAAGAAGAGAGAAAGAGAGAGAAAGAAAAAGAAAGAAGAAAGAGAGAAAGAAAGAATGAAAGAAAGAGAGAAAGAGAGAGAGAAAGGAAGAAAGAAAGAAAGAAAGAAAGAAAGAAAGAAAGAAAGAAAGAAAGAAAGAAAGAAAGAAAGAAAGAAAGAAAGAAAGAAAGAAAGAAAGAAAGAAAGAAAGAAAGAAAGAAAGAAAGAAAGAAAGAAAGAAAGAAAGAAAAGAAGAAAGAAAGAAAAGAAAGAAAGAAAGAAGAAAGAAAGAAAAAGAAAGAAAGAAAGAAAGAAAGAAAGAAAGAAAGAAAGAAGAAAGAAAGAAAAAGAAAGAAGAAAGAAAAGAAAGAAAGAAAGAAAGAAGAAAGAAAGAAAGAAACAAACAAACAAAGAAAGAAATAAACAAAGAAAGAAACAAAGAAATAAAGAAAGAAAGAAAGAAAGAAAGAAAGAAAGAAAGAAGAGAGAGGAAGAGAGAGAAAGAAAAAAAGAAAAAGAAAGAAGAAAGATGAAAGAAAGAAAGAAAGAAAGAAAGAAAGAAAGAAAGAAAGAAAGAAAGAAAGAAAGAAAGAAAGGAAGGAAGGAAGGAAGGAAGGAAGGAAGGAAGGAAGGAAGGAAGGAAGGAAGGAAGGAAGGAAGGAAGGAAGGAAGGGAGGAAGGGAGGAAGGGAGGAAGGGAGGAAGGGAGAAAGAGAAAGAGAGAAAGAAAGAAGCAAAACTCAGTGATTATTCTATTACCTATTTCTTGCATTTCTCATACTTATCACATAATAGAGAAAACACTATGTCTACAATGCACATCTCTATGTCTTATCTTTACTTAAGGTATTGATAGATGGCAAATACTTTGTTCCTGAATAAATAGCAATAAGTTCTGCACAGCTCTCAACCCACCCCACACCATGATTCATATATTGACTGTAACTTGCTAATTGGAAAATAGGTGCAATAGACAAGAACTCTTTTTAAAAATGCTTTTAAATGCTCTGATTCAAATGGTGAATCCTCACCTTTAAATTTGAGAATAAAACTCTGTTATTAACCTTTGTTCCTGTTGAAAAATAAGAAGTATCCATTTTCAAAATTTGGAAACAATCCAAATATCCAAGAACAAATGACTAGACAAAGAAACTATTTTACGGGGCCCGGAGAGATAGCACAGGGGTGTTTGCCTTGCAAGCAGCCTATCCAGGACCAAAGGTGGTTGGTTCAAATCCCGGTGTCCCATATGGTCCCCCGTGCCTGCCAGGAGCTATTTCTGAGCAGACAGCCAGGAGTAACCCCTGAACACCGCCGGGTGTGGCCCAAAAACCAAAAAAAAAAAAAAAAAAAAAAAAAGAAACTATTTTACATATATTTCAGTGTAATACTACTCAGTCATAAAAATAGGTGAAGTCATACAATTTGCTGCTACATGAATGATTCTGGAAAGTATCACGTTGAGTAAAGTTAGTCAGAGGGAGAGAGACAGACACAAGGTGACCTTTTATATTTGAGATATGATTAAACTAATAACAAATGCCCAAAGGCAATAGAAACCAAGAGAACTGGTTTCTAGTAGGAAGGTTGCCAAGATCATTTAATTTACTCAAACCAGAATGAAACTATTCTGATGCCTTTTCCAGTGCTCTGGCAACAGCATGTTCTACCACTGATTAACCTGTCAGAGGAACAAATCCTAAACTAATGGTTGGAAATTAAAGTCTATAAAGATTTTTAGGAATTTAAAATTATCTAAATCATTTATATTTATGACTATAATTAAGATTTAACTATAATTATTATATTAGGATTTTAATTACTATTCAAATTTTCCCGCTTTTGAGTATTATTCCCTTATTCCTATGATTTATACAAAAGCAACCTCTACCTGATTATTACACTGTGGTAGTAGGAAGAATGCCTATTCTGGGATTAAGTAGTCAGATTTCAATTCTCAGTTGCACTACCTGTTTAAATAAATTCATTCATTTCTCTGAATTTCAACTTCTTCAATAAAGTAAAACATGACTATTCGATGATTTGAATTTTTCTTGATTTTATTTTTCTCAGCAATTATTTTTTTTTCATGTTATGTGACCCAAAGTCCATACCCATTGGGATTTCTGATAATCGCATAATCAGTTTTACCACTGTTATCTAAAACAATCTTGTTAAAAGATAAGAATATTGATGTCTTTGTTCACTTGACTGGAGCTCTGTTGTTAAATGGTTAGTGTTTGTTGGATTTTAGAAGATAATAGAAAATTCCAGTATCATTTACAGCAATCACTTTCCAGATTAGATTTGAAATTTTACAGACATACTCATCTTCTTAAAAACCCTCTGCCAAAGGTGCCACACCTTCCACAGAATGCTCATAAGACCCCTTTATCCATGATAAAAGATGATAGAAAAGTAGCCTGCAGGTTTATATCTCAGTTTTTATATTAATGCAGGTATCAGACTACCCTTTTTATCAGTCCAGTGTTCTTTCTACCAGAGCTGATCTTTGAAGGACAGCAAACTCAACCCAAGTAGTAAGAGTTTGAAGAACAGAATGTCAAATGAATAACACCCCTGGTTATTCTGTGTCTAATAAATGAGCAGATCTAAAGATTCTAAGATAGGTAGTCAGATAAGTCAGATGCTTAACAGTAAATTTCAGAGCAATACACGGAGAAATGTTTGGAGAGACAAAATATATTGACAAAGAGTCCTCCATCCTCCTTCCAGTTCAGGAAGGAAGAACAGATTCCATGAAGATAGTTTGCAATATGGAATGGTGCACTGATTAGACATTGAAAATGATGAGATTCTCCAAACTAAACATCCTACTCCTTAACCGTTCATTTGCAATAATTGTTAGCCTACCCTACCTCTCACAATTTGAAGCTCATCACAAAAAAGTGGTGAACTCTGATAGGGAAATAATTACACTAACAAATAACATGACAATGTTAAAGAACAAGAGAAGTAGAATGCCTGTTGCGAATACAGGCAGAGGTGGGGGGAGGGAGCCATTGGTGGTGAGGTGTTCTGTTTATAACTGAAACCCAACTACAAACATGCTTGTAATCATGGTGCTTAAATAAAGATTTATATTTTAAAAAAAGAGGAAGAAGAAGAAGACGCAGAAGAAGACGAAGAAGAAGAAGAAGAAGAAGAAGAAGAAGAAGAAGAAGAAGAAGAAGAAGAAGAAGAAGAAGAAGAAGAAGAAGAAGAAGAAGAAGAAGAAGAAGAAGAAGAAGAAGAAGAAGAAGAAGAAGAAGAAGAAAAGCATTGAGGAAAAAATAGCTATCCAATCAACTATCCAAAGTGTCTCAGGCTACTCCACTCTGCAGTTCCCAATGCTTTTTCTTTGGGCTAGTTATTTCTTCTCCTTCCAGGACTCTTCTCTTGAATGGGAATATCTGTCTTCTCTTGAGAATATTTTCTGTATTTTAAGATAAGAATCCCGAATGCAAGTAATTTAGGATTGACTTATTTTCCCATGAAAAGCATAAACTTGCCTCAACCTGAGAAGAACCACAACTCCTTGAATATCTGGGTGGCCTGGACTAGCACTCTGCTTGCAAATCAAGTGGGTCTTCAGTGAAGTCTGATTTGCCTTAAGTGAATATGAAAAAGGACTTTAGAATCTATGTAAGGTAGGAACTGGGACATTCATGATCAGGATCAGTTCTGAGCTTCCCAGGACCCACCCCACTAACAGAAACTTTATTAAAATCCACAGGTTGAGGCTGGAGTGATACATAATGGGTATAGCATTTGCTTTGCATATGGCTGATCTGAGTTCTATCCCTTGGCATCCCATATGTATGGTCCCTTGAGCACACACAGTGATTCCTGAGTGTAGAACCACGAGTAACCCTTGAGCATCGCCAGCTGCGCCCCCCCCAATAAAACAAACAAACAAAACCCACAAAAACTAAAAACCCAGAGACTTTTAGAATTTCTTTTATAAATAAAAGTTTACCCAGTGCCTACACTTTGGTGGAAGTAATAAAATTGTTTTTCTTCTTTCAAAATTCAAATATCAGGACTGGAGCTATAGTACAGAGGGTAGGGCATTTGCTTCGCACATGACTTACCTAGGTTTGATCCCCAGCATCCCATATGGTCCCCAAGACTGCCAGGAGTGATTTCTGAGTGCATAGACAGGCGTAATCCCTGAGCGCCGCCAGGTGTGGCCCCAAAACCAAAAAAAAAAAATGCCCAAGAGAAAAACTTTCTGACATTTGTGGTTTAGTACTTGTTATTGGGGTCTTTTCACTTCCTATTTCTTTATTTTTCCACACCTCTTTTTTGCACTTTCAAATTAAACAGAAATAACCTGATTACCTCCACAGTTTTAGATATTAATTTGCCTATATTATCACCCTATACTCTAGAAACAGTTTCAATATTTCTGAAAGTCCCAACCTCCCTGTTCTTGGTTTTTTGTTTTTCCTTCACATAATCCATTCACCCTTCCCTATTTTCTTTCTGCAACTCCCTAATCTTCATTTAGTGAATCCTGACTACATTTTATTAGGTGAATTCACAATCCTGAAAATTGTGAATCAATTTCACAAATTGATTGCAAAACGCCCTAAGAAATGCACATATTTGAGGCTTGAGGACTGCAGACTTTTATTGCTTCAACCTCCTTTCTCCCCTTCCCTTTATTGTTTGTAAAATGCTGTTTCAAAACCTGGAGTCACACATAACTGACTGGTGCTTTATCTGCTGCATGCAGAGGAACTCACATGAGGTAGCCATATTTATACAAGCAGTGGTTGATGTTCAGAATTTATTCTCACAGGCCTCCTTGAATTCTTCGCTCTTTCTCCTCCTTTTAGGAGAACTAGAGTTCAGTTTGAGATCCTTATCCCTGCATGACTTATGAAAACTCTCCAACAGGATATTAAGGCAACCAGAAGGATGATTCCATGCATTCCTCTTTTTCAGAGATACTGTCCTACTTTGTCTAATATCCAAAATCTGGAGACTCTTGTTTCATGTATTTTAATCAAATCCTTGCTTTTTTATTCCCATAAAAATAATCTTTGCGGGGCCGGGCGGTGGCGCTAAAGGTAAGGTGCCTGCCTTGCCAGCGCTAGCCTTGGACGGACCGCGGTTCGATCCCCCGGTGTCCCATATGGTCCCCCAAGCCAGGAGCAACTTCTGAGCACATAGCCAGGAGTAACCCCTGAGCATTACCGGGTGTGGCCCAAAAATCAAAAAAAAAAAAAAATAATCTTTGCTATTTATGTACCTTCAAATTTAACAAAATCTTGATCCTCCTTTATCAAATTTGGCAACGAGTATCTATTTTCATATGACTTGAGGGTAAATACTTTTATTAAAAATTACAAGACTAATGATAAGCAGCTTTTGGGAAAGCATTCCAAAGAAGATATTAAAGCCAAATAAGTAAAATCTTCCTTAAGACCCAAGACTTCGTCACTCTCTTAAGCACATATTTACAATAGTATTTTTGTAATTTTTCCAAGTTTTCAATTACAGCCAGACTTGTAATACAATATGACATTGGTGAAATAATAATATTAGTATACTAAACTCTGGTTTATTATTTTAATTTAGCCAAACTACATTTTTAACTCCTTAAAAAAATCAGTAAGAGGGTCGGGAGGTGGCGCAAGAGGTAAGGTGCCTGCCTTGCCTGAGCTAGCCTTGGACGAGCTAGCCTTGGACGGACCGTGGTTCAATCCCCCGGTGTCCCATATGGTCCCCCAAGCCAGGAGCGACTTCTGAGCGCATAGCCAGGAGTAACCCCTGAGCGTTACCGGGTGTGGCCCAAAAAAAAAATCAGTAAGACTATATGCAAAACTGAAAGACTGTGATAAAATTTAGTGATTGACATATTAAGAATAAGAAGTGACTATCAGGGGCCAGCGAGGTGGCACTAGAGGTAAGGTGTCTGCCTTGTAAGCGCTAGCCAAGGAAGGACCACGGTTCAATCCCCCGGCATCCCATATGGTCCTCCCAAGCCAGGGGCAATTTCTGAGCACTTAGCCAGGAGTAACCTCTGAGCATCAAAAGGGTGTGGCCCAAAAAATAAAAAAATAAAATAAAAGAAGTGACTAGCAGTCTCTTTGTAACTCAGTGGGCCATTTTTGCACCAGATGAGAAAATTTCAAAAGGAACAGGGCTGCTCCATTTCACTCCACAGTCACATATTTCCCCCAGTCAATAAACCACACAGAAATACATAATAAACATGACCAGACTGCAAAGATAACAAAGGAAAAGCAAAGCAGAACTTAACCACAATTAGCAAAAATAGTATTCTAAAGACCCAACTAGTATCAGCAGCCACAAAGCTTCTCTGATAAGGACTTCAGAGGAAATGTTACAGATATTCAAGGAACTTGATGAAATTGTGGAACAGAACAGTCTAGATGATATGAGAGCAGAAATGAGAAAACTTTAAACAAATGACAAAACTAAAATATTTGGTAGGCAAACTGAAGAATACACTATATGCACTCACAAGAAGAATAATAGCTGCTAAGGACAGAATTAGCAAAATTGAGGATAAGCTTTATATTGCCTCTTGTCAATAGCAGAAGATTGTCTTAAAAGAGTCTTAAATGAACAGATGACAAGAGAACTTTGGGGAAAATTCCAGAAGAACAACAATATAAATATTAGTGTTTTTGGAAAGCCAGGAAAATAACTCCTAAGAAGAAGCGACAGTCAAAGATATCATTGCTAAAAAGTTCATAGAACTGAAGAGTGCCTTTATCCACATCCTGGATGTCACCTTAAAGGTAACAGCTAAAAGAGATTCAAATTAAAATACCCCAAGACACATCTTAATCAGAATGATAAAAATCACAAATAGAGAATACTTAAAGTAGCAAGACTAAAGAAGGAATGACATACAAAAGAGCATTCTTAAGATTTACAACAGATTTACCAAGCTTCAAGTGGGTAATAGTGAAAAATCTAAACAAAATGAATACCTCACCAAGAATACTTGTTGTAGGCAGACTCTCATTCAAATTTGAATGATTCACAGCCTCATAGATAAATAATAGTCCAGGTACTTTATAATCTCAGAACCAACTTTAAGGGAAGAAATAAAGGGGGTACTTTAAAACAAGACAAACTCCACAAACACCAAATATTTTCAAGAAGATAACACATGACCTGACAATGACCTCTCTCAATGTCAGAGAACTAAATGCACCAATTAAAAGACACACTTAGAAAAGTGATTTAGGGGGCCGGGCGGTGGCGCTAAAGGTAAGGTGCCTGCCTTGCCTGCGCTAGCCTTGGACGGACCGCGGTTCGATCCCCCGGTGTCCCATATGGTCCCCCAAGCCAGGAGCAACTTCTGAGCACATAGCCAGGAGTAACCCCTGAGCGTTACCGGGTGTGGCCCAAAAACCAAAAAAAAAAAAAAAAAGAAAAAAGAAAAGTGATTTAGGAGGACCGGAGAGATAGCACAGTGGTGGGGCATTGGCCTTGCACTCCACTAACACAGGACAGAAGCATCACATATAGTTCCCCGTGCCTGCCAGAAGCAATTTCTGAACTCAGAGCCAAGAGTAATCCCTGAGTGCCACCAGGTGTGGCCCAACCCCCCTAAAAAAATAAAATAAAATAAAAAGATTAATTTAAAAAGTTGAATCCAACATTCTGGTGCCTATAAGAAACACATTTCAAGAGTCAGAGCAAACATAGATTCAAAGTCAAAGATTGGAAACAAACCTTCAAGCAAACAACTCCCTTAGAAAGGATAAGATGGTTAAACTAATATCAGATAGCACAAACTTCATGCTCAAAAAGACAGGGTTTTTTCTTAATAATAATCAGGAGAAACTATACTGTTAAACATATACACAACATACTTTTAAATAACTGCTAATAGACTTGAAGAAAGACTTACTGGTAATACAATAATAGTTGGAGACTTCAGCACTATTCAGTCACCTATTGCTAGATCAATCAGACTAAAACTTAGCAAGGATATATTGGCTTTGAAAGAAGAAAAGGAAGAGAATGGCTTAGTATATATATAGGGCTTTTTATCTCCCAAAAGTCTAATGCACATTCTTCTCCAAGGAGCCTGGGACATTCTCCAAGGTAGACCACAAATGGGCCATAAAACATATCTCCATTAAGTAGACAGAAATTAAGTAGACAGAAATTGTATCACTATCTTCCTAGATCATGAAGCACTAAAAATAGAAATAAATTATAAACAAATGAACAAATAACTTGAACACTTAGAAGCTAAGCAACTCTCTATTGAACAACCAGTGGGTCAGAAGGAATCAAAAGATTCCTGAAAATAAAAAAGAAAATGGACATGAGCTATCAAGATTTTCGAGAGAGGGGCTGGAGTGGTGAAGCATGCTATAAGAGAGAGAACTCTAGTAATCTAAATCAGAAACGAAAGGGGGAATGTCACAGCGGACACTCCAGGATAATTCAAGAAAAATCAGAGATTACTTTAAGAACCCATATGCCAGGAAATGAGAGAACCTAAAAGAAATGAACAAATTCATGGAATCCTATAACCTTCTGAGGTTGAACTAAGACTTGGAATATCTGAACAAACCAATCATGACTGAGGAAATTGAAATGATAATCAAAGCATTTCCCAAAACAAAAGCCCAGGACCAGATGGATTCACTAGTGAATTCTTTTGGACCTACTGGCAATCTTTTTCTTGCTCTTTCAGAAAACTGAAGAATTATAAATATTTATAAACAGTTTCTATGAAGCAAACATCACCCTGATACCAAAAAAAGCAGACAGATAGTCTCCAACAAAAAAGAGAATAACAGGCCAATATCTACAGGCCAATATCTATCACAACACAGATACAAAGATCCTCAATAAAATAGTACCAAATAGAATCCAACAATTCATCAAGAAGAGTATACACAATCACCAAGTAGGTTTCATCCCAGAGATGCAGAGATGTTTTAACATACGTAAGTCACTCAAAATAACATTTCACATCAATTAAAGAAAAATTATATAAATATCAATAGATGCAGAAAAAGCACTTGGCAAGATTCAGTACCCATTCATAATAAAAACTCAACAAGATTGGAATTGAAGGAATGTTCCTCAATATAGTCAAAGCCATTTACCACAAGCTCACAGCAACCATTATACTCAATGGGAAAAACCTAAAATGCTTTCCTCTAATATCGGGCACAAGACAATGTTGCTCATTCCCACCACTTCTATTCAATGTAGTACTGGAAATACTTGCCATGATAATTAGGCAACAAAAAGCTACAAAGTCTTCCAGATAGAAAATAAAGATTTCAAATTCTCAAAATTTGACTACTATATTTAGAAAATCTTAAAGACCCTATTAAAATAAAAGCTTCTAGAAACAATAGATTTTTTTGTTTGCCAATGGCGAATTTATTACATGATTAAAGTTCAAATAAAAAAATAATAACTAAAATCTCAGCAAGGACGCTGGAGCCAGAGTCTGGAAGTGCTACTTCCCTGTTGCCAGCCTTCCTGGCCAAGCCCAGCTCTATTAACTCAGCTTCACTCGATCAAGCTCCTCGTCAATACTTGCATCTGTGCCCTGGACATCTCTGCTGTTCCTGCTAGAGTTCTGGGCGCCTGGAACTGGGGCTTGGTGAGAGCCCCATACACGCCCATGGCCTGAGCCACCATGCTGGTGACATCCCCAGGGTTGGAGGGCAGCAAGATAGTATTGGAGTCCTTGGCCAGTTTGGAGAACGCGTTGACATATTGTTCTGCCACAGTTAGTGAGGCCGCTGAATCTCCATTATGTTGTGTCAGAGCTACAGCCAGGATGCGAATTGCTTCGGCTTTGGCCTTGGCCTTGGCTAGAACTGCAACAATAGATTTTTATAGTAAAGCAGAAGCAACAAAATTGATATACAAATTTTCTGGCTTTTCTATCTACAAAAAGTGAAAGAGAAGAGAGAGATTTTTTTCTTTTTTCTTTATTTAAACATCTTGATTACAAATATGATTGTGATTAGGTTTCAGTCATGTAAAGAACACCCCCTTCACCAGTGCAACATTCCCACCACCAATGTCCCAAATCTCCCTCCATCCCACCCCACCCCCACCTATACTCCAGACAGGCTTTCCAGTTCCCTCATTCATTCACATGGTTATGGTAGTTCTCAGTGTAGTTATTTCTATAACTGCACTCACCACTCTTTGTGGTGAGCTTCATGGAGTGAGCTGGTGTTCCAGCCCTCCTCTCATTGTCTCTAAGGATTGTTGCAAAATGACTTTTATTTTTCTTAATACCCATAGATGAGTGAGACTATTTTGCGTCTCAGAGAGATTTAAAAAAAAAATTTAATCATGCGTCGGAGAGAGAGCATGGAGGTAGGGCATTTGCCTTGTATGCAGAAGGATGGTGCTTCAAATCCTGGAATCCCATATGGTCCCCCGAACCTGCCAGGAGTGATTTCTGAGCGTAGAGCTAGGAGTAACCCCTAAACCCTGCCGGGTGTGACCTAAAAATAAAATAAAAATTAAATTAAATTAAATTAAATTGGGGCCAGGCAGTGGCGCTGGAGGTAAGGTGCCTGCCTTACCTGCGCTAGCCTAGGAGACGGACCGCGGTTCGATCCCCTGGCGTCCCATATGGTCCCCCAAGCCAGGAGCGACTTCTGAGAGCATAGCCAGGAGTAACCCCTGAGCGTCACCGGGTGTGGCCCAAAAACCAAAAAAAAAAAAAAAAAATTAAATTAAATTAAATTAGATAAAAAACAAAAATATTTCATCATAGTTATGCCTCAAAAAATCAAGAACTTCAGGGCCCGGAGAGATAGCTCAGCGGCGTTTGCCTTGCAAGCAGCCGATCCAGGACCAAAGGTGGTTGGTTCGAATCCCGGTGTCCCATATGGTCCCCCATGCCTGCCAGGAGCTATTTCTGAGCAGACAGCCAGGAGTAACCCCTGAGCACCACCGGGTGTGACCCTAAAACCAAAAATAAAAAAAAATCAAGAACTTCAGAATCATCTTAACCAAAGATATGAAAAACCTGTATAAAGAAAGCCACAAAACTCTATTTCAAGAAATAAAAGAGGACACCTAGAAATGTAAAGTCATCCCCTGTTCATGGATCAGGAGGATTAACATTGTTAAAATGGAAATACTCCCTAAAACATTGCACAGATTTTATGCAATCACTATAAAGGTATTCATGATATTTTTAAAGAAATATAACAAATACTCTCCAAATTCATATGGAACAATAAATCTCCACAAATTGCTAAAGTAATACTTGGTGAAAAGAAGATGGAAGGCATCAAATTTCCCAATTTTAAACTGTACTATAAAGCAGTTAAATCAGCACAGTGCTGGAATAAAAACAGACCCACAGATCAATGGAATAGACTTGAACATCCTAAGACAAATCCTCAGGTATATAACCAATTAATTTTTATAAAAAGAACAAGACATATGAAGTGAGGCAAGGAAAACCTCTTTAGCAAGTGGTATTGGGGAAATTGGTTAGTTACATGTGAAAAAAAAAAACCCTCATTTCTCTTATTAAAGCCATGTATAAAAGTCAAAGACTTTGATATTGACCTGAAACCATAAGTTAACAGAGGAAAACATAGGCAGAACTCTCCATGGTATTGAAACTAAAGGCATTTTCAAGAATGAAATACCATTGGCCAAGCAAGTGGAAGCAAAGGCAAACAAATGGGACTACATTAAACCAAGAAGCTTCTGCAATTAAAGGAAATGATAACTAGGATATAAAGACTTCACACAGGGGGCCAGAGTGATAGCATAGCAGTAGGGCATTTGCCTTGCATGCTACCAAAAATGACTTTTCAACTATCATATCTAAAACCATTAATAATAATGATAACAATAGTCACAATACTAAACTAATAAGTTTAGAAAAATCAACATTGCTATAAAGTGGGAGAATGATTAAACTATATCTTATCAGTTTTATATGCTCAACATGTATACATACACTCTCCTCCTCTTTTCTCCTGAATACCTATATTGTATTATGGTACTTACTTGTTTGTCCTAAACACAATATACATGAGTCCAAATTATTAGTGAGTCATTTAATCCCCAGTGCAAATAGAAAGGAACACTTGCCAAATAAAACCAACTACAGTTACACTAGGGACTTTTACTTCTACTATCTAGAAGTCAGGAAATTCATGAGTCCTAATCACTTCAACTATCACCAAATTTATAATTTTGTGATTTCTTGAAATCCTCTAACCATATTTGGCACTAATACTGAAAGCATCTTTTTAAAAAAAATAATTTTAGATACTGCTGTCTACAATACTACTAGTGGTAGAGGTTTTTATTTTTATTTTATCAGCAAGATGGGAATGGAAGGAACCTTTCTCAATATAGTTAAGGCCATCTACAACAAGCCAGTGGCAAATATTATTCTCAATGGAGAAAAACTAAAAGCCTTCCCTCTAAATTCTGGCACAAGACAAGGCTGTCCTCTCTCACCACTCTTATTCAACATAGCACTGGAAGTACTTGCTATAGTGATTAGGCAAGAAAAAGATATCCAGGGAATCTAGATAGGAAAGGAAGAAGTCAAGCTCTCACTGTTTGCAGATGACATGATACTCTACTTAGAAAACCCTAAAGACTCTACCAAAAAGCTTCTAGAAACAATAGACTCATATAGCAAGGTGGCAGGCTACAAAATTAACACACAAAAATCAATGGCCTTTCTATACACCAATAGTAATAAGGATGAAATGGACATTAAGAAAACAACCCCATGGGCCCGGAGAGATAGCACAGCGGTGTTTGCCTTGCAAGCAGCCGATCCAGGACCAAAGGTGGTTGGTTCGAATCCCAGTGTCCCATATGGTCCCCCGTGCCTGCCAGGAGCTATTTCTGAGCAGACAACCAGGAGTAACCCCTGAGCAACACTGGGTGTGGCCCAAAAAAAACAAACAAAAAACAAACAAACAAACAAACAAAAAAAGAAAACAACCCCATTCACAATAGTGCCACACAAACTCAAATATCTTGGAATCAACTTGACTAAAAATGTGAAAGACCTATACAAAGAAAACTATAAAACTCTGCTCCAAGAAATAAGAGAGGACACGCGAAAATGGAAACGCATACCCTGCTCATGGATTGGCAGGATTAACATCATCAAAATGGCAATAATCCCCAAGGCATTATACAGATTTAATGCCATCCCTCTAAAGATACCCATGACATTCTTCAAAGAAGTGGATCAGGCACTTTTGAAATTCATTTGGAACAATAAACAACCTAGAATAGCTAAAGCAATCATTGGGAAAAAGAATATGGGAGGAATTACTTTCCCCAACTTTAAACTGTACTACAAAGCAATAGTTATCAAAACAGCATGGTATTGGAATAAGGACAGGCCCTCAGATCAGTGGAATAGGCTTGAATACTCAGAAAATGTTCCCCAGACATACAATCACCTAATTTTTGATAAAGGAGCAGGAAATCCTAAATGGAGCAGGGAAAGCCTCTTCAACAAGTGGTGTTGGCACAACTGGCTAGCCACTTGCAAAAAAATTGAACTTAGATCCCCAGCTAACATCATGTAGGAAGGTAAAATCCAAATAGATTAAAGACCTCGATATCAGACCCAAAACCATAAGATATATAGAACAACACATAGGCAAAACATTCCAGGACATTACAGGCATATTCAAGGAGGAAACTGCACTCTCTAAGCAAGTGAAAGCAGAGATTAACAGATGGGAATATATTAAGCTGAGAAGCTTCTGCACCTCAAAGGAAATAGTGCCCAGGATACAAGAGCCACCCACTGAGTGGGAGAAACTATTCACCCAATACCCATCAGATAAGGGGCTAATCTCCAAAATATACAAGGCACTGACAGAACTTTACAAGAAAAAAAACATCTAATCCCATCAAAAAATGGGGAGAAGAAATGAACAGACACTTTGACAAAGAAGAAATACAAATGGGGCCCGGAGAGATAGCACAGCGGTGTTTGCCTTGCAAGCAGCCCATCAAGGACCAAAGGTAGTTGGTTCGAATCCCGGTGTCCCATATGGCCCCCCGTGCCTGCCAGGAGCTATTTCTGAGCAGACAGCCAGGAGTAACTCCTGAGCACAGCCGGGTGTGACCCAAA
This sequence comes from Suncus etruscus, assembly GCF_024139225.1. Taxonomy (NCBI): domain Eukaryota; kingdom Metazoa; phylum Chordata; class Mammalia; order Eulipotyphla; family Soricidae; genus Suncus; species Suncus etruscus. Next base: position 41,363,557 of record NC_064856.1, read on the forward strand.
AACCAAACAAAAAAACCAAACAAACAAACAAAAAAAAAAAGAAATACAAATGGCCAAAAGACACATGAAAAAATGCTCCACATCACTAATCATCAGGGAGATGCAAATCAAAACAACGATGAGATACCACCTCACACCACAGAGAATGGCACACATCACAAAGAATGAGAATAAACAGTGTTGGCGAGGATGTGGAGAGAAAGGAACTCTTATCCACTCCTGGTGGGAATGCCGTCTAGTTTAACCTTTATGGAAAGCGATATGGAGATTCCTCCAAAAACTGGAAATCGAGCTCCCATACGATCCAGCTATACCACTTCTAGGAATATACCCTAGGAACACAAAAATAGAATACAAAAACCCCTTCCTTACACCTATATTCATTGCAGCACTATTTACCATAGCAAGACTCTGGAAACAACCAAGATGCCCTTCAACAGACGATTGACTAAAGAAATTGTGGTACATATACACAATGAAATATTATGCAGCTGTCAGGAGAGATGAAGTCATGAAATTTTCCTACACATAGATGTACACGGAATCTATTATGCTGAGTGAAATAAGTCAGAGAGAGAGAGAGAAAAACGCAGAATGGTCTCACTCATCTATGGGTTTTAAGAAAAATGAAAGACATTCTTGCAATAATAATTTTCAGACACAAAAGAGAAAAGAGCTGGAAGTTCCAGCTCACCTCATGAAGCTCACCACAAACAGGGATGAGTTTAGTTAGAGAAATAACTACGTTTTGAACTATCCTAATAATGAGAATGTACAAGGGAAATAGAAAGCCTGTCTAGAGTACAGGCGGGGGTTGGATGAGGAGGAGGAAGATTTGGGACATTGGTGATGGGAATGTTGCACTGGTGATGGGTGGTGTTCTTTACATGACTGAAACCCAAACACAATCATGTATGTAATAAAGGTGTTTAAATAAAAATAAATAAATAATTTTAGATACTGCTGTCTACAATACTACTAGTGGTAGAGGTTTTTATTTTTTAATATCTTTATTTAAACCCCTTGATTACAAATATGATTGTAGTTGGGTTTCAGTCATGCAAAGAACACCCCCCCTTCACCAGTGCAACATTCCCTTCACCACTGTCCCAAGTCTCCCTCCTCCCCACCCCACCCCTGCCTGTACTCTAGACAGGCTTTCTACTTCCCTCATTCATTTACTTTTTTATGATAGTTCGTGTAGTTATTTCTCTAACTGCACTCATCACTCTTTCCAGCATCACACCTTCCACCACCCTGATAAATGTAAAACTTTCTACTGAAGACTAGTTCTTAATTTTTATTGCCTTGAAAGCATCTAGTTTTTATATTTCACTGGCCCTGTACTTGAATGTTCCTGAGAAACAACCTCTGGGTTAGTTCAGAAGAGTCTCTGTTCAGATTCTGAGGATTTAACTAGAAGTGCTTTATGCCTCACACATTGATGAAGCAGAGAGTGAGTGCATATCCTTACCACCACCTGAGTTCAAATATATCACAATGGGCTCCAACCCTTCTAAGCAAGAAGGTGCAGAATCCTCGTTGACCTCCTTAATAGTAACTGGATAGCAGATCACAAGATGGTTCATCATAAGCAAGAGCAAATGCCAGTCTAAAGGAAGGGTCCTGACTACCGGAGGAAGCTTAGGGCCAGAACAATAGCACAGCAGATAAGGAATTTGCCCTGTACAGGGCCATCCCAGGTTTGATCTCCACCATCCCATATGGTCCCTTAATCCTGCTAGGTTCGGGGGATCATATGGGATGCTGGAATTTTAATCACTGTTCTTCTGCAAGCAAGGCAAACACCCTACCTCCATGCTATCTCTCTGGCCCTTCAAAGAGAATCTTTTGTAGATCTACACCTGTCTGGTGGGGCTGGAGAGATAGTAAAGTGGGTATGTGTTTGCCTTGAATGCTCTTGATCCAGGTTTAGTCCCAGGCACCATGTATGGTCCCCAGAGCTCCATCAGAAGGGATCCCTGAGCATCAGTGAATATGGCTCAAAACAAACAAATAAGCAATAATCCCTACATCTGTGTCCTTGTGAGAAAATAATTTATTTATTGTACAAAAGTTGTTCAAAATAACTCATCTTATGTGGACATCATGAAGATAATACAGAGTTGACATCATATTTTTACAATTCTTTCATTCCCTTCTATTCCTCTCCTCCCATAATATAGCATGTCTCTGTTTTTTCTATAACCTTTCCCTCAGCTCAAATTGACCTCTTTGCTCCACTCTTCTTCTTGTAACCCATCCCCTCTTCACTTTTTTCTAGGTTCTCCATTAGATGTCACGGTCTAGTGGATCAAGAGACTGAGCCTTCAAATTGTAATAGGTGCAACTTGTCACATTAAGCAGAATCAAGTGGCCAGAGCACTGATCCAGTTTGAACAATGAGTGAGCAGAGTCTTTCTAAATAGCAGCTCTCAGTGAGCAGAGATTATCAAATGGAAATGTTTATGTGGACTTCCCTTGCAATAGCCTTTCTGGTTGTCTAGGGCTTCATGTCACCCATCTGAAGAGGCTCTTTCTCCACTTCTTTCTCCAACTACAACTCAGGCTATGGCAGGCCTGATTTTAGAGAATGGGGATAGGGGTGAATAAGGAGGCTGAAATCATATGGGTTAAGCCAGCAAAGACAAATGAAACGATATATTTGACAGTAATTTACCCTAGAATAATATAACTGCTCTGCTAATCCCAGCATAACTTGAAAACGTTCAATGGCATGGGAAAATGCTCAAAATGGAAAAGATTGCAGTGAATGTTGCAACACAGTCCTGCTTGTTTAAAAAAAAAAGGAGTCAACCCCTGAAGGGAAAATGGCCATATTTATCTCTGAAGCTGAAATTTTTTATTTTTATTTCTTTTTGTACTTCATAATGTTTTTATTGTTTTCAATAAAAATGTTTTAAAGAAGAAATAATCTAAACAAAACCTAAGTGAGAAGTTCTCAAGTGGCCCCAAGAACCACAGGACATCCCCATTCAGTCTTCGCTTTGCCCTGAGCTATGCCCAGCATCCCACAGAGTCACAAGGGGCACAATTTTGCTGATCCTGCAAGGCCACTCCCATCTGATTAGTACCATCTCTGCCCCCCCCAAAGACTTTTTTTTAAATGTAGGTGTCACGATTTACAAAGGAGCTTAGGATAGACTTTCAGGCTTGCACTGTCCTAGCACACCACCCACCCCTCTAGTGATAACTTCCCTACTGTTAGTTTACAACTTTCCTGGCTTCATTACCCTTCCTCCTACCTACCCTCTTCCTATAGAAGTCAAAAACCCATCTGGACAGAACTAGCTCAGATAAGCTTTTAGTCTACCACTTGCTTCCTTTCCCCAAGCCCCCTACCCCTCTACTTCCTGGTCATTTGAGGATGAGAGTTTTTTAATAAAGGATGGCTGGCTGATTTGGCGGGCAGAGCTCTCTCTCTCTCTCTCTCTCTCTCTCTCTCTCTCTCTCTCTCTCTCTCTCTCTCTCTCTCTCTCTCTCTCTCTCTCTCTCTCTCAGACCCAATTCCTTGGGGCTGGATTATGATGTGTGGAGCCCTACACCCTTCACCATATCTCGGAATTCCACTCTACACATTCTGGGTATAATATGGATATTCCAGGTTTGGGTAAAGTAAGCAGAATTAAGATAAGGGTAAGGGAAGAAAATGGAAAAATAGTGAGACTGTACTCATTTTGTTCAGAAATGATTACAAATTAGTCCACATCACAGTAGCAGAGACAGAAGGTAGCATCCAAGAAGCCCCAGACACACTTGCAAGGGCACCTCTGAACAAATCTCAGTCTGCCTGCTGCTCTCCATGGGAACAAATAGTGTCTGGTCCTAAAGCCTCATTTAATGAAAGGCAATTATGGGCAGCAGGATCATCCTCAATATGCCGTGTGAACATTCTCAGGAAAGAAGACTGGTGGCTAGTGTTAGGATCCAGAGTCGAAGGAGGAGACCACACATTGGAGTAAAGCAAAAGAAAACTTTATTCTGTCCACTACAACACCCCAACTGACTAGCCAGGGCTGCCTCTCAAAGGAGAGGATCCAGCCCAAGGGAGGGAATGAGGAGGTTCTACCTGGTAAGGCCAGGTAGCTTGGGACAGTGTTAATGGAAACTTGGGCTTGAGAACGAGAAGTCCAAGATGTCTACAAGATATAGTTCTTTGAGGCCAGCGAGGTGGCGCTAGAGGTAAGGTGTCTGCCTTGCAAGCTCTAGCCAAGGAAGGACCAAGGTTCGATCCCGCGGCGTACCATATGGTCCCCCTAACTGAGCGCTTAGCCAGGAGTAACCCCTCAGCACCAAATGGGTGTGGCCTGAAAAGCAAAGAAAAAACAAAAACAAAAACAAAAGATATAGTTCTTTACAAAATTGTGTCCTTCCTTGTTCAGAATCCAGGGCCCCACAGGTAGGAGAAGATGAAAATTTCAGTCTTGCGTGTTTAGAGTGTGATTTTTTTTTTTTCAACTTACCTAAGTGCCCTGTTGGAGTAATTGGTTTTCGCTCTATTTGGGATAATTTTTTGCTTGTGCTTGTTTGGAAGTTTGTTTGAACTGGAAGTTTCTCTGGATTGGTTCCTTATCCCTACCTGTTCTTCACCCAAGGGGGTGGCCTTTCTCTTCCCAATAAGGACCTTGTGTTGGGTCTCTGGGAGAAGCAGCTTGTGGTTTCGGTTTCCACAACTAGTTTATCTAACTTCCGGTATCCTTTGCTGGTGAGCATAAAGCTTGTGAAGGAAGTTTCCTAAACCCGTTTTATTCTCTTCTATCTTATGTGTATTATTTTCTGTGTCGGCATTTGCTTCCAGACTCATGCTCCCCAGTCCCTTGGGATTGACACATAAGACTTCGCTAGAGTCCCAAGTCTACCCAATGAACTCTCACAAATATGTTCCTAAGAAACTGGCCATGAGATCTCTAATGTATTGATTGAAAATAATTGGTATTAATATAAAGTCATGATCACATGGCCCAGAAAGTTCTGTCCTAGATATTCTACTGGTAGTATTATAAACACAAACACTCACAAAATGTGTACATGATAGTTAAGAAATGAATAAATACAATGTAATTTTGAGCTGGAAAAATATTATAGTGCACAAGGAGCTTGCCTTGTATGCAGTCAACCCAGCTTCAATTCCTGACACCCCATAAGGTCCCCCTGGGCACTGTCAGGAGTGATTCCTGAGTACAGAAACAAGAGAAATCTCTGAGAATCAATGTTTACCACCCACATACACAAAATTAAATTTTATCTAACCATATAATAGAATTTTATTAGCTAATAACAAAACATGAAGTGGTTATTCTGGAGTGTGTATGAATCTTAAAAATATCTTAAATATTTTTTAAAATATATTTAAATATATTTTAAGAATACAAGATTGGGGCCAGAGAGATAGCATGGAGGTAGTGCGTTTGCCTTGCATGCAGAAGGATGGTGGTTCAAATCCCGGCATCCCATATGGTCCCCCGAACCTGCCAGGAGCGATTTCTGATTGTAGAGCCAAGAGTAACCCCTGAGCTCTGCCAGGTATGACCTCCTCCCCCCCCAAAAAAAGAATACAAGTTCATGTATTTTTGGTTCTATTTATGTGAAATGTCCACAAGAAGCATATCAAAGGACAGAGAGGAGATTAGTTTTTGTGAAGGGAAGGAAGGAGTCATTAAGAGTTTCTGCTAGGGCCGGAGAGATAGCATGGAGGTAAGGCTTTGCCTTTCATGCAGAAGGTCGGTGGTTCAAATCCTGGTATCCCATATGGTCCCCTGAGCCTGCCAGGAGTGATTTCTGAGCATAGAGCCAGGAGTATCTCCTGAGCGCTGCCGGATGTGATGCCCCCCCCCCCAAAAGAAGAGTTTCTGCTAATGTGCACAGCGTTGCTTTTATATTGATTAAAAAATGTTCTGCACAATCTTGTAAATAAAAACAACTAAATTGTATATTTTAAAATACAACTCACCTGAGTGCCCTGACTTAAAATATACAAATGAATTGTATATTTAAAATGTTAGACTTGGGGGACCAGATAGTACAGGGGTTATGCTTAACAGGAATCAAACCTAGGCTTGATCCTCAGCACCAATAAAGGCCCTCTGTGGTACTTGCAGGGCCTCCTTTTTTTAATTTTTCATTACTTAAGTACAGCATAGTAGAGAGAAAATGTCTAAGAATGTCACAAATAAAAATAACTTTTTGTTTATTTAGCAAATTAGAAACAGAGCAATTTTTACACAGCAGAGCTATGAGGTTGCTCCCCCTCACCTACCCACTCAATCAATTAGAAATTAAGAAAAATAATTTAAAACACCATGTAAGGAGCTCTCCATTAGTACTAAGAGCCACAGAACATTCCCAGGGGTGTGAGTTGTTTCCTTTTTCTTTGAAAGTAGCAACATTAGCACAAAAAACATTTATATGTACACACACACAGACACAGACACAGACACACACACACACACACACACACACACACACAGAGACACACTAGATCAGGGGTCTCAAACTCCCGGCCCACGGGCCGTTTGCAGCCCTCCATACAACATTTTGTGGCCCACGGCCGGCTTTCAAATATCGCAGTATTCGCGATTATTCGCTTACCAAATAATCTCAATAAAAATCGCATTAGTAAGAAAAAAGTCACATTAAACATTCGCATACCCCAAGCAGTTCCATTCGGGGTATGCAAATGTTTAATGCAACTTTTTTTCTTACTAATGCGATGTTTTATTGCGAATATTCAGTAAGCGAATAATCGCGAATACTTTCGCCTAGCGAAGATGTCATTTCCGCTGCTCCTGCCCGCTGTCCCTTGCATTATCAGAGGCCTAAGGGAGAGAAGTTTATTACAGCATTAGATTTTGTCATACGTTCATCATGACTTCATCACAGCCTGCAGTGAAGAGAAAGATTGATGACGAGCACAGACAATTTCAGGAAAAGTGGGAGATGCAGTATTTCTTTGTTGAGCACAGGAGCATCCCCACATGTCTTATTTGCTCAAAGTTGCAGTGCACAAGGAATACAACTTGAAACGCCATTATTCAACTAAACATGCTGAGGAATGTGCAAAATATCAAGGAAATGAGAAAGCCAAGCGGGTTGCCAGTCTTAAAGCATGTCTAATGAGGCGACAAGATTTCTTCAAGAAAGCAACCAAAGAGAATGTTGCATCAGTCCAAGCTAGTTACATGGCTAGTGAGATGATTGCTAAGGCAGGGAAATCATTCACAGAAGGAGAGTTTGTTAAAAAAAATGCATGTTACAAGCTTCAAGTATTATCTGTCCGGAAAAGAAAGGTCAGTTTAGCAAAATCAGCCTTTCTGCCAACACTGTGGCAGAGCGCATTTCTGACATGTCAAGTGACATTTATCATCAACTGTGTGAGAAAGCCAAATGTTTTGATGCATACTCAGTTGCTCTTGACGAGGGCACAGATATAACAGACACTGAGCAGCTCACAATTTATGACCGTGGTGTTGATTGCAATTTTGAATTGACAGAGGAGCTGCTCACAATAATTCCAATGCATGGCCAGACCACAGCTAATGAGATATTTTGGCATCTGTGTGATGCCATTGAGAATGCAGGTTTGCCGTAGAAGAGGTTTGTTGGAATAATAACCAATGGAGCGCCATCGATGACAGGGAGGAAAAATGGACTGGTGGAATTGTTCAAAAAAAACTTGAAGAGGAGGGTGTAGAGAAGGCCATTGCTCTTCACTGCATTATCAATCAGTAGGCCCTTTGCAGTAAATGCCTGCTGTGTGACAATGTGATCTCTGTTGTTGTAAAATGCATCAACCAAATCAGATCCAGGAGCTTAACGCACAGAAGGTTCCATGCTTTTTTAGAGGAAATGGAGTCAGAATATGGAGATGTGCTTTATTTCACCGAGGTACATTGGCTCAGCAGGGGAAATGTCCTGAAAAGACTTTTTGAGTTGAGAGAAGAAGTGAAAGCCTTCATGGAGAAGGATGAGAATGCTGTTTCTGAGTTGAGTGATCACAAATGACTCATGGACTTAGCTTTTCTTGTTGACATCACACATAAGCTGAATGTACTAAACAAGATGTTGCAAGGCCTGGAACAGCTTATCAGTGCTGCCTGTGGCAATGTGAGAGCATTCTCCACAAAACTTGTGTTATGGAAATTCCAGCTCTCTCAGACAAACCTTTGCCATTTCCCAGCATGCAAGGAACTTGTAGATGCAGGCATACCATTCAGTGGTGAGAAATATGTATGCTATTTTTAAGCTCAAGAAGGAATTTGATCTCAGATTTGCAGACTTCAAAAAGCACAGAGCCACTTTCCAAATTTTTGTGGACCCCTTTTCCTTTGATTTGCAAGATGCCCCTCCTGTGCTTCAAATGGAGCTCATTGACCTGCAATGCAACTCTGATCTCAAAACCAAGTTCAGGTAGATTAGTGGAAAAGCAGACATGCATGGGCAATTTTTGAAAGAATTGCCCCCCAGCTTCCCTGAGCTTTCCCGAATGTTCAAGCACACCATGTGCCTTTTTGGGAGCACATATTTGTGTGAAAATTTATTCTCCACATTGAAGTTCAGTAAGTCAAAATACAGGTCTAGACTTAATGATGATCAGCCATACTGAGGGTCTCAACTGCTTCCTCTCTAAAGCCAAATGTGGTTCAGATCTGTGAGAAGAAGCACTGTCAAGTCTCTGGCAGCAAGGAATAGGCAAACGATGCCATGTTCAGAACTGTTCATAATCTTCACTCAATGTTCTATTCATGTTCAGAAGAAATAATTAAAACTGTTAATAATGACGTTTGAGGACTTTTTTTTTTGTGAAATCCCTTATTTGACCCTGCCTCACCCCCTCTTTGCCTCCTCCGGCCCCCAGATAAATTGAGTTTGAGACCCCTGCACTAGATGAATGTCATCAGAATCATTAGGTGACTATCGAAAGGTCAAGCTAGTGGGGTTTCAGTTAAATACATACCTTCTAGAATATAAAACTCTATTTTCAAGGTTCCATCACTGATGTGCCCCTTGAATATCAAATTTACCCCTGCAAATGAACAGGCCAAAAGAGGCAACCATAGTTGAATAGTCAGTTAAAAAAAAAAAAACGGTGAAGATTTAGGGTTGATAATTGACATCTGAATTGAAGAATAGGATGATCTTATAGCACTGCTTTGTTGTGGGATCAGATGCTAATTATAGGACAGAACTGAATTAAAATTTACAGCTGTTATTAGTAGTCTATACTACTGAGAAATGAAGAATTCCTGGTTTGGAAAAAAGTTCAGACATCAAGTCTTATAAGTATTGAGAGTAAGTAGTTGAGGAAAAATGAACAGTTGGTTTGTCTTTAGCCCTTGGGAAGAAAAAAATAGGGGAGATGCTTTCTCTTTAAATGCCCTCTGACTCCCTCCATCACCAGGTGTGACCTACATAACAATTGGTTTTCATTTACTTTTGCATTCTCCATATCTGGCCAAGACTTTCAATACACTAAGCATTTAATAAATATTTATTGAAATAAATGTTCATGAATAAGCATTAGATTATATAATTTAAGAAACTAATTGCGATTGACAGTCCTTTCCCTCTTCTACCTTTAGTTTCTCCATTTGTTTTAGATGACCTTTATGGTTTTTTTCAGACCTCAAACTCCTTTATTTCATCGTGTAAAAAGGCAATAATTTCTATAATTAAGAAATGGCAAAACAGTTTCCATGGCAACTACAGGTTCTACCGATTCAAATCTATAGAACTACAACCTGAATGCATCAAGAAATTTAAAAGGACCTCCTTTTTTCTAGTGGTCACCCAGAGGAAGATTCAAGGCTCTTTCTCTTAACCTACTCCTCTCTCCAAATCTGTTTCTGAAACTTCCGGGGGTTTAATAAGTAATTACTAAAAATACAAACCTGATCTGATGCCTAGATCACCTCAGAGCCTACAGAGGAAAAGGACAGAGGGAAAAAAATAAAAAAGAAATCAATGCAGGAAGGAAGATGAGAAAGGAAGGTAATGAAGAAATAGGGGTCTGGGCTTTGATTATATTGGTAATGTGGGAGAGTGGTATAGCTATACATCCAAAGCACAGATTCAACAACACTAAAAAAACATGAGATATAAGCTGAAACCACTGAATTTTAATGCACCTGCCAAAGTGGCAGGCAGGAGTTAGAGGAAGTTGGTAAGAGGAAGAGATGATGGAGTATGGGAGTACTAGTAATGGTAGTTTATAATGGTAGTGGGATTGAATGAGATATTTGATGCCTAAAAATCAACTATCAATAACTATAAACCACAGTTCTTTAATAAATAAAAAGTTTAATGGCCCCCTGGAGAAACATTTTTCTTCTTAGTGGAAGTCACTTTTAAATATGCTGTTCATTCCCGATGAATATAGTAGAATATCCAAATAAAAGCCAACTCCAATCAGGCTAAGATAAAATGAAATTAATTATGACATGTAGCATTGGTAGCAAGCTTTGGTTATAGGAGATGGGAGTGGAAGTCCTTTCCAAGTCTAAGCCAGGCTCTTTGTCTAACATTCTTCAAAGTATTTATCCAAGATGTTTACTAAAAAAAAAAAAAAAAAAAAGGCAAGAATGGCTGGAGAGATAGCATGGAGGTAGGGTGTTTGCCTTGCATGCAAAAGGATGGTGGTTCGAATCCTGGCATCCCATATGGTCCCCCGAGCCTGCTAGAAGCTATTTCTAAGTGTAGAGCCAGGAGTAACCCCTGAGCACTGCTGGGTGTGACCCAAAAACCAAAAAAAAAAAAAAAAAAAAGGCAAGAGATTGGAATAAAAGAACACCCTAGTCAGGAACCATTTGTTAAAGAGGTTTTTTTCTTTCACTAACTATACCTAAGCTATGTTTTTTAAGGGGGGGGGTCATTTTTACAGTTTGGCAAAGTTTCAGGTATCTTTTTGTCCATATTTTACCTCATTCTTAATGAAGGCCTCATTCTTAATAAAGGTCAAAACAGAGGCCAGCTCTGGGGCTTCTGGGAGATTCACAGGTATATTGTGTGATGTTGTTCCCTCAATATTTGACTCTCTTCCTGTCTTACTCAAGAGTATTTTTTCTGGACAGTTCCAGATTGGAACTGTTATTAAAATAACTGCTTATTATAATTAGCCCAAATGCAGCAATAGGACTCAGCACTGTCAGTTTAATGAGAAGAACTTAACTCACATCAACATCTCTGCTTTCATGTCTCATGCCCCCCCCAGAACATATATGTAGATCATCATGATATGTAAATCAGTCATGACCTTGTGTTACCCTTCCCCCAACTTCCTGTTTATCCCACCTGGATGGTCAGACACACCCACACTGGGGAGGGGCTGTTGTTTGAATGTGAGGATAATAGGGCTGGCTGGGGGGAGGAGATAAGGCAGATGAAGCTAGGATGGATGGAGGGCAGCTGAAGGAGGCTGCTTAAAAAAGCTTAGCATAGAAGCTATGAGGAAAAATGCACATGGCAATTAGGGCCTTGCAATAAAGCTTGTTGACTTCTGAAACTTCATCTGACTGTGCGTGAATTTCTATGCTATTATCCTTCCCCTTCAGACCCACTGGCGAAAGGGTTACAGGCTTCATGCTGAGAAAGGTTTCACCCCAACACTAGGACTCTATATTTTATATTAATACAACGACCTTGAAGACTTTGAATGTTCTCTACCTCTAACCATGGCTGTGATTCTTCCAATGCTGAGTCCCTCCTTGCACAGCTGGCCATGGGCTAGTCCTGGGCAGAAAGCAGATTATTGAGATCTATTTGTCCATGGATTCTTGTTGCTAATGGGAACTAGGGAGATAACAGCCACAATAGAGTGTCCCTGACCACCTGCATGGTCCATCTCCACATCCCTGATAAAGGAGAGGGTAGAGATGAGTCAAAGTCTGTATTAACACCTCTACAGCAATGCCTAAATGTCTTGAGCTATAATCAGGTTTCCTAGGTTCATTGTCTATTCTCACAGAAAGAAATGTTGGAAGATAAATTATGAAGCAAAACACTTATAATTAAGAAAAAGAAAAAGACCCAGCCCCACAATTAATCTCCCCCAACAACAACAACAAAAAAAGGACAAACAGCTGAATCTTCCCAGTTGGGAACAGTCTATGGACTAAAAACTCTAGTATATATATATAATTTTATGAAGATAAAGATGCAAAGAAAGGACAAGGTGAAGTTACAATGGGAAGACAATCATCCATAAACAGGACTAATCCCTGCATGCCACTGGTGTGACCGACCCTCACCCACCAAAAAAAAGAAGTAGTATATTTTCTTTCTAAAATTGATAAATCATATCTAAAGTTTTTAAGTAGAGGACTCCTGAAATAAGTTTAAAGAATTAATATTAGCAATATATGATATAGGGTTTGAAAAAATGTTGCCTTATCTGTAGCCTTTTGCAAGGCCAGTTTGTGAGTTTGTGGGATTGTCTTTGCTACTTTCTCTCTCTTTTTGTTTTGGTTTTTGAGTAGAACCCGGCAGTGCTCAGGGGTTACTCCTGGCTCTGCACTCAGAAATCACTCCTGGCAGGCTCTGGGGACAATATGAGATGCCGGGAATTAAACCTGATCTGTCCTGGGTCGGCAGTGTGCAAGGCAAACACCCTACCACTACTGTGCTATCACTCCAGCCCTTTTTCCTTTCTCTTATGTAAAAATTTCAATTTATCCCAGCTGGGTAGTAGTTTCCTTCACTTGCTTCTGTTACCTTTCAATATAAATATGCTTTAAATATGTTTGTGCTTTCCATAAAATTATTTTTTGGGAACCCAAGAATCAGCGACAATGTGTATGTATGCTGGTGTCCCAGCCCCAATCTCACTATCTGGCCTAACATATTTATTGTGATGATTAAATAAGATACTACATATAAAGAACTTAATAGTGTTAAATAACAAAAGTTAAGATAATTTTAGAGAGAAAATGACTGTATTATATAATTCATTAACTGGACAGTACTCAATATAGCAAATGAAAAGAGCAGCAATTATAAAAAAGGGAAGAGTTTTATGATCATAAAAGAGGTGGGACAATAAAAGAAATGTCTGAAATGGGACCAGAGAGATAACATGGAGGTAAGGCGTTTGCCTTTCATGCACAAGGTTGGTGGTTGGAATCCCGGCATCCCATATAGTTCCCCAAGCCTGCCAGGAGCGATTTCTGAGTGTAGAGCTAGGAGTAACCCCTGAGTGCTGCCAGGTGTGATCCAAAAACCAAAAAAAAAAACAAAACAAAAAAAAATGGGACCTTACACCCTGAACATTGATATAATGACCTGGCACAGGCCTCAGAAGAATGGGCATCCTCCATTCACGCCAGAACCAGGCAAGCTATCTACGAAACATCCAAGGTCTTTTATAGCAACAGCTGGAAGCAGTCCTCTACCAGGAAAGACACTACCAAGGGTCTGACATCGACCTCCTAAAAAGAGACTTCCGTTTACACTGAGAAGACTTGACAACAACAATGACCTGCTCTACAGGACATGGTTCTCTCTATTGCCCCTTAAGTGTGAAGTGAAACGAGAGGATGCTCTGCACCATCCTGACTGCAATATGGGATATGCAGACTCCAGGATCTTTAATACAGAAGCATGATACCAACAACAGAGACTATGTGAGGAATGGAGGTGTATTGCCACTACAGAGGATGACTTGAATTGGACAAACTAGTTTGCCTGGAGCCTAGAGTCAGTCCTGTGCCAGGAAACTTCAGGGGTAGGGTCTCCTTGTATTTAGACCATAATTTGTCTTTCCATGTCCCTTATGTTTTGGTGGGCCTATGCAAACAAATGCCACTTTAATACCGTTTTTTACTATGTTCCCTTGACTCCAATCCTTAAGAAAAACAACCCACTAAAACTTTTGAGGTTAACTTAAACTAGTAAGCATGTGCATGAAACTAGAGAAATGTACTTTGCCCTCAATGTTTAAGGAGTTACATAAGTCTAATGTCTTTAGATTATATGTGTGCTGCTAAGAAATAGTATGTACTACAACAGGGGATTTGAGGGACAAAGTAATTGTATTGTACATGGGTTCAGTTTTGTTTTTCTTAATGTTCTTTTGCTGAAAGTTCAAGGCTGGGATATCATCGATGGGACTACCGAGAATTCTGTTTATGGGTGATTGGGTTTCCACTGTAACTTTACCCTGTCCTCTTTCTTTGCATCTTTGTTGTCATAATTAAAATAAAAAAAATGTCTGAAATAATTCGAAGATTTTACAAACTTTCTTGAGAGAAGTCAGATGTTTCTTAAATGTATACAGTTGTGTTTTTAATAAACAAATTAAAAACAATTAATTAAGTGATTAAAAAAGAATACTTAGGGGCTGGTGAGGTGGTGCTAGAGGTAAGGAGTCTGCCTTGCAAGTGCTAGCCAAGGAAGAACTGCGGTTCGATCCCCCGGCGTCCCATAGGGTCCCCCCAAGCCAGGGGCGATTTCTGAGTGCTTAGCCAGGAGTAACCCCTGAGCATCAAATGGGTGTGCTTCAAAAAAAAAAAAAAAAAACCCAAAACTTAGCTAATATGGGTTTGTTCTCCAACACTACATGTGATCTCCCAAAGTACACAAGTGATCCTTGAGCACAAAATCAGGAGTACACCTGAAAGAACCACCAACTTGGCCTAAAAACAAAGAAGAATATTTCTTACTTGTGCTGACTATGAAATTACAGAGGGATTGTTTGAAAATACCGTTTTGGGTAGAGAATAAAACTGAAAACCAAAACTTAGGTACTATATTGGCATACAAGATTCCATTTGGGATCTGTTGTAGTTTTCTAAATTTGAGTAGTACTATGCTAAGCACAGAGCAAGTGTTCATTAAATATTAGGCACGCTTATTTTTCTTTATTTCTCACAATGGCCCTATGACATTGATAATATTCTCACTTTTGTTTTGTTTTGTTTTTTGGGGCACACCTGGCTGGCTCCATGCTCAGAAATCAATCCTGGCAGGCTTGGGGGACCATACGGGATGCCGGGATTCAAACCACCATCCTTCTACATGCAAGGCAAACGCCTTACCTCCATTCTATCTCTCTGGCCCCAACATCCTCACTTTTAAAGTGAAGACTGAGGGGCCGGAGAGATAGCATGGAGCTAAGGCATTTACCTTTCATGCAGAAGGTCATCGGTTTGAATCCCGGCGTCCCATATGGTCCCCCGTGCCTGCCAGGAGCAATTTCTGAGCCTGGAGCCAGGAAAAACCCCTGAGCACTGCCGGGTGTGACCTAAAATAAATAAATAAATAAATAAATAAATAAATAAATAAATAAATAAATAAATAAATAAATAAAGTGAAGACTGAGGCTCAAAGAAGTCAAAGAACCTGCCTATGGTAACAACTACAGAACTCAAACCTGACCTTGACGCACAAGATCTCAGTTCAAAACTCTGGTCCTGTCTCTTTTCACTCCAGCATTTATATATACATTAGGATTTTCATAACTATTGATTGTAACAAGTTAAAATGAATCTATTTTTGCTTTAAAAAAAGACCTAATTCTAGCGGTCAGAGCGATAGCACAGTGGAAGGGCCTTGCACACGGCTACCCAGAATGGACCTGTATTTGATCCCCTGTGACCCATATGGTCACCCGAGCCAGGAGCGATTTCTGAGCACAGAGCCAGAAGTAACTCCTGAGCATCACTGGGTGTGGCCCAAAAAACCAACCCCCCCCCAAAAAAAGACCTATTTCTAGATAATAATCCCCAGTGCACTTGAAATACAGAGGAAAATATCTTTTTAATTTTTAGAATAAAGAGCATTTTCATATGATATTCAGATAAGGTGAAAAAACTACTAGAAAGATCTTATTTAGAAAGAAATCAGCTCAAGGCAATCTTTTGGAGTAGCAGAAGAATAATAAGGAAATCCAGATGCATCTAAGTAAAAGCACTGAACAGCTCTCCCTTGGAAATGACATTTAGTACTGCAAGCTGCATATTTCATTTGTTCTAGGTATAGAACAATTTGAGTCTCTCACTAAGAATCAAGATATTTTCAGAAGCAATAACTCGATTTGGAAAGATAATTGTCTTTCTTGGGAAAAGAAATTTCAGTACACCCACATACATTTTTTAAAATTAAGAGATATGCTTAGTCCGCTGTAACTGGTAATCTAAGCAGGGCACGACCATAATGTGCACTAAATGCAATCCAGAGCAGAATAATCTTTTCATAGTTTTCCATTGTGAATCCTTAAGGTTGTGTTATATGTAGAGTTATATGTAGATGCAAGGATTTACTGTCAAAAATGGGCCTTGATTGACTAGTTCCACTTGCCAAAGTGGCACTAACGTGTAAAAAAAAAAAAAAAAAAGGAAAAATGAACTTGCTCCAATATATTGGGAAAAATCTATCTGAGCATGTGGGGATGTCTTATCTGACACCACTTATATTTCTAGCACTAAAGCTTCAAAAAAAAACGAGAAAGTTGAGCTATCTGACCATTGAATATTCTAGCTGAAGCAATATTTTCTAAAACAGTAATGCATTCTGGCTATTCTTTAAGGAGGAAGTAAAGCATGTGAAATGTTGCAGGTCATATTCTAATTTGTTTTGTATGCTGAATTAGTATTTATACTGCATTTTTAAACCTCATTTATTTTGCTGCTCCTCTCCTACAGGTATGGCTGGGAATCTGGGCAGACAGCTGGCCAATGGTCTCCTGGGCTGACCACTTAGTCCAGGAGACTGAGATCCCCCCCATGCCAAACTGGTCTTCAGGGCTAGGTCTGGCAATTGGGCTCTGGGGAGAGAGAGGAGGAGGGAAACTCCAATCCCAGGCGTTTTCAAACTGGAGAAGAAGGCTGCAGCTGGACCCAGATGATTCCACATGCCAGGATTCCTGCTCCTCTCCTACGAGTATGGCTGGGAATCAGGGCAGACAGCTGGCCAATGGCCTCCTGGGCTGACCACTTAGTCCAGGAGACCGAGAAACTCCTCCAGTATTCATACTGGACCCCCTGCAGCAGTGTCTTTTCTTACCTCATTTTCATTTTCATAACCGCACGGACAAATATACTTTTTAAGCATTATCTAAAAATGTTCTTTATTCTAGACGGTTCCTAGGAAAGGAAACAGAATACCAAAGATTTGGATGATAACACTCAAATAGATCTTTAAAGTCAGTCTTTATGGACGTGACTTTCCGTACTGACTCCAAGCCGAAATCACAAACAATTCATATATATATATATATATATATATATATATATATATTGTATATAGCCCCTGTCATGTATTGCCTCTCCCCTACCCCTGTGTCTCTTCTATCCCCTCATCTCCTAATCCTGATCCATTATCTTCCCCTAATTTAACCCTCTTTACCCTCAGTTCCTAACTCGGTAGGCACCAAGATTGACCTCCTGCCCCAACAGATCACCTTCCAGCTCCTCAGTGAAAGACACCCTCTGGGTCCCCGTTCTCATGCCTCAGCAAAGAACTACAACCAGCATGCCTGCTGACTCATGCTTGATGGCCCCTCTCACCCCCACCAAATCGTGGATTGTTGCATGATACAGGATCGGCCTCAACAAAACTCCAGCTCAAAGACACTATATGGTCTCGATATGCAGCAAAGCATCTCTCAAACTCAATTCCAAGGCCTGTGAATCGAAAAGTACCTTGGCTTTTACTCCCCACAGAATATATCAAAAGACTTAATTGGGAGTCTTATATTGCCTATCGAAGTTCAATGCCTGTATAACAATACATCTTAAGATGTGTATTCCTAATTATACAAGTAGCCTCCTCCACCACTTGTTTTATTTAAATACCTTTTCTTCTTAATTCAGTTTTATTTATTTGTTCTATTTTAATATATACATTTTTTCTCTATCCTTAACCATTTTTGGTGCTGCTTGGTACAAAAAGCCTTGACTGGGATAAAAGCTCAGAACAAAACCAGATGACAGAGACTGTGTGTGCAGCCTGTCATCCTTACCCAGAATAGAACCAGTATGACACCATACATTTTTGTATGGGCACAGTAAAAAAGGGGAAACCATAGACATAGAAACAAGATCTTATCTTCTAGGGATAAGAACTCACTTTTTATAGCAGAAGGGTGCCTCCCATCCTGAACATATGTCATGTGGATATAACCAGTCCCCAGGAGATTGGACAGTGTTAGTTCAATCCTAAACCCCAGATCCCCAATATAGAAATAATACAGCTCTGGGCAACACACCAGGAACTAAGCTCCATTGGGAGATTTATAACACTACTCTGGCACCAACTTGTGCCAGTTTTGATATGACAACGAGGAAAGGAAAACTTGACCTAAGACCAGGATGTCCTATCACATCACCTAACACTAAATGTAAATCAGAAGAGATATTGTCCTTTGAACTGTGAAAAATAAGAGCACCAACAACAGAAAACTGACTTTGACAACCGTGACTGAACAGAGCCTACCTTGGGACTAATAAGGAAAACCCTACCCTAGGCTGTAGCCCAGGACACATAAAACAATAACAACAACAACAACAACAACAACAATATGTCTTATTGCAAAGATCCAACTTGGACAACAGAGACTGAGCAGAACCTTTGGATCCATAATATCTTAGGCTTCGGCTTAGGGTCTGAACGAAAACAGGGAGCAAGTGTTACAGAAGACTTAACACAACAACAACGATGGATAGGAACCTCTAGAACCTAGAGACTCTATCCTAGACCCTGACCTATAACCTGCTCAAATACCAAAATCGCTAGCTACAGTGGCTTGATTTTCTCACACACAACCGAGAGGAAACTTTCCTGGCATCACAAAAAAGCCTTTGGGATGGGGTAATGAGTATATATGGAGCCAGGGGTGATCCCATGATGGTATGCTTCAAGGATGGAGAAACCCTGAATCTCTTAGGCCACGGGAATTCCCTTTCTTCCCCAATACTTACTGTGCCTATGCAAAAAAAAAAAAAAAAAGTGGGGGGAAGGCCAAACCCTACCACTCCAGCACCCATACTTTTTCTTGTTTTGTTTTGATATGTTTTTTACTTTATTTTCCTTCTCTTTGTTCTTCCACTTTTCTCTTTCTTTTTCACTCTTGTGGTTATTATTTAGAGATTTATTTTTATTTTTATTTGCCGGGTCCATTTTTTTTTTTCCTTTCATTTTTCTTTTCTTTTTTTCTCTCTCTCTTCTTTCTTTTTTTGGTAGTTGTCACCAAATTTTTTTCTCCCCTTTTTTTTTTTATCCTTTTTATCTCCAATGACTGTGGAATAGATGCTCACTCTACAACAAGCTGTAAAGTGGAGACCAGTTGCACTAGCATTCTGGGGGGTAGAGGAGGGAGATATGGGATGCATACTGGGAACAGGGGCAGAGGGAGGACAGCACTGGTGGTGGGAATGCCCCTCATTCATTGTCACTATGTACCATAAATGATGCACTGAAAGATTTGTAATACACTTTGGTCACAATAAAAATTTTTAAAAAAGATTCATTTATTTTTCTTTTGGTCTACTCCTTTATTGTCATTGAGGAGATGATTTTAAGATTTACATTTTGTACCGATCATTGCATATTGTTAATATTGCTGATGACAAAAAATTTAATATCTCCCATCTACTTAGCATTTTACATATTCCAAATTATCTTCATTGTCAATATCTCATTCTGTTTTCACCCTTAATTCCTGAATATAAAAAGGGAAAGAAAAATTATAGATTTGTAGTTTTAAATGCCTAAGACAAATTCCAACTCAATCCTTTTTCAATTTAATGAACTTGGGACATTTTCTTAATGTTTTTGAACTCTCCAATTTCCTAAAATACAAAACTTTGAGGACGCTAACAATAAAATGTGGGAAAGAGACTAGTCTTTCCCTTTAGTTTGAAAGGACTCACGAATAGAGAGTTAAGGAAATAAAGAGCAGGACATATTCACCTGAAAAAAAAGTGGTTTTGTTTTTCACGTTTTTATTTGAAAAATAAAGATAGAAAAGTATTACTCTTTATAGGAAACCCCTGGACATCCATGTAGCCCATTTAAGAAACAATAATCAAATCTGTACTCCTTGTAAAAAAAAAAAAAAAAAAAAAAAAAAAAAAAGTCCCACTAGGCCTCCAAAGGAAGAAAAAAAAAAAAAAAAGAATGGATTTGGTGGGGGGCTCTTGTCTGCTCGAAGTTTTCTGCCAACTTTGAGGGAGAAAGCCATGGTCAGTTCGAACAGGAGATCATGAAGCCCAATGATGAGAAGTCGACAAATTCAAGTCTAGCATTTCCCAGGCTCTTTTTGAGTTGGAGATGAACTCGGACCTGAAGGCATAGCTTAGGGAGCTGAATATCACAGCAGCCAAGGAAATTGAAGTTGATGGTGGTCGACAAGCTATTATAATATTCATGCCCATTCCTCAACTAAAGTCTTTCCCGAAAATCCAAGTCTGGCTAGTATGGAAATTGGAGAAAACGTTCAGTGGAGAAGTTCAGAGGAAAATTTTGCCTAAGCCACCTTGAAAAAGCCTACAAAGAATAAGCAAAAGCATCCTAGAAGCAGCACCCTAACAGCTGTGTATGATGCAATCCTGGAGGTCTTGGTCTTCCCTAGTGAAATTGTGGACAAAACACAACAAAACAATGTGAAACATAAGGTTGAAACCTTTTCTGGTATCTATAAGAAGCTCATGGGAAGGATGTTAATTTTGAATTCCCAGAATGTCAACTGTAAACAAAAATGTCTAAATAAAATATCATTCACAGTGAAAAAAAAAAAAAAAAAAGAACGGATTTGGGAGTTAGAGTAAAGATTTGAAGAGATTTCCTCATCCCATTCCTCCCCTTCAATATTTTATCAGTGTAATCAAGATTGATGGGGTTCTAGGAGGGAATCCTTGGTTTATTCCAACAACATGTGAGATAATATTCTCTTTTATATTTACAGCATGAAATGGGCACAGCAATGACCCCAGGAATAAAGTGTTCTGACAGAGATGTCAGGTCACAGAAGGTAAGATGCTACTGTGTGAGATCACTTTGATTTTTCAGAAAATGAAATGTTATTGAATTGTTAAAGAAAGGTTTAAGAGTTACTTACCAGACTGACAAAAAAAAAAAAAAAAAACAATTATTTCAGGCAGCTCAAAGTCTAGAGGGTTTAAAGAACCACAAATAGTTAAGAATTTATAGAGAAATACAAGAGACAGAACTCAAGAGGTAGGAGGTCAGATGAGATGCTAAAACATGTGACAGTTCAGAAAAAAAATCACTCACCCCATCTGGGTTCTCCTGAGGCTGGAGAGTAAACAAATTAGCATCAGACAATTGAATAGAAGAAAATGTCAAGCTCAATAGCATCTATGAAAAATTTGCATGGCTATAAATTCTAAAGCAAAATGGGCACAATCGGGAATAAATAATCCTGGTCTAAGAATCTTGGGATATTGAAAAGGAGCCTTCAACTAATAAAAGACTTGACTTCCTCTTTTACTCTAAAGATTATAAAGACATTTTTCTCAGGGAGCATATGTTCATTGGGAAAAGTACACCTGGATGGACATCCCCTGAGCTGCATTCTTCTAGATCAATGGTCGGCAAGCTGCGGATTTCTGTGTGGATACTTGCATGCAGAATATTCTCAATAAAAACTTATTGAAACTAAAAACAGTGTACTATCCTATGTATTTTCAGTTTTAAAAATGTGGCTCTCAAAATAAGTTTTAATCGTGGTTTTGGCGAGAATTGGCTCAGGTGAAAAAAAAGTTGCCGACCACTGTTCTAGATCATAAAAGTGATAAACAGGATTCATATGTTTATCGCAGCTATGTTCACAAAAGCCCAAAATAGCCCAAGTGCCCAAGAACAGATGACTGGATAAAGAAGTGATGGTATATGGAATGGAATACAATGGAATACTACTCCAAAAGAGTAGACAGAGAAGACAAAATCATGCAATTTGCTGCTACTTAGATGAATGATGCTATGTAAAGTAAATTGGGAGAGGGAAAAATACAAAAAGATCTTCCTCATATGTAATATATAAAGGCAGAGCAAGGAAACAATACACAAATGCAACAGAAAGTGAGAACTGGTCTTCAATAGAAAACATATTCTTGGGGCTGGAGAGATAGCATGGAGGTAAGGCGTTTGCCTTTCATGCAAGAGGTCATCGGTTCGAATCCCAGCGTCCCATATGGTCCCCCGTGCCTGCCAGGAGCAATTTCTGAGCATGGAGCCAGGAGTAACCCCTGAGCACTGCCGGGTGTGACCCAAAAACCACAAAAAAAAAAAAAAAAAAACAAAAACGAAAACATATTCTTGATGGAAAAATGAATAGGACAGGGTTGTTAGGTGAAGACCCTGGGACAGTGGTGGAAAGAAGCTGATACTTTGGTGGAGGTACAGTGAAATTTTCTGTGCACAAAACCATGCTTTATCAATATTGTAAATCACACTGTAATTCACTGCAATTTATAATGAAATAAAAAAATTTTGGTATTTTTTGTGGGGGCCACATCCGGTGACACTCAGGGGTTATTCCTGGCTATACTCTTAGAAATTGCTCCTGTCTTGGGGGACACCTGGGGATCGAACCGCAGTCCTAGGTTAGCGAGTGCAAGGCAGATGCCCTACCAGTTGCGCCACCACTCTGGCCCCTGAAATAAATATTTAACAACAAATTAAAAAATAAATATTTTGTTGTTGGGCCTCACCCAGCTGTGTTCAAGGCTTATTCCTGGATCTACATTTAGGGACCACTTCTGGCTGTCTCAGGGGACCATATGGAATGCCAAGGATAGAACCTTGGCATGAGCCACATACAAGGCAAAATGCCCTATCAGATGTACTATCAGGCTCCTAATATAAATCTTTATTAAAATGAGGAGCAAAGATGAATACAGCTCAAGTGACAGACAGAGTACATGCGTGCATACCTACCATATGCAGGCCCTGAGATTGGGCATTAGCACTGTCCATGGGAGAGGTGAGAAGTGAAGGAAGTAGCAGACCAAATGCTCAGACCAGCCTCATCAGACAGCTGCCAAGCTGCACCTGAAGTTCACTTTCTCTGTATAGGTTTATCTATATAGGTTGGGACTGATTCCCACCACTTGAGTTTCCTGGTAGCCATGACCACAGGTGAGGGAAAGGGATCACTTTTTCAGGAAATGGAAAGTCTGTCTTGATCTCCAATCAATTTTCCTAGGTTTGTCAACCACCCTCACAGAAAAGAATTTCTGCTATGGATGAATGAATGAAGCAATTTAATTTAAAAACTATGAGAAGGACTCTTCCCCCATCTATCTATCTATCTATCTATCCATCCATCCATCCATCTTTCTTTCTTCTTTCTTTCTTTCATTCTTTCTTTCTTTCTTTCTTTTATTTTCATGCCGCCTCCAACCCTCTCCTTCCTTCCTTCCTTCCTTTTTTCTTTCTTTCTTTCTTTCTTTCTTTTTCTTTCTTTCTTTCTTTCTTTCTTTCTCTCTTTCTTTCTCTCTTTCTTTCTCTCTTTCTTTCTCTCTGTCTTTCTCTCTGTCTTTCTCTCTGTCTTTCTTTCTTTCTTTCTTTCTTTCTTTCTTTCTTTCTTTCTTTCTTTCTTTCTTTCTTTCTTTCTTTCTTTCTTTCTTTCTTTCTTTTTCTTTCTTAAAGAAAAAAAAAAACTATGAGAAGGAGAGTAGGCTTTTTTTCTAAGGGAAGAGCCCGGGGAAGTCAATGGAATTACACAGCCCAAGTTGCAATGTGGGCTTCTCTAGAGAACAGAGAACAAGGTTTGCTTTTGCAAAGTAGTTTTATAGAGTTTTTCACAAACTGCCCTGGCCTCGTGGTTGTTTTTTTTTTTTTGTAGATAAGAGTCTGTTGCAATAGCCTCAACAATGTAGAGAACTTTGAACTCCTGATGGTCTTTCATGTTCTTATTATAGCATTTGGTTCTCCTTGGGAGGGAGGTAATGGTAGGATGGTAGGGGATGTTTCCAGGTTTTGTTGTTTTTGGGGGGTGTTTTTTGTTGCTGTTGTTTTTGGGCCACACCCAGCTCAGGGATTATTCCTGGCTCTGCACTCAGAAAATACTCCTGGCAGGCTCAGAGTACTCGTATAGGATGCTCGGGATCAAACCTGGGTCTGTCCCCGATGAGAAATGTGAGCCCGGCAAACACCCTCCCACTGTGATATCACTCTGGCCCCTGTTTCCAGGTTTCTTTGGGTGACAATGGCTTCACTTAGTTTTGTCAGTCCTCAGGTCCCACATACCCAAAAGGAATCTGACCTTAATGCTTTGGGCTGACAGAGTAACTCTTTAGATCAGGTTTTATTTGTATTACTTTCCAAAAATGAGAAACTGAGAGCAGGGAAGGGTGGATGGATGATGGGTTGGGGGCTGAGGTAGGGATTTGGGGGGTCCTATTTACTTGCCTACTTTATGCCTTTCTCCTACCCCTTCCCCTCACCCTCTACATCCATTATGGTGTTGTTGGTCCCCTTAGCACTATTAGGTCAGGCACTAAGCTGTTAGACCCACACTGTCACATTGACTATCATTGGTGAGCCACAGAATCTGAAAAAAAAAAAAAAAAAAAAAAAAGTAGAGCAATGACAGCATCTCCAATTAAGAAAATGGCAAAGGATTAAGACAAGGATAAGAGCTTTTCCCCAATCTCAGGTACTTCTCTGCTCTTAACTAAAAATAATTTTCATTCTTTCTTATTTTCAGGATAGGAAGCAAGTCTAAGTGTATGCACACAAAAAATATTTATATAGTTCAAATTCATGAACTTTATGCAAATCTGATTTTCCAACAGCACACTTTTGATCGCTAAAGCAAATGAATAAACCCAAAAAGGACTCAGATCAGCCAGACCAGTCTTTAAGTTCCTTTCATTCTTTGTAACATTCTTATCAAATCATCGGAAACACAAAGAGCCTTTTAAGGTCTGCACGAACACTCAGTTTTCCTATTAAAAAAAAGAAGAAAAAGAAAGGCAAAACAAGCTATATTTAACTTAGTCCTATACTAAGTTTCTTCCCACATGGGGTATTCATTTTCCTACTTCTTTACTTTCTAGTAAGCTATTCTACATTCTAACTCTGAGCATTATTACCATTGAATATTTCCATTTTCAAGAATGAAAATATTGAAGAACCTGGGTACTGTGGATAACCAGAGACTGCTGTCACCCCTCCTATATCACTATCAAGTATAACTTTATAATTTCAGTGACCATATAAAAATAACATTTATTTTAAAAGGGGAATAAAAATAAAGAACATTCCCACTGTGAGGCAGCTTCACTTTAGTGAACTGGATTTGAAATGAGATTAAATATAAACTTTAGTGCCAGAGAAATAGTACAGGAATTAAGGCAGTTACCACTGATCCCAATCCAAATACCACAAATGATTCCTAAGCACAGATCCAGGAATAAGACCTGAGCAGTTCTGAGTGTAACCACACTCCTCGACTCCCCCATCCCCCAACCCCCCCACACACAATTTGGATTTTCTCATTTGTTATATATGTGACAATAGACAAATTTCTTAAATTTTCTGCTTCAACCTCATTATTACTACAGAACTGACTAGTTTATGAGTGGTCTAAAATTTTGTGTGTAAAATGTGCATGTAACTAATAATGGAAGGCAGAGACCTCCAGGTGACTTAAGTGAAGTGGGGAGGAGAGAGGCTGCAGCCCTGAGAATGGAATCTACGAATTTCTCTCTCCCTACCTCTGCCACCCTGGATACAGACTGGGTAGAACTAGGACTGATAAAGTCTGAGATGAGCCCGTGCACAGAACAGACACCAAGTCCTGCCAGCCCTTCTTGGCAGACTTCAAGATGAACCTGGAGTTCACTTGTTCTGCAGAGCATGGGACTTAATGCACCCTACCACACCCCAGGGAGATATTTCTTTCTGGGAACTTTGGACTCAGGCTGGAGTGAAGAATTGCTCTGTGCAGGAAAAGGAAAGTCAGTTCTAGATCTTAGCCAAAGCTTTCGGGTCCATCGCCATCCCTCACAGGAAAAAAAAAAAAAAAAATCCAGAGGGGACGAGCAGTGAAGTAAAAACAAATTTAATTCGAGGGCACTAAGGAAGGGGAGGGAGAGGATAAGAAAGGAAGAGAATAAAGCGCTCAATCCAAAAGCAGAGAGAGTCCGGAACACTTCCCAGAGTTAGCAGCCACATCTCAAGAGGGAGATACGGGCCACAAGGGCATGCAGACAGCACTGCCTGGGCTGGCAACACACCAGCGTCCGGCTCCTTTATTTCAAGTTGACGTTTATAGGGTTTCTCTCAGTCTGTCCCTTATGGCGCTTTGGGGGTTTTTGTTTGTTTTTGGCCGGTAAGAATCTTGTGGCTAAAGTGGTTGTCTGGGAGAAGACTTGGGGGGAGTTGATGGCTTTCTTTGATATTTCTTTCCTGGCCTTTGTTCCTGCAGGAGCTTCTGTCTGTCAGGGGTCCAGGCTTCATTGGGTCTTCTGAGGTGACAGGCGAGACTTATCTACGATGAAGCATCTCCTTCAAATCCTGTATTATTAAATATTAAGAATTCTTTTTTATATACAGCTTTAAGTCAATACACATCTGCTAGAAATTACAGCCAATTTCCTGGTCCCTCCATCTCTCTCTCATCTCTCTCTCCTCTCAGTCTTTCTGTGTTTCCCTGTCTCCGTCTTTGTCTCTGTCTCTCTTTCCTTCCAGTGTTTGATAACTAGATCCTGCCCCATGTAATCTCTTTTCTAATGAACATCACCCCCCCCCAACCTCCCCTAACATTGAAGAACAGCAGTCCTGTTTCATAAAGTTCTTCTTCCCCTGTATAGCTTCCAAACCTGAGGTCTGCTGCTGGAATCCTGTCATCTATGAGCCCTTGCACTCTATTCTATCACTAGTGCTCTGCCTTCTGCCTTTCAGGGCCCATAAACCTTTGGCTCTTTGTCCCTTTGGCTTTTCTTTATTTTCAGATGGCCCTGGAATTATTGCTTACTGCCTAGGGAACAAATAAAACATCAAACAGTAAATTCCCTCCATGTGTTCTCCCTTTGAAAAGTTATCTGACTAACTACTTCTCATATGGTGAGACTTAAAAAAATGAATTGTATTTAACTCAACTAGATTACCCAACACACTTCTCCATTCCCATTTAACACAATCATGTACAAAATAGAAAAGCTATTTTCTTTCTTGCAGAGTGATCATGAGATTAAGATATTGGATACAAAGGATATCCCTTCAGCAGCTAAACTGATAAGTGATATTTATTATTAATCATTTCATTTGCCAGAGTAGATCCAAAGTGTATTTAATTTAGAGTATTTGATGTTTAAAAATCTAAGTTAAACATGACATTCCCAGAAAGGAGATGTGCCAACAGTTATTTTGTTTTGTTGTTTGGTTGTTTTGTTTTGTTTTGTTTTGTTTTTGTAATTTCCATCTGTCCTCATAGGTCAGGTTCTTGAAATGTTGAGTGGAAAGTGAAGAAAGTAAAAAATAGACAGAAAATTGTTAAATCATTCAATTATATGCTTCATATAAATCATTTCAATCATATAGTGACACATAACCTTTCTCAATTTTCCTTTTATTTTTCTCTTTATATCTCTAGTCACCTCAACAAACCAATTAAATTTCCTAAACCCTTGAAGGATTATGTGTTTCCAGTTCAGCTTCACTTAGAATTTCAAATGAGAAGCCCATCTACTCAGAGAATACTCAATTGTTCTTTCATCAACCCCTATGAGTTCCTAATGTCAATCATTCCGCTAAGGCTTTATTAGGTAATTTCTATTCCTTATCGGTATTACAAAGAATAGAAAAAGACAAATCATTCCAATGTGGATTTAAATATCAGGAATCTTCTCAAGAGCTTTATATATATACCTAACAATTGAAAATCACCTTACAATTTTTAAGTGACTTTGCAATTTTTAGGAACTTTTATGGAAAGCAGCATTTTTAGTCCTCCTAAGAACTTTCTTATGTATTATAATCAGTTTTTTTCAAAACAGAAATCTCTTTCTCAAAAGATAAAAACTTACTAAGAGACAGAAAAGTCAGATGCCTCTGACGTTAGGTCCAAATCTGTTGAAAACAGTGTCTTGAAAATTCAAGCCTGAGAAAAGTTAATGAAAAGATCAGTTATTCTTTATTTTTTTTTGATAGCTTTTTTCAACTGATACAGATAGGTGAGCTCCGTATTCTCTAGTAAAAATGAGAGTAGACCTCTTGGGTTGCAAAAAAAAAAAAATCTAAACATGGTTTGGAAATATGTCTCTAAATAAAGTAGGTGGTCAAATAGGGAACTTCATTGGCAATTAATTTCTGGAACCAGAAAATGCTTGGTGACATAAGAATTGATCTGAGATGGGGGCCAGAGAGACATCACAGCGGTAGGGCGTTTGCCTTGCATGTAGCTGATCCAGGACAGACGGTGGTTCAAATCCCAGCATCCCATATGGGTCCCCCGAGCCTGCTAAAGGCAATTTCTAAGCACAGAGCCAGCAATAACCCCTGAGTGCCGCCAGGTGTGACACCCCCCCCCCCAAAATAAAAAGAATTGATCTGAAATGAATCCCTGCTGTTACTTAAAAGACAACTCAAACTCTGAAGACCAGAACCCTTCAGGAAACAATTCAGCCTGCACAAAATCCTGCTAAGATGAAAACCACTTACGTCATTTTTTTTTTTCATAGAAAGTACTGAGCATTCCCCAGCTTGGAAAAACCACTATCTAACTAGCATATTGAGCAGTTTTTCACAAGATAATATGGATGAAAATGAAAGTAATCAACCCCTGATGGCAATCAGCCAGTGTCCTAAAGAAGCAATGAGAAAACGCAGTAATTCAGCATGCAATTCTGGTGGAAGCGATTCATCTAGGACCTCGTTCAGGAAAAGTTTCAAACTGGATTACAGACTAGAGGAAGATGTCACTAAATCAAAGAAAGGAAAGAACGGGAGATTTGTCAACCCGTGGCCAACCTGGATAAAGCCCTCTCTGTCAGGTGTTCTCAGATGGCTAATAATGAAAAACAGAGGGGCCGGAGAGATAGCATGGAGGCAAGGTGTTTGCCTTGCATTCAGAAGGACGGTGGTTTGAATCCCGGCATCCCATATAGTCCCCCAAGCCTGCCAGGAGCGATTTCTGAGCCTAGTAGAGCCAGGAGTAACCCCTGAGCACTGCTGGGGTGACCCCCCTCCAAAAAAAAAAAAGAAAAGAAAAAGAAAAACAGAACAAAACAAAACAAAAAACATGGCAGAGTTCCATCTTCCAAAGAGGAATTTGATAATGAGCTCCCTATTTTGTTATTTTCAAGCCCTATTTTGTCAGTGCCCCAAAAGTAGCTTGAGTGAGGGAAGTGGGCTTCGCATCAGCTAGCTGGCTGCGGC
The DNA here is from genome assembly GCF_024139225.1 of Suncus etruscus. NCBI lineage: Eukaryota > Metazoa > Chordata > Mammalia > Eulipotyphla > Soricidae > Suncus > Suncus etruscus. The sequence continues at coordinate 41,392,915 of NC_064856.1, forward strand.
ATTCAACAATGATGGTGGAGATGGACGAGCTTCTTCTTCTTCTTCGTTTTTGTTTTTGTTTTATGTTTTTGGGCCACACCTGGTGTCGCTCAAAGCTATGCACTCAGAAATCGCTCCTGGTTTTGGAGACCAAATGGGATACCAGGAATTGAACCAAGGTCTGTCCTAGGTTAGCGCATGCAAGGCAAACGTCCTACAGCTTGCGCCACTGCTCCAGCTCTTAAAATGTTAACTTCTAATGTTAACTTCGAATTCAAGATCCATCCCACAAAGACCACCAAGGAGACAAATAGCAGCAAATGCAAGGACGTTTTACTGCCAGCATGCTGGGGTTGCCTCTTGTTAGGCAACGACCCTGACAATAGTTCGCAAGACATTTTTAAAGGGAGTCTAGGGTGTTTCCACAGTCATAAATGACCATTAAAACTATTGATTCTGGGGCCGGCGAGGAGGCGCTAGAGGTAAGGTGTCTGCCTTGCAAACGCTAGCCAAGGAAGGACCAAGGTTGGATCTCCCGGCGTCCCATATGGTCCCCCCAAGCCAGGGGTAATTTCTGAGCGCTGAACCAGGAGTAACCCCTGAATGTCAAACGGGTGTGCCCCCCCCCCCAAAAAAAAAACCTATTGGTTCTTATACTGCATCAAACAAATACATAGGTTTGGCTGTATGTTTAGCAATAAGGAACCTTATCTTTACAGACCTGAGGAGCAGTTTTCCATTTGTTCGTTTTTGCTATATATCTGAAGCCATTCTGTAATTTGTGGTGGGCCATCAGGACCTGGTATGTACTCACAAGGTCAGATTCCTGAGATTGGTTGTTCTTTTGGGCCTATTCTTTGTTCCTTAAAACTTGAGCCTGTCATGGTTGTATTTGTGTTAAGCAAAGCCAGGTTACAGTTAATTCTAAATCAACATAGCAAATCTAACATAGCAACTTTGAGCACACCATTATGGAATCACCATCTCCCCTTAGATGTGCAACAATATATTCCTTAATTTTTTCTCTTTTATTTATTTATTTATTTTATTAATATATTTATTTAAATACTTTGATTACAGATATGTTTGTAGTTTGGTTTCAGTCATGTAAAGAACACCCCTCTTCACCAGTGCAACGTTCCCATCACCAATGTCCCAAATCTCCCTCCTCCCCACCCCATCCCCACCTGTACTCTAGACAGGCTTTCTACTTCCCTCATACATTCACGTTGTTATGATAGTTCTCAATGTAGTTATTTTTCTAACTGAACTCATCACTATTTGTGGTGAGCTTCATGTCATGAGCTGGACCTTCCAGTCCTCCTCTTTTGTCACTGTGAATTATTGTAAAAATGTATTTTATTTTTCTTAAAACCCATAGATGAGTGACACTATTCTGCGTCTATCTCTCTCTCTGAACTATTTCACTCAGTATAATAGATTCCATGTACATCCATGTATAGAAAAATTTCATGACTTCATCTGTCCTGAAGGCTGCATAATATTTCATTGTGTTATATTCTTTAATTTTACAGGACTGTAAATTCTATGAAGAAGCTTGCATTTTTTCATTAACACATTATTTATTTTTCTTTTAATAAAAATTTTCTACTTACTTATTTCCAAAAATAAAATCTTTTCTGTGACACAAAGTATCTTTGAATCTAAGGGCCAGAAAGGTAGAACAATAGGAAAGCTCTTTGACTTAAATGCAGATTACTTAAATCAGCTCCCAAAACTCCATTAGGTCTCCTGAACTCTGCCAGGAGTGATCCCAGAGCACAGAGCCAGGACAAGCTCTGAGCACTCTGGGGGGGCCCTTCCCCCAAAAAAGAATTTAGAAACCTAGATGAAGGTCAGCATTGACTTCTTCCATTCCTTTGAAAAGCATAGGTTCACTCAACCTAAAAACATCTCCATGATAATCTAGGGATTATCAAATTGGGATCAAATCCCATATGGAATAAGCCATGTGCATCTCAAATGAAACTTCATAGTTGCTGTAGCAAGACTGACATGGTCATATTGTCCAAGCTATGTAGGAGTCATTCAGACTTGAACAGTCCTGACCTCCTCTGGCATTCGGGCATGTCATGGCAAGCAATAGAGAGGTGGTATTCTGATTGCAGTTCTCTCCTTCTGCTCCATGGTTCCCATTTGTATTTCACCAGCAATATCTCTGTCAACTTAACAACTAAACAATATTTTAAGGTTTAAAATGCATTCACCAGCAGCAGTGCAAAGAATGAACTCTATTTGGGGAGGAGGGCCCACACCCAGTTGTGTTTAGGGCATATTCCTGGGTAGATTCATATGTGGTTCCCGAGATCAAATATGGGTATATGGATGGGCCACTTACAAGGCAAGCATCTTATCTGTGATATTATTTTTCCCCACTATCTCTGTTATTTAAATCAATTTAGGACCCCAATTTCCATTTTCTTTTTTTTTTAATTTTTTGGTTTTGGGGCCACACTGCTAGTGCTCAGAGGTTACCCCTGGCTTTGTGCTCAGAAATCACTCCTGGCAATCTAGGGAGACCATATGGGATGCTGGAGATTGAACCTGGGTCGGCAAACATCCTATTGCTGTGCTATCACTCCGGCCCCTCCCAATTTCCCCTAGCTCAAAATAATTTTATACTAAAGTGACACATGTTTGGAAGCTTATCATATATATTTTAGGGATACCCACCTTTCAGAATCCAGCTTAAGAAATCAAGCCCAATGTGACTATAAGAGTTAAGGCACGTAATTTGCAAATAGTCATGCCAGGTTCAATCTGTGTCATCACAGAGATGCTAGAATGATCTCTTTCAGAAATGATCCCTGAGCATAGACCCAAAAATAAGTCTTACTTACCACTAAATATGGGCCCCCACCTCCAAAAATCAATATGCTAAATACAAAAAAAGACTTAAAGTTATAGCCAATTAAATAGTTTCCTTTTTTTTTTTTTTGATTCCACAATTCTACATGTAAATATTTTCTCTAGTTCCTATTGTTGGAATGTTCCTAACCGTTTTTGACTGTCAAATTTAAACTGAAATTTTCTCAAATAAATTGTTTTGTATTTCATATGCCTCAGTTTACTCTTTGAATTAGAAACTAATAGAAAGTCAAGAAAAATCTCCAAAGAATTTTGAAATTGATGTGGATTCAAATACAAGCATTATTTCATTTAGCTCCATGACCTCTATTTCTTCATCTGTAGGCTTCATTGGTTTATTGGAAGAGTTAATCGTGGGTATAATATACCTTACACAAAGACCCTCAATATTAAGAGGGTCTTTACTAAGAACTTCCTTTCTTCATTTTTAGCAGAATCCACCTCTGCTGCCAAAAGCCAATCTGCCATTCCCACTCCTAAAAACTACCTAGCTCCAAAATTATCTCCAATTTTTTCTGCCTTTTTTCTTTCTTTCTTTCTTTTCCCTGATAATCAAATCTAAAAATTTTATAACATATTCTCATATAACATATGACCCCATATAAGAAGGCAAGCCACAGTTTAAGAAGTAGGGGTGAGGAGATGCTAACTTTGCTTCTCTTTTCTATAAGGCACTAAAAAGCAAGTAGTATAACTAGAATTAATCATAATTCTTGACCTACTATCACATAAACAATATGCAGCTGTTGATTTTTATTTTTCATCTTTATGTAAGTAATTATACATACTTAAGGTCTAAAGCAAGCCATGCATATCAACTGTCAATGAGACCCACTCATTTTGGCAGTGGTGGAATCTAATGCTTATTATGCAGCTGTTTCAAAGCAGTAGTTCTATAGATAAAAATCTCCAGATCTGAGGGCTGGAGCAGTGGTGCTAGAGGTAAGGTATCTGCCTTGCAAGTGTTAGCCTAGGATGGACCACAGTTTGATGCCCCAGCATCCCATATGATCCCTCAGGCCAGGAGCAATTTCTGAGCGCATAGCCAGAAGTAACCCCTAACCATCAACAGTTTGGCCCCCAAAACAAAACAAAACAAAAACTCCAGATCTGATGACTTTGGCCAGTTGTTTTTCCCTTACTATGTTTCTTCAGATTCTATATCTCAGAAAGACCTTTTATTTTTATTTATTGTAAAGATGGTGACACATACATATATTAGATAAAATTCTGAAATGCATTGATAAAAATTATTCTTAATTTTTATATGTTATAACTTTTAATTAAAATTATGATAATTTTATGCTAACTATTGTAAAATTTACATGAATAGATAAATATACAATTTAATAAAAGATAAGATATAAAAATTAAGAAATATTTAAGGGAAAATCTCTGAATAGTTCTAAAAACTATATAAGTGAGTTATTTATCCTAACAAGTAAATATTAGCTTCATGTTAAAAAATGCTATATTGCATAAATGCTTAAGAGTCTGCATTAATAAGTAAAAATTATAATAAACATTCTCTATAGATATAAAAACAAAATCACCTACATTCAAATATTTATAACTAAACGTTACTTATTATTGAAAAAGTATAAAATCCTTAGCAAACTAGAAATAAGCAAACTACTCTTAATCTAAAGCGGGGTGGCGAACAAGTTCGACACAAAGAGCCAAAATTTTAAACTGTGAGAGTCAGAGAGTCACAGCACGCAGTGACCTGCCCAAACAGGCAAACACTCACACAAAAGCATCTAATTTTAACAATAATCTATTAAACACATATTGCATTTTGCCATTTTGAGTGAGGGTCAAAATCCTGCAGTGATGGTAAGGGTGTGCTGCGTCCTTCACAGGAAGAACTATCGGCAAGATGTGACCCAAAATGTGACACACGGGTCCCCCTCCTCCTCCCCGCTCGCTGGCCCGTGCAGCTGTTTCCGATGGATGGGAAACGGGAGGTCGCAGCCTGGAGGCCGAACTCCGCGCTCGCAAGCAGCTTGAAAGCCGCGTGTTCGCCATCCCTGATCTAAAGTGACTAGAATTAAAGCCATACTCAGGGGCAAAGAAAGTGCTGAGAAGTTTGTCGTATCTTTTGGTTTTTGGTTTTGTTTTGTTTTGTTTTTGGGTTTTGAGTCATACCTGGCAGAGCTCAGGGGTTACTCCTGGCTCTGTACTCAGAAATCGCTCCTGGCAGACTTGGGGGTACCATGTGGGATGCCAGGATTTGAACCACCGTCCTTCTATATGCAAGGCAAATGCCTTACTTCCATGCTATCTCTCTGGCCCTTGTCGTATCTTTTAAAGAAGCCCCTTTCATATTTCTTCCAAAATTGGTTTCAAAGTTATAAATTCCCTTTCTTGTTGCCTGTCCATAAAGCCCTATATCATTCTTCAAACCTGAATGATAAGCTAGCTGGATACAGCATTTTTAGTGAGATGTTCATTTTTTTTTTAGTGCTTTTTATTCTGTTCTATCATTCTCTTATGGCTTATAGGGTGTCATTTAATAAATAATCTGTGAATATTGTAGGCTTTATTTTTGTATGTAAGTTCCTTTTTGATTTTACTGCTTTCAGTATTCCATATGTGTATTTGACTTTTGTCATTTTCTGAATAGAATATGTCTTGGAATTTTCTGTTTGGGATTATTTTTTGTGAAGATCCCTATGGCATCTTGAATCTTGGTACTTGTACTCAATTCTGGAATATTCTTTTCTATGATTTCTTTAATTCTTCAGTGAGTTTATCTTTCTCTTCTCCAAGGACTCTGATCATTCTTATATTACTTAAACTCATCACACAGTTCTTCAGTGTGCTGTTAATTTCTTTTCAGACTTTTTCTACCTTACGTTTTCTTTTCTTTTTTTTTTTTTTTGATCTTTGTTTAGGGTAGAATAAGTTTTTTAATTATTTTTATTTAAACACCGTGATTACAAATATAATTGTAGTTGTATGATTACAGTCATGTAAAGAACACCCCCCTTCACCAGTGCAGAATTCCCACCACCAATTTCCCAGATCTACCTACTCCCCACCCCCCCACACACCTGTACTTGAGACAGGCTTTCTTTTTCCCTCATTCATTCCCATTGTTATGATAGTTTTCAGTGTAGTTATTTCTCTAACTGCACTTATCACTCTATGTTGTGAGCTTCATGTCATTAGCTGTACCTACATGGGAAGATGGGGAGAAGTAAGGGTTGGGACTGAGGCAGTAAAATATTAGAAATGAGCTTTGTAGGGCAGTATCAAGGTCACAATATAAGATGGATATTATAGATATATAGAATGTATGCATACAATACTATCAATATGAAAACAAAGAGAAAAATTTTCACTGACTGCCCCAACATAAACCAGTGCTATAACGGCCCACCCTCCTCCCAGAGCGCATTCCCATTAGTGTAGGGAGAGGTAGGGGAAGAGCCTTTTGACCCTATAGAGTCCACCTAGACCGGCGCCCAGGGAAAGCCTGAAGTCCAGGGGAGAAAAACCCTATACCCGGCAAGAGTTGGTCTCCAGAATAAAGGAGGAAACCGGAAGCCAGATATCTGCCACCCTCCTCCCCATGCACCTCCCCACTGGAGTACAGAAGGAGGGGGGAAGCCTGAGGACCACTAAGAGTTCACCTGAACCAACTTCTGGCCACTTACGTTGTTTTCTAAAGGTTTCCTCTCTCTGTCTTGAAGGTCATCCATCTTTTTCTCAGCTGCTATTATTCTGGGCTTCATATCTTTTATTGAAGTTTTACCATATTCTTTTTTTCTGTCACTTTTAATTGTAGTTTTGTCATTTTGGCTTCATACTTTCTTTTTCTTCACCATCTTTTTTTTTTTTAGCTCATTAAATATCCTCTACATCAGGGGTTCTCAAACTTTTTAAACAAGGGCCGGTTCACTGTCCCTCAGACCATTGGAGGGTCTGACAATAGTAAAAACAAAACTTATGAACGAATTCTTATGCACATTGCATATATCTTATTTTACAATGAAGAAACAAAACAGATACAAATACAATATGTGGCCTGCGGGCCATAGTTTGAGAACCACTGCTCTACATAGTGTCATTATAGTCGATATCAGAGTTTATAGAGCTAGTTAGTCCTCGGAGAGCTTTCACTGCTATTATTTACTTTTTTATTGTTAGGATTACATTTAATTTATAGAACATTTTGACAATAGTTCACATCTTAGTGATATTTTCTTTTTTTAATTTTTTTATTTAAACAACTTTATTACATACATGATTGTGTTTGGGTTTCAGTCATGTAAAGAACACCACCCATCACCAGTGCAACATTCCCATCACCACTGTCCCAAATCTCCCTCCTCCTCATCCAACCCCCGCCTGTACTCTAGACAGGCTTTCTATTTCCCTCGTACATTCTCATTAATAGAATAGTTCAAAACGTAGTTATTTCTCTAACTAAACTCATCCCTGTTTGTGGTGAGCTTCATGTGGTGAGCTGTAACTTCCAGCTCTTTTCTCTTTTGTGTCTGAAAGTTATTGCAAGAATGTCTTTCATTTTTCTTAAAACCCATAGATGAGTGAGACCATTCTGTGTCTTTCTTCCTCTCTCTGACTTATTTTACTCAGCCTAATAGATTCCATGGACATCCATGTATAGAAAAATTTCATGACTTCATTTCTCCTGACAGCTGCATAATATTTTCCATTGTGTATATGTACCACAGTTTCTTTTTTTTTTTTTTTGAAGACTAGATGATTTATTGTATTTGAAAGTGGAGGCAAGAGAGGAGATACAGTGGTTTCTTTTTCTTCTTTCTTCTTCCTTCCTTCCTTTCTTTCTTCCTTCCTTTCTTTCTTTCTTTCTTTCTTCTTTCTTTTCTTAACCTTCCTTCCTTCTCTCTCTTTCTTTTTTATTCTTTTTATATAAATTTTTATTTAAACACCATGATTACAAATATAATTGTAGTTGTATGATTACAGTCATGTAAAGAACACCCCCCTTCACCAGTGCAGAATTCCCACCACCAACTTCCCAGATCTATCTACTCCCCACCCCACCCACACCTGTACTCGAGACAGGCTTTCTTTTTCCCTCATTCATTCACATTGTTATGATAGTTTTCAGTGTAATTATTTCTCTAACTGCACTTATCACTCTATGTCAGGGGTCCTCAAACTTTTTAAACAGGGGGCCAGTTCACTGTCCCTCAGACCATTGGAGGGTCTGACTATAGTAAAAACAAAACTTATGAACGAAATTCTTATGCACACTGCATATATCTTATTTTGCAATGAAGAAAAAAACAGATACAAATACAATATGTGGCCCGCGGGCCATAGTTTGAGGACCACCGCATGTGGTAAGCTTTATGTCATAAGTTGCACCTACATGGGAAGATGGGGGGAAATAAGGGTTGGGACTGAGGCAGTAAAATATTAGAAATGAGATTTGTAGGGCGGTATTAAGGTCACAATACAAGATTGATGTTATGGATATATAAAATATATGCATACAATACTATCAATAGGAAAACAAGGAGAAAAAAATTCCAGTGACTGTCCCAATATAAACCAGTACTAAAATGGCCCGCCCTCCTCCCAAAGCACACTTCCATTAGTGTAGGGAGAGGTAGCGGGGAAGCCTGAGGACCACTAAGAGTCCACCTGAACCCACTTCTGGCCATCTGAGCTGGCACCCAAGGAAGGCCTGGAGTCAGGGGAAAAAGATAAGGACGGCTGGGGGCCTGCCAACCTTCCCAGAACTCCCCAGGTCAGGGAGAAGGGCTTCAGTATGGGGCCTCCCCAAACCCCATACCTGGCAAGAGCTGGTCTTCAGAATCAAAGAGGAAACTGGAAGCCAGATGTCTGCCTGCCCTCCTCCCCATGCACCTCCCCCCTGGAGTACGGAGGGAGGAGGGAAGCCTGAGGACCACTAAGAGTCCACCTGAACCCACTTCTGGCCATCTGAGCTGGCACCCAGGGAAGGCCTGGTGTCAGGGGAAAAAGACAAGGATGGCTGGGGGCCTTCCAAGCCTCCCAGCACTCCCCACGCCAGGGAGAAGGGCTCCGGTATGGGACCTCCCCAAACCCCATACCTGGCAAGAGCTGGTCTCCAGAATCAAGGAGGAAACTGGAAGCCAGATGTCTGCCTGCCCTCCTCCCCATGCACCTCCCCCCTGGAGTACAAAGGGAGGGGGGAAGCCTGAGGACCACTGAGAGTCCACCTGAACCTACTTCTGGCCAGCTGAGCCTGCACCCAGGTAAGGCCTGGAGTCCAGGGGAAAAAGAAGGGGAAGGCTATGGGGCCTGCCAAACCTCCCAGCAATCCCCGGGCTAGGGAGAAAGGCTCCAGCATGGGGTCTCCCCAAACCCCATGCCCGGCAACACTTGCATAAGCTCAGTTTTTCTGATCTGTTAGTTTAGTGTGAAAATGTCTAATTTCAGTTGACAAATCTTCTTGATGTTTAATTTTGCTCCAGTCAAGTCTATCGATGCTTTTTTTTTTTGAGCTCCCTGAACATTTTCCATAATTCTACTTCTTATTTGAGAGGATTCCTATTTGTTTCCTACTTTTTAGATTATTAGAGGAGCCATCTTGATTTCTGTAAATATGGGGGTGTACTGCAAAATTACTCCATTGGCAAGGCTGTAGATTGCTTCTTAAAATGTGCAGAAATGGAATTCAGGGGTTACAAGATAAGCGCGGTCACAGAGCGAAGTGGAGTGAAGCAGAGCGGCTGCATTTCGGGTGTGGGTCCTGAAGAGATTATAGTCCTTGGAGTGTCTAGGCAGGCTCAACAGAAAAGAGGCAGAGAGCATGGCCGCAGTGCTTTATAAGTCTTTGGGTGCCCAATCACACAGCAGGAATTGGCCCCACATGCGTTGGGTGTGGGTCCTGGAGAGGTTATAGTCCTTGGAGTGTCTAGGCAGGCTCAGCAGAAAAGAGGCAGAGAGCATGGCCGCAGTGCTTTATAAGTCTCTGGGTACCCAATCACACGGCAGGAATTGGCCCCACATGCGTTGGGTGGGGACATCTTACCAGGTGTGGGTCCTGGAGAGGTTATAGTCCTTGGTGGGTCCTGGAGAGGTTATAGTCCTTGGAGTGTCTAGGCAGGCTCAGCAGAAAAGAGGCCTATTATTTACTTTTTGAGATTGGTAGCATTCTATACAGCTTCCTCCACTGTGTTACCTGTGCTGTTGCTTTGCTTGAATATTTGTATGAATTTTTGAGCACTAGTCTACTTATTGCTCTTTTACTTCTCTTCCTGTCTTCAACCAGTAACAAGAAACACAAATGTGAGCAGTATGAGATATGATGATATCTGCCACATCTGTAGCTGTGAGGTTCAGTAGATGTGGATATGGGCCTGCTGAGATGGTGAAAATTAGGCAAGGAGGATGCTGAAACACAACTTGAAGTTAGGGACTCTGCTTCCAGCTCCAAAAGGACCCAGGGATGTCAGTTTGGAGGTTAATCTCACCTAGAAATTTTCCGCTCCCTTTCTGTAGATCCCAGTATCCTCCATGTCTGACCTCCACCATATAATGGGCCCAGCTTCCCTTATGATTGCTATCTCATTTTTCCAGATGAGATTAATCTCCCAGCTCACATCCCTGGGTCCTTTTGAAACCAGAGGCCAATTTCCTTGCCTTCTGGCTAGATCCCAGCAGTCTCTGCACTTGACCTCCAGCACATTAATGGCTTTTCTCATTAAATTTTTCACTGTTCGCTATTATACTTCTTCTCAATGGGTGAAGTTGGGTGGGGAAGGAAAAGAACAACTCCCTGCCTAATTCCTCAAAGACTCCCAAGGGGATTTACTATGAAGATTTGCCATCAGCACATCAGGAATACTGCAAAGTCTATGGGGAAGATGCATAGAAGCCATCAAGTTCAATGAGCCAAAACAATAACACAGAAAGCTCAACCAGCAACAACATGCTCCATAAATCCTGAGAATGACTTGGTAAGGATATCTAAGAAGCCCAAAGAAATAATAAATCAGGTAGGTAGCAAAGTACTGAAAATTATGAAAGCTAAAATGAGAAAACAATCATAAATGACAGGAATGAGTAAGTTAAAAAAAATGTTTTAAGCAATAATTTGACCAAAAAAATGTTTTAAAAGAAGCTCTGAGCAGCAGAATTTCTACAGCTGAAAAAGAAATAAAAGAGCTCTGATGTGACAAAAAAAAATCAAGATCTATAAAGCACTCCCAAAACTCAACTACAAAACAAAAATTCAACAATGCCATAGCAAATGGGGCAAGTAGATGAACACTTTTTAAAAAGAAGATATATAATTACAGCCAATGAGCAGATGAGATAGTACTTGTCAACACTCATGATTAGGAAAATTCAAATCAAAACTTCAATGACATATTATCTCATAGCCATAAGAATAGCACATATTAAAAAATCTAAAAATAGACACCTTGGTACAGTAGTTATGAGAAAGAAATTCCCGTTGACTTTTGGTAAAATTGTTTCTGATTGTCTCTACAAAAAGTAATATGGACTCTATGTGAAAACTAGAAAAAGAATTATGATGCTACCCATAAATATTACTTGTATCTGCCGAACACTAAAACAAACATTTGAAAGGATATGTGCATACATATGCTCATCCCAGTGTAATAGCCAAGATATTGAAACAACCTAGCAACAAATGAATGGATCAAGAAGGTATGGTATATATACATAGTGAAATACCATGCAGCTCTAAGAAAGAACAAAGTCATGCAATTTGCAACAACGTGGATGGAATTAGAGAACATTATTTTGAGTGAATCAGTTAGAAATAAAGAGACATAAACACATGACCTCTTTCATATGTGGCACTTAAATATACACAGCAAGATGGCACAAAGTCCCAAAAGTAGCATAAAGGGAGAACTGGTCCATACAACAAAGTTGATGTGGCAGGGAGGTTATATTGAGGTCATTAAGGAAGAATGGTTGAGTATACAAATGATGGGCATAGTGTTTGAATTATTTGCAGAGGAACTATTATTAACAGTATTGTACATTACAGAATTTCAATCAATAAAAAATTATATAAATTGGGGCCAGAGTGATAGCACATTGAGCAAGGCATTTGCATTGCATGCAGCCAAACGGGGTGTTATATCCCCGCATACCATATGGTCTTCCAATCCCACCAGGAGTAAACCTGAACACCACTGGGTGTGGACCACAAAAATTAAACAAATAGCATTAAATGTGTGGTTAAAATAAATAAATAAAATCCAGCACATTCAATTGCCTCAAACTCTGCCTCCTGCCTACGCAACTCAAGTTGCCTTGTACTGCTTGGATTTTGATTTACTGAGAGCCAGAAAACTGTGCCCAAAGAGTGAGCTGAGAGATCATTTTTCCCTAGGGCACCACAGAATTTGCATGGTCTTTAAATTTAGTCCTATGCTAAATTAGTTCCTCCCTATATGGGAATTTTTTTCTTTTTTCTCATCTACTTTCCAATAAATTTTTCTACTTCTAGACACAGAAGGGACCACTTATACTAGCAACCCGGGTGGTAAAGGAGGGGTAGAAGGGATGCATGCTGGGAACAGGGGTGGAGGGAAGACAACATTGTTGGTGGAAATGCCCCTGATACAATGTCACTATGTACCTAAAAATTACTGTGAAAGATTTGTAATCCACTTTGGTCAAAATAAAAATTTTAAAAAAAGAATTTGCATGGTATATTATTCAATACTTGAAACAGATGCCTTACTTATTTCACTTAATTTTATGGTAGTTTACAGATGGAGTTCTCATCAGTACTGGTTACTCTCTTACAGAAAAAAAGCAGAAAACTTAATTGCTTTAACTTTTAACTTATGATTATGAAATAATTTGGGGTTTATTAAAGGCTAGAAAAATGTTCTCTAGCCTTCCCTGATGCGAACATCTTATGTAAGTATGGCACAGTAATAAAAATAAGAAATTAATTTATTGTAAGAAATTACAATAAACTACAAACTTTATTTAGGTTGTCCCAGATTTTCCACTGATATCTTTATCCTTTTTCAAGAACCCATCCAAGATATCACATAGCATTTGACTACCACCTATTTAGCTTCCTTCAATCTTTAATAGTTTCTTATATCCATAACCTTGAATTACTTATTTACGGAATATATTTCAACTTAAAACTTTGGGACCGGAGAGGTGGCACAAGGGGTAAGGTATCTGCCTTGCCTGCACTAGCCTAGGACAGATCATGGTTCAATCCCCCAGCTTCCCATATGGTCCCTCAAGCCAGGAGTGATTTCTGAGCGCATAGCCAGGAGTAACCCCTGAGCATCACTGGGTGTGGCTAAAATTTTTGTTTATTTTATTTTTAAGCAATTTATTGATTGATTGATTGATTGGTTTTGGGGCCACAGTCAGAGATGTTCAGGGTTATTTCCTGGCTTTGCACTCAGAAATCACTCCTCGAAAGCTCCAGGGATTAAATGGGATGCCAGGAATTGAACAGGGTCTATCTGGGATTGGCCACATGCAGGGCAAATGCCTTACTTCTGTATGATCTCTCTGTTCTTTTAACTTGAAACTTTAAATTTATAAAGCTTCCCTAAGCTAACTATGGGAAGAACATTATAGAGGTGAATATCACCAGTGATGACATTATCTTGTAATGTAATGTTGGTGGTATTAGACTTTATCATTTAATCAGTGGTCTGTTGAATTTCTCCACTTTAAAGTTAATATTTTCTCCATTGTAAAAAAAATGAATATTTGGGGCAGATACTAAGAAATTAAGTAAAACCTGTTTCTCATTAACTTATATTCTCTGTGTGGATATATCTTGCCTACAGCAATTACTGCCGTGATTTTCTAAGAATAATTTTTCATTTCTTTTCTTCTATATTCATTAATTAGAACTTTTCTGTAAGAAATACTTTCCCTCTGTTATCAATATTTTAAATGGATTTTTGACATATTAGAGCACAAAATACTTAAATATTTTATTATATATATGGGATCACACTTTTCCATAAAAAAGAACTAAGAAAAAATTTAAGAAAATGGAATAAAGGAGGATGGAGAGATAGCATGGTGATAGGGCATTTGCCTTGCATGCAGAATAACGGTGGTTTGAATCCCAGCATCCCATATGGTCCTCTGAACCTGCCAGGAGCAATTGCTGAGCGTAGAGTCAATAGTAACCTCTGAGCGCTGCTGGGTATGATGCAAAAAAAAAAAAAGAAAAGAAAATGGAATAAAAATTTCAACTTTTTATAAAATAATCTCTATAATATCCTCTCATTTTAAGGTTTTACTATATGTATTTAGAACTATTTCTGCAATTTTGATTATTTCACTGATGTGTAAGAAATCTTAATATATCATTCTTGTTGCTACTGCTCTTCTTTGAGAGACTTTCTTAATTGGTGCTAGCTAGGAGTAACCCCTGAGCATCATCGGGTGTGGCCCACAAAAACAAAAACAAAAGCAAAAACCAGGCCATACCCTTGGGTGGGATAGTAATACCAAGTAGGGAATAATCTACTAATTCCATCACCAGATCATACCCTAGGGTAGAGTATGAATATTGATTAGGGTGGGGCCAGTAATCTAACAAAAGTTCATCAGAAACTAGAAATTCCCTAGGAGTAGTATAGCTGGATTGTATGAGAACTTAATGTTCAGTTTTTTGAGGAATCTCCATATTGTTTTCCATATAGACTGAACTAGACAGCATTCCCACCAGCAGTGAATGAGTTTCTTTCTTCCCACATCACCATCAGCACTGATTGTCTTGTTATTTGTGATGTGTGCAGTCTCTGTGGTGTGAGATGATATCTCATTGTTAGTTTTGATTTGCATCTCCCTGATGATTTGTGATGTGGAGCATTTTTGGGCATTTGTATTTCTTCTTTGAGAAAATGTCTGTTCATTTCTTTTCTTTCTTTCTTCCTTCTTTTTGTTTTTGTTTTTGGGTCACACCCAGCAGCTCTCAGGGGTTACTCCTGGCTCTACACTCAAATATTGCTCCTAACAGAGCAGTAGTGCAGCGGTAGGGAGTTTGCCTTTCATGTGGCTGTCCTAGATGGACCTCAGTTCAATCCCCGGCATCTAATATGGTCCCCCAAGCCAGGAGCTATTTCTGAGCACGTAGCCAGGAGTAACCCCTGAGCATCACTGGGTGTGGCCCAAAAAACAAGAACAAAAACAAAAACAAAAAACAAAAAAAAGAAAAAGAAATCACTCCTGGCAGTCTCAGGCATATGGGATGTCAGGATTCGAACCACTGTTTGTCCTGGTTCGGTTGCATGCCAAGCAAACACCCTATCACTGTGCTATCTCTCTGGACCCTGTCTGTTCATTTCTTCTCCCCATTTTTTGAAAAGGTTAGATGTTTTTTATCTTGTTAAGTTCTGTCATTGCCTTGTATATCTTAGCTAGCCCCTCATCTGATAGGTAAATAGGTTCTCCCACTTCTCTTGGATAACCCATATGAAAATGTACTTACTGGTTATAATAGATTGGTTATGAAGGAGCTAAAAGTTGTATATGTTATCACTAGTTTGATTAGAATAGTGAAAGCCAGAATTTTACCAGGGAATATTTAGGCTCAGCAGGACAATGAGAGATTTATATGTAGAGTTACTGAACCTAGTAGGCGTTCTGGGCCTCCTCTCCAGGCAGCATAGTAGCACTAGAAAGCTCTTCCTGAGGAAGAGACAGTGACCTCACACAGATGCCTAAAATGCTCAGTAAAACAGTATAGTATTATGATGTTTTGCTTTCTGCTGCTTAACTTCTATGTCATAATCCCAAAGGGAGCATATTCAACTGCTCTTTCCTCTAAAGGATAGATAGGACTATATACTTATCCAGGGCTTAATTGGTTTAAATAATATTCCTCTGTCTAACTGATCTTACATTTTTCAAATGTTGATAACTGCAAATCCTAACCAGTGAATTGCCTGGATCCTCATTACGAGCTAATGTACGGACAGAGCAGTGGCACAGTGGAAGGGCATTTGCACATGGCTGACCTAGGATGGACCTCAGTTTGATCTTCTGGCATCTCAAGCCAGAAGTGATTTCTGAGCACAAAGCCAGGAGTAACCCCTGAGCATCACCAAAGTGTACCCCCCCAAAAAAATAATAATAAAAGAGCTAAGGTAGCATGAGAATTAACCCTTTATAGTAGATTCAGTCTACAGTTCTTTTCGAGCCTGAAAAAGTTAAAGAGGATGTACTCCCACCCACACTCCCCTTTAATAACTTTCCAGGAGGTGAACTCTCTAGGGATATGTGAAACTGGAAAACTGATAGAGAATAAGGGTAAGAAGGGCCCCAGGAACTTAAGTAGCTCAGGACATTGATATCAATTGAAAATTATACTATGCCTATCTACTTCAGAGATTGGGGCCAGTGAAAAGAATAAACTGGCTCTAACATTTAAGAGTAAGGTAAAAGAATTAGCACCAGGTGTGGGAAGCATTTCTGATTGACCCAGTACAGGGAAAGCAATGACTGTCACAGCCCATCTCTTCAGGCAGCTGGATTCTCACTCAGGCCCTATTTTGCTCTCTCCACCCCAACAGCTGTTTAAGTGGTAGGACTGAAGAAGATGCAGGAACCTCCTTGTTCGTCACTGTGGAGAATCACTGCCTGAATGAGAAAGACCCCAGCAAATTTGTCTGACTAAGCTCCCAGACCAGGACACAATGCAGATCATCCTGATGATCCTGCTGACAATGTGGAACAAACAGCAAGAATGAATACTTGATTTGCTTGGGGACTATACTTTAATTCTTACATACTATGGATGGAGAGTTTCTGGGTCAAACTGTAATACTGGGGATCCTTCCATGAAACTGACTTATTCAATTTGTTTGGAGTTTCTAATTATGCTCCACAAGATCTTCTGCTACTAAGATGTAAGTGTTAAAAATGAAGTAGGCGCCACCCCATGAGTGAAGATCCCTGGATAGGGAAGTTGCCCTGAGAACATTCTCATTTTAAGCATGTCCAGAAGAGAGTCCCCAAAAATGTGGAGGACAGGTGAACTTTCACTGCAGGGTATAGGAATGTGTCAGGGAAGCCACATGGCAGCACAGAGGGAGCCAGACCCTGAAGCTAAAGCTGGAAGTCTCGGGTAGTTTGGGGAGTCCTAACTTGGTACAAACATCAGTCGAGCCTTTAAAAGAATATGCATCCAGAATTACTTCCTAGTAGGGAAGCATCAGTTAAAGCAAATAAGAAGGAGGAGAGAGCCAGAAGTTCAACTGCCTAAGGTGCCAGTGTAAACCCCACCATCAAACATGGTTTAGAAGAAACTGCCAAAGATTGTTGATTGTGCATACATTTAGAGTACTCTCAGAACTCCTTAGCAAGAGTGGCCCTGCAGAACAGGAATGTGGACCTAAAGTTCTTAAAGTAAAGTGGACTATGTATGGCCCTAAGAAACAATATAGCTTCTAAGCAAACTGTTCTTGGGTCACCTGGGGTACACTGCAGCAGGTAAAAGCAAGTTTGCAGGAGTGGGAGAGGCTGTGGAAAGATTTCACCACCTGGTATAAACAATGTTTTGCTCAACCACCCTGAAAACTGCCCTGATAACTTCCCTGTCTGGCCACTGTTTATTCTTTTTATGATGCTCATAGTAGGGTCCTTACATAATTTCCTCATCAGCTTTATTCAGGCATACATATGTGCAGTTAAGATACTTGTGCTAAGGTACCAGTGTATGGCCATAAGTAGGGACAGGGACGAGGACCCACAAGGTGATTTAAGGATTTAACTCAGGCCCATAATAAGAGGAGGGAATGTGGAGCCCTAGGTTCTGAATTGGGAGGAGGGGTGAGCATTTTGTAAAGGGCCACATGTTGTAAACTTCTTAGGCTTCTCCTTCTCAAGCCTAAGTTTCAGCCTCTGCTAGCCAGTTTGAGGCTTGTGACTGATGAATTAAGTCTAGCTTTGCTTTATTTCAATTGTGTTATCTCATCCGTTAACTCTGGACCCTAACAGTTATATAAGTGTGAAGGAATAATGTGCTATGTAGACTAATATACTGATGCATTGGGTTTTTATTACTAAGTCTCTACACTCTCTTATTATTCAAAGAGAACATATTTTTAAGCCCTTTATATTACCAAAGAATAGGACAACTTCCCTTAATGCAGCAAAAATTCATTCATTTGTTGACAAGTACTTATGCCTGCTAGTAACTAGTTATAAAAACATGACATATTTGGTTCAGAATTTGGCAGTCTGGTGAATAAAAGGATTATGATGTAAGATAGAGGGAGTCAATGTTACGGATTATGTGCTCCTGAGAAGCTGGAATTGACTACAGGGGAGACAAGATTCTAGAAAACTGATTCTTTCATGCTAGTATTTACTTTATTTCATTATTTTTAAACGTTAAGGCATGCAATTTACAATACTATTAATAATAGAACTTCATACATGCCTCCAACAGAGTGTCAACTTGCCTCCATCATTGTCTCTGTGACTGATAAATACTTGACAGCAGAGTAATTATGTTGAATTTAATCCTCTCTTTTGTAAAAATGTTTTGAATACTTTCCTTCATACACATTTAGACAGTGAATCATGGACTATCAGGTCCTTGAAGGCTAAAAACATACCCAGCAAAAACAATCCACAAAACAAAAAATTTTGCATTGTTTACTATCATTGATACTCAGAAAAAAATTTTTAAATAATTTCTTTATTTAAACACCGTGATTACAAACATAATTGTAGTTGGGTTTCAGTCATAACAAGAACACCCCCCCTTTACCGTGCAACCTTCCCATCACCAATGTCCCCATCTCTTCAAATAAATAAACATGCAAGTGAAATCTTCCCAGTTTTGAAGAAAAGTTTACTTCATATTCTGACATTGCTGCCATGTCAATAGTGTATGAATCCACTTAATATACTGTTTCAGAATATTCAATTTCAAAATTAAATTCAGAGAATTTAAACATTTGTAAATTAATGTTCTACTTGAGCATCCCACCCAGCTGTTGAGCATTTGGTAGGTTGCTGACTTCCTTCTGTTTGGAGAGGCTGCCTCTGTGTCTAAGAAATGTCAAAACAATGACTAAGCACTAGTAAAGAGTTCATCAATACTGTCTGAAGAAAAGGCAGGCAGTATCCCAATCTGAGGGGAACATTCAGTTCAGGTAAAATGCTATCGAAGAAAATTTGGAAAATTACATGGCAAACTATTGTTTCTACCAGAGAGATGAGAACTAAAGACTTTAGATTTGCATTATTATTGCATTTTAATTTTAAAAATTAACTTGCATTAATGTTGTACCAGAAAGGCCAGTTACATTTGCTTCTCTGTGTATAATATTACTGCTCGTGATAAGGGTTCATTCATACATTGTTCCAACTCCCTGGACCCACAACCTGCTTCCCTTCACAGATGTCTCAATAACTCTGCCCACCTACCCTGACCTCAGGTGAGTTTAATTCTGTAGACCAACTCTTCAGTCCTGTTGTTTATGGCCATGTGTTATTTTCTTATTATGTATTTTTTCTTTCCATATTCTGTTCTTCAATGGTCTTTTTAAAAGACTCATATGGGGGGGGGGGGCCGGAGAAATATCACAGCAGTAGGACATTTGCCTTGCATGCAGCCAATTCAGGATGAATGGTGCTTCGAATCCCGGCATCCCATATGATCCCCCGAGCCTGCCAGGAGCAATTTCTAAGCACAGAGCTTGAAGTAACCCATGGCGTTGCTGGGTGTGACCCAAAAACCAAATAAAAATAAAAAGACTCATATGGTACTGTTTTGTAACATTGTTTTATTATTATTATTATCATTATTATTATTATTATTATTTTAGTTTGGGAGGCCACACCTGGAAGTGTTTGTTGTTTATCCACAACTGCAAGTGCTTGTAGTTCCATCCTGTGCTTGGAGAATCATGCAGTGCTGGGGATTCAACACAGGCTTTCTGCATGCATTCAGCTCTTTAAGAAATATCCCTGACCTTTATTTATTTATTTATTTATTTATTTATTTATTTATTTATTTATTTATTATTGTTTTTTGGTTTGGGACCACACCTGGCGGCACTCAGGGATTACTGGCTCTGCGCTGAGAAATAGCTCCTGCAGGCTCGGGGGAGCTTATAGGATGCCCAGGATCAAACCTGGGTCTATTCCTGGCATCTGCATGCAAGGCAAATGAGCTATTGCTCTTCTTCCTGCAGAGCCAGCACAGAGACACCAAGGATCGGAATCTCTCCAGGACCCACACCCGGTAAGATGTCCCCACCAATGAAGGTGGGGCCGATTCCTGCCGTGTGATTGGGCACCCAGAGACTTAAAAAGGATTGCTGCCCCGCTCTCTGCCTTCTTCCTGCAGAGCCAGCACAGAGACCAGAAGGAACGTAATCCCTCCAGGACCCACACCCGAAAAGCGCAGCCACTCCGCTTTGCTCCACGGCGGTGCTTATTTTTTAACCCCTGAACTCCATTTCTCCACATTGTAAGAAGCAATTTACAACCTTAACAATGGAGAAATTTTGCAGTATAACCCCATGGGGTTGTACTCCGGCTGGGGCTGGAGAGATAGCATAGAGGTAAGGCGTTTGCCTTTCATGCAGAAGGTCATCAGTTTGAATCCCGGCGTCCCATATGGTCCCTGTGCCTTCCAGGAGCAATTTCTGAGCATAGAGCCAGGAGAAACCCCTAAGCATTGTCGGGTGTGACCCAAAAACCACACACACACACACACACACACACACACACACACACACACACACACACACACACACACACAAAATCAAGATGGCTGCTCTGATAACCCAAAAAGTAGAAAACAGCTAGGTATCCTCTCAAATAAGAGGTTTAGAGTAGGATTATGAAAGATGTTCAGGGAGCTCATAAAAAAAAAAAAAAGCATCGGTAGACTTGACTGGAGCACAAATAAGCATCAAGAGGATTTCACGACTGAAATTAGATATTTTCACACTGAAATAACAGGTCTGAAAAACTCAGCTTATACAGCTCTTGCCAGGTATTGGGGTTTGGGGATGCCCCATGCCAGAGGCATTCTCCCTTGCCTGGGGAGTGCTGGGAGGCTTGACAGGCCTCCAGCCATCCCCCTTTTTCTCCCCTGGACTCCAGACCCTCCCTGGGTGCCGGCCCAGATGGCCAGAAGTGGGTACAGGTGAACTCTTAGCGGTCCCCAGGCTTCCCTCCTCCCTCCGTACTCCAGGCTGGAGGTGCATGGGGAGGAGGGCAGGCAGATCTCTGGCTTCCGGTTTCCTCTGATTCTGGAGGCCACCTCTTGCCAGGTATGGGGTTTAGGGAGGCCCCATGCCAGAGGCCTTCTCCCTCGCCTGGGGAGTGCTGGGAGGCTTGGCAGGCCTCCAGCCTTCCCCCTCTTTCTCCTCTGGACTCCAGGCCTTCCCTGGGTGCCGGTCCAGGTGGACTCTATAGGGGTCATCAGGCTTTCCCAATACCTCTCCCTAAACTAATGGGAATGCGCTTGGGAGGAGGGCAGGCTGTTGCAGCACTGGTTTATGTTGGGACAGTCACTGGAAATTTTTTTCCTTGGTCTCCATTTCCAAAACCATGTGGGGGCTAGTGCCCCCATGCATACAATATATATTGATAGTATTATATGCATATAGTTTATATATGCATAATATCCATCTTGTATTGTGAACTTGATACTGCCCTACAAAGCTCATTTCTAATCGTTTACTGCCTCAGTCCCAACAATTATTTCCCCCCATTTACCCATGTAAGTGCAGCTCATGACATGAAGATCACCACATAGAGTGATGAGTGCAGTTAGAGCAACTACACTGAAAACTATCATAACAATGTGAATGAATGAGGGAAATAGAAAGCCTGTCTCGAGTACAGGTGTGGATGGGGTGGGGAGGAGGGATATCTGGGAAATTGGTGGTGGGAATCTTGCACTGGCGAAGGGGGGGGGTGTTCTTTATATGACTGTAATCATACAACTACAATCATATTTGTAATCACGGGTTTAAAAAAATATAAAAAATGAACTATTGCTGTGCTATCACTTCAGCCCTTCCCTGACCTTTTTAATACCCTCTTTTTCTCAGGCAGAGAATTACTTGAAATCTTGATGCTACCTTATTCTTGCCAGGTGGCAATCACTCAGTCACCTAAAGTTCTTAAAAATTACTCTTTATGTGTAAATTTGGACAAACTGTCCACTTTCTAGAGTCAGTGAAAGGACTTAAGGGATGAATTTGAGAATACAGAAACCTAAATAAAGGCTGAAAATTATTATTATCTTACTGAGTATGTTTTCAGCTGGATTTTTTCTTTCTTTTTTTTTTTTGTCATTAAATATATTTTATTTTATACATCTGTAAAGAAAAAGGTACATATAATATAAGTTATATATTATGTTTTTATCTGCATCTTAATTGAATAACAAATATTATATACTAATTTATATTTAATAACATTTGTGACACTAAATTTTGATTTACATATTTTTATTTATATAATCAAAACACTTTCAATGTTTAGTACAAAATAATTTTTGTGTATATTGAATTTTTATGCCATAAAGTATATAACTTCAATACTATTTAAATCAAAGCCATAAATTACATTATGTAATATTCTAAAATTTTATGTAAATATGCAATAAGATTTTTTTTAATATAATTTTTATTTTGATCATAGTGGCTTACATATTGTTGACAATAATATTTTAGGTACATATTTACATAAAATCAAGGGGGATTCCCATCCCCAAATTGTCCTCCCTACTGGATTTTTTCTTTCTGTTTATAAATTTACAACAAAAAAACCAGACTCCTAAAATGTTAAATGTTAGACAAATATTCTAATTCACTTTTAGACACAAAAGTGAATTAGATTATTAACAAACAGCTCCTGAATCTCTGCTTTTTGTTCTACACATCTAGGTGAGATTGATTAATCTACAGTTTAACTCCCTGGCCCTTCTTGAAACAGAAAGAAGATTCCCTTCCTTCTGGTTAGACCCTAGCTATGGACCATTAGAGGTCACATATGAATAGTGGACATATATAAGGTTGTAAAACTGATCTCAACTTTTTTTTTCACACTGCTTATTTTATACTTTCTGTCACTGGGTGAAGACAGGTAGAGAAGTGAAAAGAAAATTTCTCAGCCTAATTCTTCAGTCTCCCAGGGAGACTCACTCTCAGCACAGCAAGAACACTAGAAAAGTAATTGGGAAGAAACACAAAAACCCAAGTTCACTGAGAAAAAAACTAATAACACAGAAGGACAAACACTACCAATTAGTTTTGAAAACCCTAAGAAAATTACTTTAATGACATCATAATGAGAATATTTTGAGCTCAAAGAAACAATGGCACAAATAACCCACAAAGCTCAAGAAAGTATGAGAGCAGAAATGAGAAAACAACAAGTAGAATGGCAGAAATTAAATATGTTGTAGGTGATGTAAAAACTCATTAGAGGCTCTAAGAAGGATAACAACAGTATAAGGGAAAAACCAAGAAGCTCAAAAATGAGATGGAGGAAATTTCTATAAAACAATAGAAGATAAAAAATGTCTTAAAACGGGGGCCGGGAAGGTGGTGCTAGAGGTAAGGTGTCTGCCTTACAAGCGCTAGCGTAGGACGGACCGCGGTTCGATCCCCCGGCGTCCCATATGGTCTCCCCAAGCCAGGGGCGATTTCTGAGCTCATAGCCAGGAGTAACCCCTGAGCGTCAAACGGGTGTGGCCCAAAAACCAAAAAAAAAAACAAAAAACAAAAAACAAACAAACAAACAAACAAAAAAAAACAAAATGACAGCACACTAGAAAACTATGAGATGAGCTCAAGAGGAGCAATGTAAAAGTCACCAGAGTCCTTGGGATCAAGAAGGTGAATTTGATGAAAAAATAAGAGGGTTTTTAAATCATAGTTAAGAACTTCCTTAGAGTTGAGAAATCCAGACAACCAAATACAGGAAGACTAAAGAGTTTGAGCAGAAAATAGACACAACTAGGAAAATCCCTAGAAACACTGTGCTCAGAATGACAAAAACCATAGACAGAGACAAAATATTGAAAGCAAAAAGATCAAAAAAGGAATTTACATGCAAAGGAAAGAGCCTAAGATTCTTAGTAGATCTATCAATGAGACTATGGGCAGAAGAGAATAGGGGAATACAATACAAAAATTTAATAAAATTTTATAACCAAGAATATTCTATCCAGCCAGATTATCACTCACATTTGAAGAAATGATACAGATCTTTAAGGACAGGCAAAAGTTTAGGGAATTCATAACTTTGAAACCAGTTTTAAAAGAAGCTAGCTTCTTTAAAGGACTAAAGAAACTTCCCAGAAGGGGGTGGCACTGGGTATGGTGCTCACTCATGGAGCTAATGATTGCCCTCTACTAGATTAAGAAATGTATGCTTATTCCCTCTTGCTAAGGAATTTTATACATTTGTAGTAATGAATCAATGTCTCATTTTTATGTTCTATACATGAATAGGTTTTTGTTTTATATCCAGTTTATACCTATTATGTTTTACTTATTAATAAAGTCACTTAAGTGATATATAATATTTTCTAATATAAAGTCAATATTCCCTTTCTTAGGAACTAAAGAACTAACACACCTAGTTCTTATATAGGCCTATTCAAATTTTTCCACTTTAAATTTTCTTGATTGTCTTTATTTTTTAACTAAGTCTTACATTTGTAGGATTTACCTATTTCATTTAAAATCTAAAATGTCCTGGCATAGAATTATTTATAATAGTCTTTAAGTTTATGAAACTCTAAAAAAATAAGTTTTTGAAAATAATTGTTTTAAATTTTGTAAAATTGCAGTTGATTAGCTCTATTCATCAATATTGGTGTAGGTCTTTCCACCTTCACCAAATATTATAATAGAGACCTCTCCTGTGTGTGGAGAAAAAGAACACATACCAAGAAAATTTAAATGTTCACAGTCATCATTAGAACTAAAGATTTTATCTATCAAACTGAGTTTACATGGGGAAGGAATTGGAAGGCTATTGGGGACACTGAGAGGAGGGAAATTAGCTCTCTCATGATAGGGCTCGAGTTGAAATGATACATGCACAAAAACTGTAACTAACTGTACTGTAAACCCTGATACTACAAACAAATTTTTTTTCTAAAGGTCAGTTAGACCACAGATTTCATTTCAATTTGGATAGTTGGTGCATATATTTTCTCTTTACTGTGTTCTGCATATCAATTTATTTTACAACCCCTCCAAAATAATAAGAATAAAATATAATAATATAATAAAAAAGAAAAATAATAAATAATAAAAAAATCTCAGTCAACAAAAGTACTAACAAAATTGTTGTCACTGTCTTGAGCAGTAAATAAAAATAATGAATCCAACTCTGATGGGAAGCTGCCTAATAGAATTTTCTTCAGCTTTATTTATATCCACAAAGCAATTAAACAAAGGACAGAAATAAGAAGGGGAAAAGTAGCTTATCTCAAACTAAAGAAAACTATATTTGTGTGATTTTCTTCCAACCTCCAAACCCCATCCATGGCAACCTCTAGAAATGCTTCTGAATGAACATACTAAGACTCCATTTCATGTTTCCTAGTCCTTGAAATGACAGTGCATAAACTGTGACTTTTGTGAACTGTGAAGCAGTTAATAGGATTCAGCTTCCTCCATCATTCAGAAGCAAATTTCTGAGAGTTCTCTAGACAATCTCGGGGAAGGCTGTTTTGTCATCAGCAGGCCATTTGACCACTTGACAAGGTATTTAATTTGCTTGGGTCTTTAATTCCTCGTTTGGAATCATGGTATATTGATTTACCATACCACTTCTATAGGTAGATCTTCGTAGACTTGTTGCAATAAGTAAATGATACAAGTACATATAAAAGTAAATAAAATTAACAATTACTTTGCATGAGTTTTAAGCACATTTTCAAGTTTCAAAACTGCTGTGGTCCCAATGTTAAGTGCCTGGACCCTGATTCAGCAGATTGTTTTGGAATCTTGATTCTATCAAGATCTAGTGTACAATTGAGTTTTTATTTTCTCTGCTCATTCTCTACAGGGTAATGATAATGCTTATAATCTAGTCATTGTAAAATGTTTAGAAAGGCACCTGTTACAAGTGATCTTTAGATGAATTGCAAAGAATTCATAAACAGGGGTTTCAAACTCAATTTACCTGGGAGCTGCAGGAGGCAAAGTCGGGGTGATCCTTGAGTGCAAAGTCAGTAGTCAGCCTTGAACATTGGGGGTGTGTGACCCAAACAACTAAAACAAAACAAAACAAAAAAAAGATTCCTCTAGACCAGGGCCACAAAATGTTGTACAGAGGGCCGCAAATGGCCCGCGGGCCATGAGTTTGAGACCCCTGAAAGCTGTGAGGGAAGAACATCTTAGAGTTAGTTTTTATTTCTTCTGGCCTTCTGGCCCCCTATTCTCTCCAGCAATCTCACTGTTTTTGTCACTGATTCTCTGGTTTTGTCCCTTTCACCACCTGGCAATTAAAGTCCTGAATAGAAAGGGTTTGGCTGATGGTCCAATTATTTATCTATGGATCCTCCATCCCAAAATCTCAAACTAGGTCATTTCAGAAATAATCAGCTTCCTGGTAGCAAAGTACACGGTTCAATTTCCATCAAATCCTACGCTAAATAGTGACTGTGAAAAGGTAAGCATTTTTGGATTATGGTTTAGCAGCAAACCTGGCAAATGTTAATTCTCATTCTCTCAGTTTACACATGAGAAACTGAGCATCAAAATGAGAGTGTTGCTCAAGATAGCACATTACGATGAAAGAACTAAACCAGATCTTTTAATTCCTTGTCCAGTATTCATTTTGAATCCTACACAATCCTTCCTCAAATATTATTAAAACTTTCTTGTAGATGCACATTTAAGACAAGACCTTTGGAACTCAGAGTTTTCTGGAAGAGGCAAAGAGCAAGAAAAGGAACAAATGTGTAATGCTCTAGAGCAATAAAACAATTAAATAAAATGGGTGGAAAACCCAAAAGAAGAGAATTTTTATCTCAATTGGCAGAGACTGGCAACACAGCTCTTTTGAAGTGGACCTCACATAATGACAAGATGGGAAAGAGTATTCTAGGCAACATGGCATGACCATGTGACCAAGTTCTGGTCAAAGGGTACATGAGTAAAGTGACACAAGAAATTTCCATCATGTCTAGTTCTTTTATGTACTCCTCTATTGCAATTTTTATAAATTTCTCACTTTTGTTAAAATTCCAAAAATAATTTGAGTGTTTTTGGCAATAAATTTTAATTTATTTCCTATCCATTTTTATAATGTCCTAATAATCTATGTAAAAATAGAAGTTACAGTGGGAACCAACAGTTTAGAATCATATACAACTCTCTATAAGCAATGACTAATAAGTAAGTACTATTGACTCATTTGGCAGAAAAGAGGCCAACATGCCAACCAGAAAGTAGAATTTTATTTTTTTTGTCTTGTTCATGAATTTTATTTCCTTCATTCCTTAATCCCTATTTCTATGAATTTCTGCAAGCCTTAACAAAAAAGCTTGTTTGAGATCACAATCTCAAACACATCTTTCTCCTTCTAGACTCTAGAGGATCATTATAAAAATATATTTTCAAGTAGCTCAAAACATTTACTTTTTATATTTAAAAACATCTTTTATTTTTCATTTTCTTGTTTATTTCTCTAATTTTTCATTGTTTTATTTAAGCACCATGGTTATAAAATTGTTCATTGTTGGGTTTAAGTCTACAATTTACACCATCTTTAACCAGTGCACCCTTCCTGCCACTGTCACCAATGTGTCTTGTTTCCCTCCCATCCACCCCTTCTTTGCTCTAGAGTAGACAAATTGCAGAAATTGCCACAAGAAGTTTGCAAGCAACAGCATCAATCAGAACTTCAGTTGAGAAAACTGAGAGCCTAGTTTAGTGGGAAGGCACTAATGTGAATATTAAAAAAACTTGTAGGTGAAAACCAAGGGCACAGGCTGCACTAGGGGCTCTTACAGATGGACAGATACAGCAACACTATTGTAAGGAACCAGAAAGAAATAAAGATAAGCTTTTTGGAACTCCTCTCTTCTGAAAATTCCTTGATTACTGGTCCAAGGGGAATCTCATTTTCTGGCACCATCACTCTGACCTTTGCCCTAGGCCCCAATAGGCTTGCCGTGGGAGTTTCTCTGATCTGCAGGCTCACTTCCTGCCATCTGTTTAGAGGTAGTACTGGCCAATGGGAGAGACCAATGCTCAATTTTATACACCTCACTGCAGAAAAGAGTTTTAAATTTCATAGGAGAGAGAAATTTGTGATTTTTTTTACTCCTTTCAACTCTTTTTCCATAGCATTCCATGAGTTGAAAAATAATAGCTATAATATAAAACAACATGTAAAAAAAAAAAAAAACCCAACATGTTAGGTCTGGCAAACCTGTTCTTTGAGGACACAGAAGGACATCTGGCACTGGCTGAGAACCTGGCCCCTAAATTTCTGTGGGATATTTGCCCAAGAAAGGTTCTGTGTCCTGAAAAAGAAAGCATGCCAGAACATGCATAAGAAGCAACAGAGGACAAAGAGAATATGCAGTAACATAAAAGGCAAAGGTGCTACATCAATAAATAGTATAGTGAAGAGGACATTTGCCTTGCATGTGACTGAGACTTGATCCCCATAATCCCATATGGTCATCTGAGCGCTGTTAGAAGGAATCTCTAAGCATAGAGCCAGAAGTAAGTCCTGAATACAGCTGGGCGTGGCCCAAAGAACAAAAATTAAAAATGGAGGAAAAGTTCCTGTCTCAACAGGGGGGAAGTTATACTCTGTACTCAGTAGAAATTCCATAATATTTTTAATGATTGATTAAGATTTCCTACTCCTATTAGTGTGTCAGTTTTCCCTTGAGAGTGAATATATCTTCTGAGTCTTATTTGCCTGGTCATTGCTATTGTAGGACAAGGTGGTTTACTTAGAATTTTATTTGGCACTTATGAGAAATCACAGTAATTTGAGTATTTGCTTCCCTGTCAACATGCACATCAAACTTAAAGGTCCACAAGGACAAAAACATATTTCAGGTTATAGTCTCAGAAATTTGCACATCATGATTTATCACTAATTGTTAAAGGAATGAATGAGTGAACAAATGAATGACATCCTGTACCATACATAGAGCATATTTGCAGTCATAATTTCACTGATTTTTCATCTAAAAATGTGATTTGGGATGGGAAATTATTATCCCTCCAGAAAAAAATCTAAGAGAAAGAGACAAAACTTTCTTTGAAAGTACAAATTTGGAGGGTGGGGGGAAAAAAAGTACAAATTCAATATTTGATGTTTTTTTAAAATATATATAATAAATAAGTAAATCATCATTCCTAATACGGCAGAGGAGTCAAAACAGATCACTGGGATGACATTTTTGCCTTGTGGACCAGGACACCCAGGCCTATAAATCCAGTTAGAGACTGAAAGTTTAAACCTGAGTTCATACCTCCCAGCCCAGTGTGCAGTCTCCTGTAGAAAAAAAGCACTTCTTTTTGACTGGATATAAATCTAATTGGCATCATCTACTTCTGAGACCATGAGTAGCTACCATCATAGTTTTCAGAACATGCAACTTGCTGTCTATATCTCTACTCTTCCATCTGTGGCGTTTCTTTAGAGCATAAAACTGGTTTTACCACATATAAGGGGGTTCAGAAGAGTCAGGCAGGGTTAAGATTTGCCTCAAGCAATGAAGAACAAGAGCCTAAAATGACACTGCAGTTTCACTGACTCCAGATGATTGATTCCAAAGAGTTGTCAATAATTATCCCTTTTACTGAGTCCCAGTGTCCAGAGGGGCAGGTCCTTCACTGAAGCACACTTAGACATCTTCTTCCTTTCTTGTCACTCTTTTTTTCTTCACACTTGTGCTTTCTAAGATGACCTTCAAGATAACCTCCCACCTGCAATCAAATCCTGTCTCAGCTTTGGAAGAAATCCAAATTTAATCAGTGCCCCTTGGAGCTCCAAAATGCTCCTCTCTATTTTTTCAGCTTTCTTTTTCTAATAGAGGCAGAACCCCATAGGACTTAATTTCCCTAAGAGGTCTTACTGAGAAGAAATTTGTTCCTATTTTTAGAAATGTATTCTCTCATATTTCCTTCTCTCTCATTATCATTGTCTCTCTTAGCTATTTCTTTTGTGTCTCAAAAAATGCCATGAGGGGTGTGTTTGTGTGTGTTCTATATCTTCACACATGTTGTCTAACAATAGTCACCTCAGTAGAAAAACCCATATTCCCTTCTTCTCTCTATCCCCAAAGAGTACAGAGCTGCTGGAACTGGACTATAGTCAATTTGTATCATCTACATGTTACTCTTGCTCAAATTACTTACATATGGGGCTCAGGAGCAATAGCAGAGTGGACAAGGCATTTGCCTTGCTTGTGGCTGACCTAGATTCGATCCCTGACATCCTATATGGTCCCCCAAACCTGCCAGAAGTAATTTTAGAGTGCAGAGTCATTCAGAGTGTAAGGTCATACTGCTAGGTATGACTCTAAAAAAAAGGTTTAAGTAGGTAGCTGTAAGAGATTCAAAGGTTGCAATTAACCAGATTATAAAATTATGCTTCTCTGACTTCCTCTGTCTTCTCAACTTTCTTCCCTTGTAGAATATTGGGGTTTGTCCAAGTGGCATCTCCAGCTCTATAAATCATAGAATATAATATTCTTTTATTGGGAATATTCAAAGATCAATACCAAACATAAAGTGGGGGATAAATGGAAAGAAAATTATTTTGTCTACTTGCTGATATTTTTAAAGTAGAGCAAATTGCATTCAAATCAGTAGATAACTGAGAAGAAAAAATTACTTACTGTCTCTGAGATTACCACAAGCTTCATCACTAATTAAGAGAAGGAAGGATGCATCTGAAAAACTCCTGACTAGACATAATATGATGGTTCTTGGTACCTCAAGATCTGTGGTTTTCAACTAGTGGTCCAAGGACTGCGTGCTGGGCTACAGTTGGAAAAAAGTTGAAACTACTGATTCACCTCAGTGGTTATAACTGCAGGTGTGTTGACTGGTTTGCAGATAGATGCCTGTTCTTAGAATAAAAAGGTTGATTACTAGATATCCAACAACACATTAGTGGATCATGAAGATGTGATATGTGTGTATATATATATATATATATATATATATATATATATATATATATATACAATTGAATACTACATAGCTGTGAGGAATGATGCAATCATGCAATTTGTTGCAGCATGGATGGAACTGGAAAATATTATGTTAAATCAAGTAAACCAAAAAAAGATGTATACTGAATGAATCACTTATATGTGGTATCTAGAATAACTTTATGAATAAATATACTGGTTTAAACAGGAGTTTGTCTAGAACACTCTTGTCCCCAAAGTATAGTGAGGAGAAGGAAAAGAATTGAGTGGAGGAGAAGAAACACAAATATGAAAGGATGAGAGACAGGAGCCAAGAGGTCTCTGGTGCATTGGTGGTGTTAATAAAGGACAGAATTAAATATCCAAGTCAACAAATATGAAATAATGAGACCCAAACTTTAACAATAAAAACTTAAAATGAGTCTGTTATGCTGACTGGGGACCAGTGGTGGTGGCATGGGATACACTCTGAGAATATTGATTGAGGAAGGTTGACACTGGTTGTGAGATTGACCCTGTATGTCTGAAACCCAACTATGGATAACTTTGTAAATTAATAAAAAAAATTTTTTTAAGGT
The DNA here is from genome assembly GCF_024139225.1 of Suncus etruscus. Taxonomy (NCBI): domain Eukaryota; kingdom Metazoa; phylum Chordata; class Mammalia; order Eulipotyphla; family Soricidae; genus Suncus; species Suncus etruscus. The sequence continues at coordinate 41,424,523 of NC_064856.1, forward strand.
TGACTAAAGATGCCATAGATATTGGATGCTAATTACTCAGTTTGAGTAATTCAAAAATGGGAAATTGCTGATAAACAAAATGCTAGAACAACTTGTTACTTCCGATGAAAAGTGCCCTACCTGCTACCTCGTTAAATGTAGGGCACATCACAGCTGAGAGTTCACTACAAAAATACAGAGGAGACAATCCATTTCCTTGGCATTAATACAAAATTTTATGGTTACAAAAGAGTACTTTTTCTGCAGGGAGCTTTGTAATCCAATACACAGGAGGTCCTGCAGCCTGAGTACTGTGGCAAGTTGCACGCCAACCTTGAGGACACCAACCTGATCAGTAAATGCTTTTATCCCCCCAAGTTACAGATGTTCCCTTTTTGTAACAGTGACAAAAATACACCCCTCATGGAGTTCCTGATAGGATCAAATGGTTCTGCCTGTGTGGACTTTATCACTACCGCAGCTTCCTTAGACTCAGCTTCCTTAGACTCAGGAAGACAGTACCGTGGCAGTCAAGTATAAGGGCACTATTTCCTGAAGGCACAGGGTCAGCTTCCAGTTGCCTCTTGCTGATTTGAGCATCTTGGGCAAGTCCTTTACTATTTTGCCTGTTTTCTAGTCTTTAAAATGAATATGATAATAAGAAAAAAGACAATATGATCTGTTTCATAAAGAAATTGGAAAATTAAATAGAGCCATCTACACAAGGCACTCAAAACAGTATCTGACATAGATGAACATAGGCTAGATGGGATGCTGTGGATCGAACCCAGGTCAGTGAAAAGGCAAATGCCTCTCCAGCTGTGCTATTGCTCTGGCTCCCTGGTTGTATTCTTATATATGAAAAATAAATTCAATGACAAAGAGATCATGGAATCTATCCCATCTAAAATAATATCTAAGCATGGTGGTAGGGTGTTTGCCTTGCACACTGCTGACCCGGGACGGATTCGGGTTCAATTCCTGGCATCCCATATGGTCCCCTGAGCCTGTCAGGAGAAATTTCTGAGCACAGAGGCAGGTGTAGCCCAAACCCCCTCCCAACAAACCAAAATAAAAGCCTTGATTTATTTTCTACTCTCTCCTCCTCCCTAAGCTTACTTTTACCCTAAAAACTGGGAAAACTTAGTGATTCAAGTATAAATTGAGGTGGAAAATGCAGCAGCCATTGGTAAATTTTAAAAGTAAAAGTACTTATCCAAACAATTACGATAATTGAGGAATCAGTAGGTTAAACGTTTTTCAATATTTATTGCTAAAGAAAAACTGTAAACTAACAACAATAACTTTAAAACTTTAAATAAAGTGCAGAAAACCGTAGCTTAACATGTAATCAAGGTTAAAATCTTTCAAAACTGGATTTCTCCTCCTCATCATCTGTATGTCCAAACAGAGTTTTAGCTGTATCTGAAGTGAGGGTATCAGCATAGACATTGTCATCATCACTGAGTTTGCAGATACCATCCTCACTGCTGTTGGTCTCATACAGAGTGAAGAATATTGTGGCTTAAATAGTTCAGTGGCATCCAGTTCAGTTCAGCTGCCTATCTCTTAATCTCAACCGGGAGTTGTGAACTGAGTTGAAGCACTGCCCCCAGTAGATGACAAAAGATGACTGGAGACTATGTGTATTTGATTGGTTGTGTGCGTATCAAATTAAATAACCTGTATGATCCCAATATAAGCTGAGTTTGGGTTTTTCGGCACAAATTTTTGCCTAAAAACTCGGCTTATGCTCAAGTATATAGGTAATATATATTACATTTTCTCATCCAGTTATTCTAGACACTGCAGATTAGTAGGATCATCCTGTGTTTTCTTCTTCTGGCTTACTTCTCTCAACATGATATCTTCCAGTTCCAACCAGATTGCAGCAAATTGCATGATTTCACAGATCCTTAAAGCTGTATAGTATCCCATTGTATATATGTACCACATTAACATAATCCATTCATCTGTCATTGGACACCTACATTTATTTCATGTCCTCTCTCTTGTATTAAGTGCAACAATTAATAATGGTACGTGTGTGTCATTTTGAACAAATGCTTTTAAGTTCTGGGTTAGATACCCAAAAATAGAATTGCTGGATCATATGGCAGTTTAATTTTTTTTTTTTTGTGGTTTTTGGGTCACACCCGGCAGTGCTCAGGGGTTATTCCTGGCTCCAGGCTCAGAAATTGCTCCTGGCAGGCACGGGGGACCATATGGGACGCCGGGATTTGAACCGATGACCTCCTGCATGAGAGGCAAACGCCTTACCTCCATGCTATCTCTCCGGCCCCATGGCAGTTTAATTTTAAGTTTATTTTTACTAAAGGCTCTTCGTGTTGTTTCCCACAAGTTGAAAGACCACAGTGGATAAGAGTTCTTTTTCACTGCATCCCTGCCAGTATAGATTGTTCCTACTATTTTTGATATATGTCATTCTCACTGGTTTGAGATAATATCTCATTGTTGTCTTGAATTGGATTTTCCTAATGATAAGTGATGCTGAGCACTTTTTCATGTGCCATTGGTGAGCTGATTGTATTTCTCTGAGAAGTATCTGCTCATTTCCTCTTCACATTCTTGATAGAATTTTTTAAATTAGTTTTTGTTGTTCTTTGTGAGTACATTATATATTCTGAATGGCAAGCCTTTATCTGATGTGTTGAATACAAATATTTTTCCCATTCAGTTAGACAGTTAGTTTTAGCCTATGTTCCTCTTGCAGAAAATCTTTAATTTGATGTAGTCCTGTTTGTTTATTTTGGATTTTGTTGCCTTTGCCAGAGGTAATAGATTATTGAGGACTTTTTTTTTTGGGGGGGGCCACACCCAGCGGTATTCAGGGGTTGCTCCTGGCAGGCATGGGGGACCATATGGGACACCGGGATTTGAACCAACCATTTTTGGTCCTGGATCAGCTGCTTGCAAGGCAAACGCCGCTGTGCTATCTCTCCGGGCCCTATTGAGGACATTTTTAAGGTCCAAATCTTATATTGTTTTGCCTATATTTTCCTCAGTCATACTTTATAGTTTCCAGTTAGATAGCTAGGTCTTTGATCCACTTTGAATTTACTTGTGAAAGGTGTAGTTATAGCTTTAATTTCTCACAAGTAGTTCTACAGTTTTCCCAGCATCATTTGTTGAAGAGGCTATTTTTATTCCATTTCATGTTCTCAGCATATTTTTAAAAGATTTACTGTCCATATATCTAGAGTGTTCCAATATTATTGTAGTAATGCCCAGAGACAATAGAGATGAGGGCTGGAAGGACTGGCCCCGGATATGAATGAAGCTTACTACAAAGAGTGGTAAGTGCAGTTAAAGAAGTAACTACACTAACAACTAACATGATAGTGGTAGTGAGTGAGAGAAATAGAATGGGGGAGGTGAGAGATGGGGGTCATTGATGGTGGGAAGGGTTGCACTGGTGAAGAAAGGTGTTCTTTTTTACAACGGAAACCCAATTACAGACACGTTTGTAATCATGGTGCTTAAAGATATATAAAAAATATATAGGGTGTTATCCTGGAGTATTCACTTCTGATACATTGATCAAAGAGCCTATGTTCATCCCAGAATGAGGCAGTTCTAAAATACTCCACCAAATTAGGTAATGAGATATATCCGCAATTCATTTATTCAATATAGCTTTTGATATTCATGTTCTCTTCTGATTCCATATCACTGTATTATTGACTTTTCTAGGTCCTTGAATAATGTATGAATTTAAATAGGGATTGCATTAAATCTATATACAGCTTAGAGTGAATAGTTTATTTTCATAATATTGATCTCATTCATGAGTATGGAATACTTTTCCATTTCATAAAGTCATCTATTTTAAGAGATTTAAAATTATTATGGTATAAGTTTCCCATGTTTTTTGTTAAGCTGATGTCAAGGTACTTGGTATTTCTGCCTTGATTTGTTCGATTGTTGATGTGGGAGAGTGGTATAGCTATATCCAAAGCACAGATTCAATAACACTCAAAACATGAGACTTAAACTGCAAGATACTGAACTTCATAATTTGCCTGTCAGGGGAGCAGGTGCAGATAAGAAGTGTGGATGATGGATTGCTTGAATACTCATTTGACACTGATAGTGGGATTAGTACTTAAATATTATATGCATAGATCTCATAAATAACTTTGTAAGTCATAGTTCTTTAAATCACCAAATTTAAGTGAAAATAAATGTTTGATGCTACATGGGTTGATCTAGAGATTTTCATGCTGAAGAGCCATTCTCATGTCAATTTCACTAATGTTCATGCATTAGATAGGTACACAGAATGTGACGTCATTATATAACAATTTTTATGTATCATGTAGACATGACAAATACTGGTTGTTATTGACAGTTGAAAGCAATTAAATTTTATCCCCAATGTTTTCACAGGATGTAGTTTACTAAGCTGAGCCCTTTACCATGTGCTATAGACTGAAAATATAACCAAGCAAGATACAAATCTTGCCAGGTGTAGTTATAAACTCCATTAAATTTGTTCTGAAAAGTCATTAAAAGTTGCTCCTATCAAAGTGCAACTCTGGAAATGAGAAAAGTCTAATTTTAGTAAAATTGGCAAGTAATAGTACTATAAAACTGACAAGTAATAGTATTTGCTGCTATAAGCCATGGATAGAAACCAGGCAAGGCAGAGAACTCAGCAAAAAGACAACCTTAAAACAAGGACAAATTCAAGGAGGAAACAGCAGTCTCCAAACAAGTGAAAGCAGAGATAAACAGATGGAACTATATTAAGCTGAGAAGCTTCTGCACTTCAAAGGAAATAGTGCCTAGGATACAAAAGCCACCCACAGAATGGGAGAAACTATTCACCCAATACCCATCAAATAAGGAGCTAATATTGAAAATATATAAGGTTCTGACAGAACTTAAAAAAGAACATCTAACCCATCAAAAAATGGGGAGAAGAAATGAACAGACTCTTCCTCAAATAAGAAATACAAATGCCCAAAAGGCACATGAAAAAAATGCTCCACGTCCCTAATCATCAGAGAGATGCAAATCAAAACAATGAGGTACCATCTCACACCACAGAGACTGGCACACATCACAAAGACCAAAAACAATCAGTGTTGGTGGGAATGCAGAGAGAAAGGAACTCTTAATCACTGCTTTTGGGAATACCATCTAGTCTAGCCTTTATGGAAAACAATATTGAGATTCCTCAAAGAACTGAAAATTGAGCTCTACATGATCAGCTATATCACTCTTAGAGATATATACTAGGAACACAATTCAAAAAGCCCTTCTTTACACCTATATTCATTGCAGTACTTTTTACAATAGCCAGACTCTGGAAACAACTAAGATGCCCTTCAACAGATGAATGACATAAGAAACTGTGGTACATATACACAATGGAATACTATGCAGCCGTCACAAAAATAAAGTCATGAAATTTTCCTAAACTTGAATGTATATGGAATCTATTACACTCAATGAAATAAATCAGAGAGAGAGATAGATAGACACAGAATAGTCTCACTCATCTGTGGGTTTTAAGAAAAATTAAGGACATTATTATAATAATCCCCAGAGACAACAGATAAGGGCGGAAAGGACCGGCTTGTGATATGAAGTTTACCACAAATAGTGGTGAGTGCAGTTAAAGAAATAACTACAATAAAAACTATTATAACAATGATAATGAATGAGAGAAGTACAACACCTGTCTCAAATACAGGCAGGGGGTGGCAGAGGAGGTGATGGGGAATATTGGTGGTGGGAATGTTGTATTGGTGAAGGGGGTGTTCTTTTGATGACTGAAACCCAACTATGATCATGTTGATAATCATGGTGCTTAAATAAATATTTATATTAAAAAAAAAAAGAAAAGAGGGGCCAGAGATACAGCACAGCAGCATTTGCCTTGCAAGCAGCAGATCCAGGACCTAAGGTGGTTGGTTCGAATCCCAGTTCTCATATGGTCCCCCATGCCTGCCAGGAGCTATTTCTGAGCAGATAGCCAGGAGTAACCCCTGAGCACCGCTGGGTGTGGCACCCCCCCAAAAAAGAAAGAAAGAAAGAAAGAAAGAAAGAAAGAAAGAAAGAAAGAAAGAAAGAAAGAAAGAAAGAAAGAAAGAAAGAAAGAAAGAAAGAAAGAAAGAAAGAAAGAAAGAAAGAAAGAAAGAAAGAAAGAAAGACAGACAGACAGGAAGGAAGGAAGGAAGGAAGGAAGGAAGGAAGGAAGGAAGGAAGGAAGGACGGAAGGAAGGAAGGAAGGAAGGAAGGAAGGAAGGAAGGAAGGAAGAAAAGAAAAAAAGAAAAAAAGAAAACAAAAGAAAAGAAACGAAAGAAGCTGGAGAGATAGCATAGAGATAAGGTATTTGCCTTGCATGCAGAAGGACAGTGGTTCAAATCCCGGCATCCCATATGGTCCTCCGAAACTGCCAGGAGCGATTTCTGAGCATAGAGCCAGGAGTAACCCCTGAGCACTGCCAGGTGTGACCCAAAAGACAAACAAAAGAAAAAAAAAAAAAAGGAAAGAAAATGAAACAAAAACAAAGAGAGTTACTACAATCACAGTTTAAAAAAAAAAAAAAACAAAAAACAAACAAAAAAAAAAAAAAACAAGGACATAAACCAGAAGATTTTACTCCTCAACGTTTTCATTTGGGAAACTCATAGTTTGGTCTTCTTGAAATGTTTTTACTCTTGGTGTTCCTTATCCTAATTGCAGCAACTCCATCATAATAGGTTAAGGGTATCTACTTTTGGTCTTAAGCAACCTCTTGCCTAGAGATACAGATTTTTTAATCCACATTTCTATCATTTCCTTCTCGATATCTATTTTTAGCTTCTCAGAAAATAGGACAGAATTCTCAACTGCCTCAGTACTTTATTAAACTCTATGTGCTTGCCTCTTTCTTACTGTAATTTATTTACCTAGACTACAATGTCATTAGAGTTGCAAGAATAATCTCTCTTAATCCTGTACTAATGGATTTCAGACAATGAACAAAAGATATTTAAGGTCAGTGCTTCATAACATGCACCTGTAGTGGGATTTTGCCTAAAGTGTCGGTCAGAGAAGATCTTCTTTTTTTTTTTTTTTTTTTTTTTTGGTTTTTGGGCCACACCTGTTTGACGCTCAGGGGTTACTCCTGGCTATGTGCTCAGAAATCGCCCCTGGCTTGGGGGGACCATATGGGACGCCGGGGGATCGAACCGCGGTCCTTCCTTGGCTAGCGCTTGCAAGGCAGACACCTTACCTCCAGCGCCACCTACCCAGCCCCAAGATCTTCTTAATATTAGGTGCTGAGGTGAAATTACTGCATGTACTCAGAGCTCCCTCCAGCTCTCACATTTTATAAAGCAGATCTGTTTTATTTGAGTATTGTCTGATTATTTGTTGACCTGTTTCTACACTGGAGACTAATGCAAAATAAGTTTCTTTCTGGTTCTTGTCCTCAAAGAGAGTCTATCCAGTCATAAGTGTGGAAAGGAATGTTACTGCTTTTTCTTTACTTTTGAGCATTTTTTCTGTTATTTCAGCTTGAATTTTTTTTTTGGGGGGGGGGTCACACCCAGCAGCGCTCAGGGGTTACTCCTGGCTCTACGCTCAGAAATTGCTCCTTGCAGGCTCAAGGGACCATATGGAATGCTGGGATTCAAACCAATGACCTTCTGCATGAAAGGCAAATGCCTTATATCCATGATATCTCTCCAGCCCCCTCAGCTTGAATTTCTATTTTGCATTAGTTCTTCATGAATGTAAGGCACACACTGTCTTCCCACACCACTGAACTTTTGATCTCTCTACTCATGGTACAACCCTCCTAGTAAATGTTATTCTAAAAAAAATCTTCCTAAATTCACCCCCTCCAGAAGAAGACAAATTCTTCTTTGTTCTCTCAACACACTTTATACTTGTAACCGTTTTTCAGGGAAATAAATTGCTTGTATGACTGTTTCAAGAAATCTATTTATTGAACAACAGGCATCATATTTTGAAGGGTCTGCAGCTTAACAGAACTAATAGGATGTATATGTACATATTTCATATATAAGACATATAATATATGCATTAATGTAATATATTACACAGTTGATGCAGTTTATTGATACAGGAAAAGTTCATATTGCAGGTGAAATATGAAAACAGTCTATTGGAGTATGCTCCTTGCTGAGAACATGGGTTTGGGAGGGGAGGTGGACTAAAAGTTGGGAGGCATCTCCGATGATGACTTCTTTGCAAAGTTGTGGTGTTGAAACCATAGACAATATAGTTGCTTGATCAGCTCTCTAGGTGTGCTTTTTCTTTTGTCCTAGATTTAACTTCACATCTGATTAGACTAAAGTGGAGCTGGTTCAAATAGGAGCTGGTGATAGGGGACAAGCTAAAAATAAAAGTTGAGTTGGTATGAGGTGCTCTGATGAGAAAGGATGCAATTAATTATCTCCACTCAACAGGAAGCCAAGGTATAAGTAATTCATTCTAGGTTTGCAACCTGATAGTTTCAAGCAATTTATGAGAATTGCTAATGAGAATACAGAACAACTTGATATTCAGAACAGTTAGCCTCATTAAAAACTAATCATAATTTCTAACTCACAGTACCCCTACCTCTTTACACTTTTTTTTTTTTTTTTTTTTTTTTTTTTTTTTTTTTTTTTTTTTTTTTTGGTTTTTGGGCCACACCCGGTAACGCTCAGGGGTTACTCCTGGCTATGTGCTCAGAAGTTGCTCCTGGCTTGGGGGACCATATGGGACACCGGGGGATCGAACCGCGGTCTGTCCAAGGCTAGCGCAAGCAAGGCAGGCGCACCTTACCTTTAGCGCCACCGCCCGGCCCCACCTCTTTACACTTTTGTGCACAAAAACTGTTTTATAAAATCTGACTATAATGTAAAGAGCCAGAAGATGAAATTGCAAAATTCTTAAAGTCCTTAATTTTACAGTCATATGGCAGTGTCCTCAGAAGTATTTTGGAGAGATAAAGAAATAATTGGAAACTATGAATAATGGAAAGGTCATAATAATAATGAAAAGGACATAATCCTGACTATATTTCACTGGAGGTTCTTATACATCCATTTATTTACTCATTCTTCCTTCAACATTTGCTACCTACTGAAAATAAGGAAGTTGAATATAGACTTTGTTCTTAGTAGTAACTGTTAAAAAAAAAGAGAGAGAGAGAGAGAGAAGGCTCACGATATGAAGCTTACCAAAATGGTGGTGAGTGCAGTTAGAGAAATAACTACAATAAAAACTATTATAACAATGACAATGAATGAGAGAAGTACAATATCTGTCTCAAATACAGCCAGGGCATTGGGGAGGAGGGAGATGGGGCATTGGTGGTGGGAATGTTGCATAGGTGAAGGGGCTCGTTATTTTTATGACTGAGGCCTAACTATAAACATGTTTGTAATTTTGAAATTATTTTAAATTTATTTAAAAAGCCATGGCAAATGAAATAAATTCAAAAAAGTAATAAAATAATAAATAAAATAAATGACATTTAAAATACAGAAAATCTGAATAGTTCTGATGTTTCATATCTCTCTAGCCTTAGTTTTGTAAGAAAATCTAATCTAATTCATCCTACTATCTCGCATACCCACTGAAGAATGCACTTCCCTTCCATCAATGTGGTGAGAAAAAAATAATCGTCTTGAATTTTTATTCTTTTATACAATTAGTTTATCTGATGTACATTTGCAAGAAGCATTTATAATATTTTTATATGTGTGTAAATCATCCATTTAAACTACAAAGAAGAGCTGTAACCGTGCCTACAAATACAGTTGTCATGCTTGAACCAGTCCAGCTTCATAAACTTACTCTTTTCTAGAATGAGATGTAAACAGAGCCATGAAAGATCATGGGTACACTGGCCCACACAGCATAAAGCCTACCATCGCGAAGAAGAGGGTGGGCCAAACCCTTGCCCAGTGCTTTCTCCATGGTCCACAATCATCCTTTTCCCAATTATGGCCCTGCCTTTCGTGGTACCCTTCAGGTACATGAATCTGACCAAACTTTAGATACACCTCCTTTTTTATTTTTTGTTTTTGTTTTGGGTCACACCCGGCATTGCTCAGGGGTTACTCCTGAACAGAAATCGCTCCTGGCAGGCTTGGGGGACAATATGGGATGCCGGGATTCGAACCACCATCCTTCTGCATGCAAAGCAAATGCCCTACCTCCATGCTATCTCTCCGGCACCACACGTCCTTTTTTTTTTTTTTTTTTTTTTTGCTTCTACTAGCAGGGCTTTTTGGAGCAAGTGTTGGTGGCACCCTTCCCTGTATATTTCTCCTTCCACAAGACTTGGTCGGGGCGGAGAGATAGCATGGAAGTAGTGAGTTTGCTTTGTATGCAGAAGGACAATGGTTCATATCCTGGCATCCTGTATGGTCCCCTGTGCCTGCCGGGGCAATTTCTGAGCATGGAGCTAGGAGTAACTCCTGAGCACTGCTGGGTATGACCCAAAAAACAAAAGACTTGGTGGCTGAGTATATGGCTTTAAAAGTCATAGTATTAGTAATAATGCTTTGAATCTCTGGAAATTTTTATTTTACTATCACTCATATAGGAACACACCAACTTAACAGAATAAACAACTAACAAAAGAGCTTACCAAACCTTCTGCCACTGTATTGACTTCATTGATGGTAAAAATTTTCACAAATGTGCTTGCCACTGTACTTTTTCTTTTATTTTTTTACTTACCTTTCTTTCCTTTGTTTTTATTTTATTTCTATTTTTCAATAACTTTACTTTCATTTATCTAGAAACAAATGTCTTGTAATCAACTATTTGACTTTGTGATGTTTTTTCTTTAAATAAAAATTTTAAAATTAGCTTTTGAAGAAATCACCAGATAATTTTAGAATCAATAAAATAATTAGAAGTTACATGTATATAAGATTTTATCACTGATAAGAGTTGCACAAATATGAATTGTTCTCTAATATACAGCCTGAGTCTAAGAAATACATTGACCAACAATTTGAGTAATACATAACATTGATATTGATCTACAATATCCCCTGACATAAATAGCAAAAATAAACCTCTTTTTTCTCTTATAAAAAATATGTTACCATTGTTTTGTTGAATCACACACTTGCATAAAATAGCATCCTTCTGTATTAGGGTTCTCTAGAGAAGAACAAATAGTATGCATAAAGAGAGAACAGGTGTATTTTTAATAACTGGTTCATGCTAATGTGGGGATGGCAAGTCTAAAATCTAGGGCAGGCTTGCATGCTAGACATCAAGTAAGAGTTGACTTACATTATTAGGCCTGAAGGTACTTTAGAGAGAGAATTCTTTCTTCACATAAGATCTGATTTTTTATTAAAGACAGATCTCTAAAGATGAGAAAAAACAGGGTTAGGGTTCAAGAGGATTTAGCTTCATCAGTGGTATTAAGAAATTATAGAGCAAAATATCCAAACCAGAGTCAAAAACACTGAAGCCATGAGACCCAAACTTTAACAACAAAATTTAGAAAGATGCCTGTTAAGATGACAAGCTGGTTGGGAGTGGGGCAAAAGAGGCTCCAGAAATCTGCTCTCCCAGACGCCATTTCCAGGGCGGGTCTCCAGAACGTGAAAACCGGCGGGATTTCGCAGAAGCCAGCTGCACTGTTTGGGACATCAGGCAGGGAAAAGCCACGAATCTGCGCCCGCCCAGTGGAGCCCAACTGTGAGTGCTCCTTGTAAATGTTTCTCTACTGTCCTCTTGCGTGAAACTCTTGGGAGTGGGGCAAAAGAGGCTCCAGCAGAGCACGGCCGCTCCGCTTTGCTACGCGGCCGTGCACTCTTTCTAAGAAAAGAACACCATCATAACAAGAAGAAAAAATCACACTAAGAACTGAGCTATAACACAGAAGCAAGCATTCCTCCTCGGACTGTCTTCTCCGTTGAATGCTTGGGCCTAAGATTTGAACCAGTGTGAGGCTTCACCCACGGAGGACTCCCCTCCCCTAGAGACAAGTCAGCCCATCCAGAAAGGGCGGAGCCAGAGAAGTGTGCTGCCTACATCATATAGCCAATGAATACCACCACAACACGTAGAAAAACCCAAAATACAAGTGTGACAATGGGGAAACAACACAGGCCAGCATCAGACATAGAGAATGAAGAGGACAATTCTGATGACCAGATAACGACCAACCAACTAATCAACCTCTCAGATAAGGACTTTAGACTAGCAATATGGAATATGTTCAAAGAACTCAAAGAAACCATGAATCGAGTTGAACAGAACACTAATAAGAACCAAGAAAATATGAAGACAGAAATCACAAAACTCCAAACTAAAATAACATATCAATTAACAGGCCTGAAAAAGTCAGTAAACGAAGTGAATGACAAAATGGATAAGCTCTGGGACAGGATGTCAGAAGCTGAGAATAGACTTGGTGCTGTGGAAGATGAGATACATAACAATTCCATACAGCAGGAGAGATTGGACAAAAAACTTAAAGCAAATGAGCAGACAATGGAAAAATTAGTCAAAGAATGGGAACAGATGAAAATAGAAGTCTATGATAAGCTCAACAGAAACAACTTAAGAATCATTGGAGTCCCAGAGACCCAGGAAGAAAATTCCCAGGAAGAATCAATGGTCAAGAACATCATTAAAGAGAAACTTCCAGAGCTAAAGAATATAGGTGATCAAATCCTACATGCTCGAAGAGTACCAACCAAAAGAGACCCCAGAAAAAACACCCCAAGACACATCCTAGTCACAATGACGAATCCCACAGATAGAGACAGAATTCTGAAAACAGCAAGATCAAAAGGGGAAATTACATTCAAGCAAGCTTCCCTGAGATTTACAGCAGACCTGTCACCAGAAACACTCAATGCCAGAAAGCAGTGGTGGGATATTGTGACAAGACTAAATGAAATGAATGCTTCACCCAGAATACTATACCCAGCAAAACTCACTTTCCGGTTTGACGGAAGAATACATGGTTTCACAGACAAAAAACAGCTCAGAAACTTCACAGACACAAAACCAGTCTTAAGAGAAAAACTGAAAGACCTAATCTAAGACAAGACTACCCAAAAAACACACCAAATTTTGAAATAAAGATGGCGTTAAATCCCAGGACAATTCTTTCTCTCAACGTCAATGGACTAAATGCACCAGTTAAGAGACACAGAGTGGCTAAATGGATCAAAAAACTCAATCCAACCTTCTGCTGCCTACAAGAAACGCACCTGAATAGTCAGAACAAACATAGACTCAAAATAAAAGGCTGGAGAAAAATTATCCAAGCAAACAACACCCATAAAAAAGCTGGAGTGGCCATACTAATATCAGATAATGCAAACTTTATACTCAGGAAGGTTGTAAGGGACAAAGATGGACATTTTATATTAATCAAGGGGTATGTAGAGCAGGAAGAAATAACTCTCCTAAACATATATGCACCGAATGAGGGGCCAGCAAAATATTTAATACAAGTGTTGACAAATCTGAAAAATAATATCAATAACAACACAATAATTGTGGGGGACCTTAACACGGCTTTGTCAACAGTGGATAGGTCAACCAGACTGAAACCCAACAAGAATATACTAGACCTGAGGAGAGAAATGGAAGAAAGAGGCTTAGTGGATATATATAGGACACTCCACCCCCAGAAACCTGGATACACATTCTTCTCCAATGTACATGGGACATTCTCCAGGATAGACTACATGCTGGCACATAAAACATACCTCCATAAGATCAAGAGGATAGAAATTTTGCAGACTGCCTTTGCTGACCACAAGGCTCTGAAATTATTTGTGAATTCCAAAGGGACTCAGAAGAAAAACCTTAACACCTGGAAGTTAAACAGCCTCATACTCAATAACCAGTGGGTCCGAGATGAAATCAAGGAGGAAATCAAAAGGTTCCTGGAAACAAATGACAATCAAGACACAAACTATCAGAACTTATGGGACACAGCAAAAGCAGTACTGAGAGGAAAATTTATAGCTTTGCAAGCACACATCAGGAAGGAAGAAGGAGCTTACCTGAGTAGCCTAATGACACAGCTAATAGAACTAGAAAATGCTCAACAAAAGGACCCAAAAATAGGAAGACAGAAGGAAATAACAAAGCTGAGAGCAGAAATCAATGAAGTGGAAACCCAAAAAACAATCCGAAAGATCAACGAAAGCAGAAGTTGGTTCTTTGAAAAAATAAACAAGATTGATAGACCACTTGCAAACCTAACAAAGAAAGAGAGAGAGAGAAACTTGATAACTCGTATTAGGAATGAAAAAGGAGAGATAACTACTGATATGAGAGAGATTCAAAGGGTAATCAGAAACTACTTTGAGAAATTCTACGCCACTATAAATGAGAACCTGGAAGAAATGGATAAATTCTTGGACTCTTATAATCTTCCACGGTTGAAGGAAGAGGATGTAGCATATCTAAACACCCCCATCACCATTGATGAAATTAGAATGGTAATCAAAGGTCTGCCGAGAAACAAAAGCCCAGGCCCAGATGGATTCACTAATGAATTCTTTCAAACTTTCCAAGAGGAACTACTACCAATCCTGGCAAGACTCTTTCATGAAATTGAACAAACAGAAACACTTCCAAATAGCTTTTATGAAGCCAACATCACCTTGATACCTAAACCAGACAGAGATGCTACAAAAAAAGAAAATTACAGACCAAAATCGCTGATGAATGCAGATGCAAAGATCCTCAACAAAATCCTGGCAAATAGGATTCAATGCCTCATTATGAAGATCATCCACTATGATCAAGTAGGTTTCATCCCAGGAATGCAAGGCTGGTTTAACATCCGTAAATCTATCAAATTCATACACAACATCAATAACAAGAAAAATAAAAACCACATGATCATATCAATAGATGCAGAGAAAGCATTTGATAAGGTCCAACACCCATTCTTGATCAAAACTCTCAGCAAGATGGGAATGGAAGGAACCTTTCTCAATCTAGTTGAAGCCATCTACCACAAGCCAACGGCAAATATTATCCTCAACGGAGAAAAACTAAAAGCCTTCCCTCTAAATTCTGGTACAAGACAAGGCTGTCCTCTCTCACCACTCCTATTCAACATAGCACTGGAAGTACTTGCTATAGCGATTAGGCAAGAAAAAGATATCAAGGGAATCCAGTTAAGAAAGGAAGAAGTCAAGCTCTCACTGTTTGCAGATGACATGATACTCTACTTAGAAAACCCTAAAGACTCTACCAAAAAGCTTCTAGAAACAATAGACTCATATAGCAAGGTGGCAGGCTACAAAATTAACACACAAAAATCAATGGCCTTTCTATACACCAACAGTAATAAGGAAGAAATGGACATTAAGAAAACAACCCCATTCACAATAGTGCCACACAAACTCAAATATCTTGGAATCAACTTGACTAAAAATGTGAAGGACCTATACAGAGAAAACTATAAAACTCTGCTCCAAGAAATAAGAGAGGACACGCGGAAATGGAAATGCATACCCTGCTCGTGGATTGGCAGGATTAACATCATCAAAATGGCAATACTCCCCAAGGCATTATACAGATTTAATGCTATTCCTCTAAAGATACCCATGACATTCTTCAAAGAAGTGGATCAGAGACTTTTGAAATTCATTTGGAACAATAAACACCCTCGAATAGCCAAAGCAATCATTGGGAAAAAGAATATGGGAGGAATTACTTTCCCCAACTTTAAACTGTACTACAAAGCAATAGTTATCAAAACAGCATGGTATTGGAATAAGGACAGGCCCTCCGATCAGTGGAATAGGCTTGAATACTCAGAAAATGTTCCCCGGACATATAATCACCTAATTTTTGATAAAGGAGCAAGAAATCCTAAATGGAGCAAAGAAAGCCTCTTCAACAAGTGGTGTTGGCACAATTGGATAGCTGCTTGCAAAAAATTGAACTTAGACCCCCAGCTATCATCATGCACGAACGTAAAATCCAAATGGATTAAAGACCTCGATATCAGCCCCAAAACCATAAGATATATAGAACAGCACATAGGCAAGACACTCCAGGACATTACAGGCATCTTCAAGGAGGAAACTGCACTCTCCAAGCAAGTGAAAGCAGAGATTAACAGATGGGAATATATTAAGCTGAGAAGCTTCTGCACCTCAAAGGAAATAGTGCCCAGGATACAAGAGCCACCCACTGAGTGGGAGAAACTATTCACCCAATACCCATCAGATAAGGGGCTAATCTCCAAAATATACAAGGCACTGACAGAACTTTACAAGAAAAAAACATCTAATCCCATCAAAAAATGGGGAGAAGAAATGAACAGACACTTTGACAAAAAAGAAATACAAATGGCCAAAAGACACATGAAAAAGTGCTCCACATCACTAATCATCAGGGAGATGCAAATCAAAACAACGATGAGATACCACCTCACACCCCAGAGAATGGCACACATCACAAAGAATGAGAATAAACAGTGTTGGCGGGGATGTGGAGAGAAAGGAACTCTTATCCACTGCTGGTGGGAATGCCGTCTAGTTCAACTTTTATGGAAAGCGATATGGAGATTCCTCCAAAAACTGGAAATCGAGCTCCCATATGATCCAGCTATACCACTCCTAGGAATATACCCTAAGAACACAAAAATACAGTACAAAAACCCCTTCCTTACACCCATATTCATTGCAGCACTATTTACCATAGCAAGACTCTGGAAACAACCAAGATGCCCTTCAACAGATGAATGGCTAAAGAAACTGTGGTACATATACACAATGGAATATTATGCAGCTGTCAGGAGAGATGAAGTCATGAAATTTTCCTATACATGGATGTACACGGAATCTATTATGCTGAGTGAAATAAGTCAGAGAGAGAGAGAGAGAAACGCAGAATGGTCTCACTCATCTATGGGTTTTAAGAAAAATGAAAGACATTCTTGCAATAATAATTTTCAGACACAAAAGAGAAAAGAGCTGGAAGTTCCAGCTCACCTCAGGAAGCTCACCACAAAGAGTGATGAGTTTAGTTAGAGAAATAACTACATTCTGAACTTTCCTAATAATGAGAATGTATGAGGGAAATGGAGAGCCTGTTTAGAGTACAGGCAGGGGTTAGGTGGGGAGGAGGGAGACTTGGGACATTGGTGGTGGGAATGTTGCACTGGTGATGGGTGGCGTTCTTTACATGACTGAAACCCAAACACAATCATGTATGTAATCAAGGTGTTTAAATAAAAAAAAAAAAAAGATGACAAGCTGGTAGGAAGGGGTAGTGAAAGGGAACCTAGAAACATTGGTGGAGAGAAATTTAAACTGGTGGTGGGGTATGTTTCAACTTCAACTTTGTAAATCATAGTGCTTTTTTGTGGGGGGGTGGGTTAGTTTTTGGGTCACACCCAGCAGCGCTCAGGGATTCCTCCTGGCTATGCTCAGAAGTAGCCCGTGGCAGGCTCGGGGGACCATACGGGATGCCAGGATTCAAACCAATTGAGCTCCCAATCGACCCAGCTATTCCACTCCTAGGGATATACCCTAGGAACACAAGAATACAATACAAAAATTCCTTCCTCATACCTATATTTATGCAGCACTATTCACAATAGCCAGGTTCTGGAAACAACCAAGATGCCCTTTAACAGATGAATAGCTAAAGAAACTGGTACATATACACAATGGAATATTATACAGCCATTAGGAGAGATGAAGTCATGAAATTTTCCTGTACATGGATGTACATGGAATCTATCATACTGAGTGAAATAAGTCAGAGGAAGAGAGATAGACGCATAATGGTCTCACTCATCTATGGGTTTTAAGAAAAATAAAAGTAAAAAAAAAAAAAGAAAGAAAAAGAAAAGTCATTTTTGCAACAATCCTGAGACAATGAGAGGAGGGCTGGAACTTCCAGCTCACTTCATGAAGCTCACCACAAAGAATGGTGAGTGCAGTTATAGAAATAACTACACTGAAAACTACCATAACCATGTGATTGAATGAGGGAACTGGAAAGCCCGTCTAGAGTACAGGTGTGGGGTAAGGGGGGTGGGATGGAGGGAGATTGGGGACATTGGTGGTGGGAATGTTGCACTGGTGAAAGGGGGTGTTCTTTACATGACTGAAACCTAATCACGATCATATTTGTAATCAAGATGTTTAAATAAAGATATTATAAAAAAAAGCCCTATCTCCATGCTATCTCTCTGGCCCCATCATAATGCTTTTTATTAAAAACAAAAATTTAAACCTCAATGAGATACCTCCATATTATGAAATGGAATTGCTTTACTGAAAGTCTACTCCTGTAATGGTTCATACATTTAAAAGTACCTTCATAATAATACATGAACTGATTCTTGATTAAATGATTGGCTATTCTGGCTAGTTAAATTGACATAAAAAAGTTACCTTCAAAGATCCCATATCCCAAATCTCATTATAGCAAAACTATGAACCTAACTGCCTAAAAAAGAAATATGGATTTCCCCAAACCTTTCCTCCTTATCTAATCCTTTATACCACATCCTTATTTTTTATATCTGCAGGCTTACAAATATTTCTAGCATCATGCCTACTACTAAATCAGTCTCCTGCTTGGCTTATTGAAGTGGCCCCTAACAACTTCCCTTAATTCTAATGTCATCTTTCTCTAAATTCTATTTTTGTTTTTTATTCTTAGGCCACACCTAACTAACAAGTCTTACTCCTGGCTCTGCCCTCAGAGATCACTCCTAGTGGGGCTCAGAAGACCATATAAAATGCCAGGGATTGAATCCCAGTCAGTCACATACAACGGGAATGGCCTATATACTACACTATTGCTTGAGCATCACTTCTCTTATATTTTTTAACCTTTTAAGGGGGATGGAAAAGGAACCATTGGTGATATTCAGGGATTACTCCTGACTCTGCTCAGAGATCACTTTGGGGAGGGAGGATTCAGGACCATATGGAGAATCAGGGATCTGCTGAATGTAATGCAAACATTTACCTACTGTACTATCTCTCTGGCTTGATTTTTAAACTTTTGTTGAAGCGAGTTTTATTTAAGTATTTTTAAGGGTGTTTTTACAGTTTTATTAAGAACTAACTATGCCTTGGCTTCTGTTTAAGCTTGCTTAAGGATTTTTTTAGTTGACATAGTTTTTACATTACAGGCCCTGACATGTGATCAGAAAAATGAACAACTCACTGGGCAGGGTGGCCCCCAGGAAATTAGCAACTGCTAGTGGTCCT
Source organism: Suncus etruscus (assembly GCF_024139225.1). Classification (NCBI taxonomy): domain Eukaryota; kingdom Metazoa; phylum Chordata; class Mammalia; order Eulipotyphla; family Soricidae; genus Suncus; species Suncus etruscus. Next base: position 41,443,729 of record NC_064856.1, read on the forward strand.
CAAACTTTTTAAACAGGGGGCCAGTTCACTGTCCCTCAGACCGTTGAAGGACCGGACTATAGTGAAAATAAAAACTATGAACAAATTCCTATGCACTCTGCATATATCTTATTTTGAAGTGAAGAAACAAAATGGGAACAAATACAATATGTGGCCCGCAGGCCGTAGTTTGAAGACCCTATTCTATACCAAGATGGCGGACAGCAATCTAAAATGCCTGCCCTAGAATCCAAGGGTGATTTAAGTTTTAACAGTGCATTTTGATGCAGGTACTGTTAGGATTTATTAACTCATAATAAACAGTGTGGAGCAATAAGCATAGGATAATGGTAAATGTGATAAATATTGGCTTATAATCTCTTAGAAATTAATACTGCTCTTAGTTTGCTGTAAGTTTTCCAGAGACCAGGTTTGGTCAGCTTCACAGGACAAATAAGCACGTTACCATGGAAACTCACCTTCACCTGCCAGATCAGGGCCCTTCTCAAGGACCCTCTGGGAGTTCTAGACCATATCTTCATATACCATCCAGGGATGGGCAAGGAGGACTGACATCAGTAGGGGGTCTGAATACTGTTGAGAATGTGAAGGGGCCGGCGCGGTGGCGCTAGAGGTAAGGTGTCTGCCTTGCCAGCGCTAGCCTAGGACAGACTGCGGTTCGATCCCCCAGCGTCCCATATGGTCCCCCAAGCCAGGAGTGACTTCTGAGCGCATAGCCAGAAGCATCACTGGGTGTGGCCCAAAAACAAAACAAAACAAAAAAATAATGTGCACCTTTTCTGCTTGCATTATTGGTTGCTTTTGAATTATAACAGTTGTGTGAACCAATGAAATGTTCAATATTTGCAGCCCTATTACATATGTAACCCTATAAAAAAAAAAAAAAACCAAAGTTTCTGGGGCTCAGGGTCTGAAGATCTCCACAGACCAGTTTGCTGCAAAAAGAGATTGTGGGATCCCTGAGCTCAGGTAATTAAAACCCCGTGTGTAAATTGCATTACTGTAGGTGTTGTTTGTCTCTCTCTCTCTCTGAAATTGAAGGTGGTGGGCTACTCAGACCCTTGACATTCTTGTCACCTATTTACTTAATTTTCCTGCCTCTCCTTTTCTGGCTCTCTGTGAACTTAACTGCTGTGCCTCTAAATTCCTCTTCCTGGAAAATGCCTGAATACCCGCTTGGGCAGAGGACCACCAACTGAAGGTCAATAGGACAGTGGTCGTGGAGGATGAGAGAATCACAAACAGTTCTCTCCAGGTAAATATCTGTCCCCCGCAGAAGAAAACTTATGCAAGGTGTTAGGCACACAGTGATTAAAGCAAAACACTATCCCAAAATTATTTGGCTGACTGCTTTCACTTTTTCTCTTATGCTTCTGCCTTCTCTGGTGACGTGAACCCTTAACACTTTTAAGTACACATCCTATCTTAAAAGGCTTCTTTAATTCTTTACTATTTTTTAGACTATTTTCTAGCCAAACCCCCAGAATCCTGAAGACCCTACATGATTTTTCACTACCTCTCCTTTCCATCTCCCACAATTTAATCCACACCTTCTCAATCCTGGACTACTACTTTAGGTGCCAGATTCAAGGACCTTTTCATTTCACAGTGATAATTCACACACTAATCCCTCTACTAGTGATTTCTTTTCAATCTAGAGAACGCCTATCCTATTTCAGCATACAAATTACAACCCAAATTTTCCTCTTTCATGTTAATATCCACATTTTCCATCTGTACTTCTTACAATAAAATTATACTCTCCTTTTTCTGTGGTTTGAGGTTGGTTCTTTTAATCATCTTTTAAAAAGACACAAAAATACATTTATTTGCATACTCTTATTCCCCTTCAACTATGATCTTGCTAAAGGATGAAATTTTGGGTCTTTATTCCTCCCTGAACCCTCAGTTTAAAAGAAAAAGAAAGGTCAGTATACATTGAGACTAAAGGCATCATCAAGGAGGAAACACTACTCTCCAAGAAAGTGAAAGCAGAGATAAGCAAATGGAACTACATAAACTGAGAAGCTTATGCATTTCAAAGGAAACAGTGCTTAGCATACAAAGGCCACCCACAGAATGGGAGAAACTATTCACCCAATTCCCACCAGGGTTAATATCTAAAATATACAAGGTACTGACAGAACTTAACAAGAAAAAGTCATCTAACTACATTCAAAAATGGGGAGAAGAAATGAACAGATTTCTTCAAAGAAATGCAGATGGTGAAAAGGCACATTAAAAATGCTCCACATCAGTAATCAGGATTATGCAAATCAAAATAATAATGAGATATCATCTCACACCACAAAAACTGGCATACATACAAAGAACAAATACCACCAGTGCTGGAATGGATGTGGGGAGAAAGGGACTCTCATTCACTGCTGGTGGGAATGCCATCTAGTCTAGCCTTTCCAGAAAACAATATGAATATTTCTCAAAACACTGGGAATTTAGTTTCCATATAATCCAGCAATACTAATCCTAGGAACAATACAAAAATGCCTTCTGCTGGGGCTGGAGTGATGGTACAAGCGATAGGGGATCTGCCTTGCATGCGCTAACCTAGGACAGACCACAATTTGATCCCCGTTGTCCCATATGGTCCCCCAGGCCAGGAGCAATTTCTGAGCGCAGAGCCAGGAAAAAACCCTGAGTGCCATTGGGTATGACCCCAAAACAAAACAAAACAAAAAGTTGTCTTGGTAACTTTAAATAACAGCTAGTGCTTTCTTGGACCCGGGAGCCTAGCAGGAGGAGGTTTGGCAGGCCCCCGCTATGCCGGAGGTCTGCTTGACCAGGCCTAGCGGGGCTTGGGTAACCCCAGCACCCCTCTACCGCCTTGCTTCATATCTCCAGGGCTTTCCCGGGCCACATGCCTGGGCAAGCCGGTGAGTTGGGTCCCTTGGTGGAGCTTGAAGGTACCCTAGGCCTTCCCCCATTATGCATTCAGCTCCTTAGGGAGGGTCTGGGTGGGGCTCTGAACTTCTGGCCTCCCGGCTTCTTGAAGGATCTCTCCTTTCTTGGAGCCGGGAGCCTAGCAGGAGGAGGTTTGGCAGGCACCCGCCATGCCGGAGGTCTGCTTGACCAGGCCTAGTGGGGGTGCGGGACTTGGGTAACCCCAGCACCCCTCTACCACCTTGCTCCAGATCTCCAGGGCTTTCCCGGGCCACATGCCTGGGCAAGCCGGTGAGTTGGGTTCCTTGGTGGAGCTTGAAGGTACCCTAGGCCTTCCCCCATTATCCATTCAGCTCCTTAGGGAGGGTCTGGGTGGGGCTCTGAACTTCTGGCCTCCCGGCTTCTTGAAGTCACTGGTAATCTCTGTCCAGTCTATATTTTCAGAATTGTGCGGGGGCTATCGCTCCCCCGCGCAAAGAAACATTAATAGTACTCACACAAGAAACATTAATAGTACTCACACAAGAAACATTAATAGTACTCACACAAGAAACATTAATAGTACTCACTATCATTGAATTATGTTTTTATGTATGAGGAATGTCTATTTTGTACTCTGCCCTTTTGCATACCCCTTCATAAGTTCATATTTCTCTTTAACTTCTTTAATTCCTATCATCATTACTCCTCACACAAGAAACATTAATAGTACTCACACAAGAAACATTAATAGTACTCACTATCATTGAATTATGTTTTTATGTATGCAGAATGTCCATTTTGTACTCTGCCCTTTTGCATACCCCTTCATAAGTTCATATTTCTCTTTAACTTCTTTAATTCCTATCATCATTACTCCTCATTTACCCTTTCTATCTTAAGTACTGTAGAGTCCTAAGTCTCAGACCAAAGTGGTGCCCTGGAATTAACACCCACCCAACTATTTTAAAAGGCATAAAAAAGACACTTATATGTTTTCAACATTTTATGGGTGTTTTCTTTGACGTCTCTAAACTTTTGCTGAATATTTTCTTAAACAGTGACGATCCCCCCCCCCATGTTTTTTATCTTCTCTTTGTGAACTGCTCAATATGGAATTTAGTGTGAAAGAATCCTTCAGTTTAATACTTATGTTTGAACCAAGTCATGGGTCTTGTTGGAAATATTCTTATGCCCCCATATATCTGATAGCACCATGTGGCTTTATTTCTTGTTTGCTTAGGCACACTAAAATGGGAAAATACTATACATACCAATAGGTTCTTATCTAATAGAGATGGGAACACACAAATCTTGTAGTGCAATGAGACCTTACACCCTGAACATTGACATAAAGACCAGGCACAGGCCTCAGAAGAATGGGCATTCTCCATTCACCCCTTGATCTACAGAAGACATTTACAAAACATCCATGGTTGTATATAACATCACCTGGTGGCATTCCTGTACCAGGGAAGACCCTACAGCTGCCCTGACATCTATCTACTCAAAAGAAACACCCCTTAACACTGAGAAGACAACAAGAACAATGACCTGCTTACTGGACAGGGCTTGCTGTATTGCCCCTTAATTGTGAGGTTTGTCTATAACATCACCTGGAAGCAATCCTCTACCACGGAAGACCCTACCACTGCTCAGACATCGTCCTGCTCAAAAGAGACTTCCCTTAACACTGAGAAGACTTAACAACAACAACCTGCTTACAGGAAAGGGCTTCCTGCATTGCCCTTTCATGGTGAGGTGAAACGAGAAGACACTCCACATCATGACTTCAATTTAGGATATGCAGATTTCAGAATCTTTAATACAGAAACATGATACCAACAACAGAGACTGTGTGAAAAGTGTGTTGGCACTACAGACAATGTCTTGGATCAGACGATAACTTGCCTGAGGCCTAGAGCTGGTCATATGCCAGGAAACCTCAGAGGTAGGATCTCTTTGTATTTAGGTCAAGGTTATTCCTTTCCATGCCTCTCATATTTTGGTGGGCCTATGCAAACAACAATTGCCACTCTAACAACGTTTTTACTGTGCTCCTTTGACTCTAATCCTTAAAACGCACCCACTTAAAATTTGAGGTTAACTTAAGCTAATATTCATGTACATGGAAATGTAAAAAATACTATGCCTCTAATGTTAAAGGAGTTACGTAAGTTTGATGGCTTTAGATTGCCTTGTGTGCTGTTAAGAAATATTATAATGTGCTACAATCTGGGGACTCGAGGGACAAAATAATCGCACATGGATTCTGTTTTATTTTATCTTAACGTTCTTTGGCTGAAAGTTCAAAGTTAAGATATCAGCAAGGGGACTTCTTCTGAGAATTATGTTATGGGTGATTGTCCTTCCACTGTAACTTTACCTTGTCCTCTTTCTTTGCATCTTTTGTTCTCATAATTCAAAATAAAAAATTAATAAAAAATAAATAAATAATAGCTAGTTACTTTGCAAATTATATTTTCAAGTTGATTTATCATCATTTTTTTTTTGTGGTTTTTGGGTCACACCCGGCAGTGCTCAGGGGTTATTCCTGGCTCCAGGCTCAGAAATTGCTCCTGGCAGGCACGGGAGGACCATATATGGGACGCCGGGATTCGAACCGATGACCTCCTGCATGAGAGGCAAACGCCTTACCTCCATGCTATCTCTCCGGCCCTGATTTATCATCATTTTTAACAGCAGGCAATTTTCTGATCATGGACATCTTACAAGATCCCATTTTCTTTTAGGGGAACTGGGGGGCAAGAGTCACACCCAGTGGTGTTCAGGGATTACTCCTGGCTTTGTGCTCAGAAATCGCTCCTAGCAGGTACAGGGGAAACATATGGGATGCTGGGATTCAAACCACCGTCCAACTTGGATTAATTGCTTGCAAGGCAAGCACCCTACCATTGTGCTATCTCTCTGACCCCCAAGATCCTCATTTTCTTAACTGTCAAAAACAGTCAAATAATCCCTAAAGATTCTGTTTTTATTTATCAGTAAGAGAAAACATTCAGCAGAGCTTACTCCTGACTCTGCACTCAGGGGTTATTCCTGGTGGGATCTGAGGAACCATGTAGAGGGGTTCAAACCTGGGTCAGTTACATGCAAGACTAGGACCCTACACACTATATTATTACTCTGTCTCACTGCCACCTTTACTTCCCATTTTTATCTGTCAGAAATCTCTCTGTCTCTGTCTCTCTCTGTCTCTCTGTCTCTATCTCTCTGTCTCACTGTCTCTGTCTCTCTCTCGCTCTCTCGCTCTCCCCCCCACCTCCACCCACCTCTAACATTCTAGAAACAAGCAAGAAGCTTATTCTTTGGAAAATTAATCAGGCTCTGCACTCAATACACCAAGGACAACAGAGGACAAAGAAGAAGTAAGGAAAGAATCTGTGTCAGACTGAGTGGCATGAACTTTCTTACTCTCAGTGGTCTACTAGATAAAAGACTGCTAGATCGAGAGGAAACAAAGAGAAGAGAGTTTAAAGAAGAGAATTCCAATAGGTGATTAATGTTTCCATGAGAAATAAGGAAGAAGAAAATTATTTAAGAGACATAAAATTCTCCAACTGAAGAGCATGAATTAGCATATAAAATAATTTACTGTTTAGTACACAAAACAAAAATAACTAAACAAAACCCTTCTCCAAGACATTTTATGTTGAAATTTCTTAACTCTAATAATAAGAGCCTATTTATTTCAATTGTTGGAGCCCATTATTTTCTATCCCATTGTATTCCAGTATACTCTAAATTCACAGTATGCTTAGCCAATAAACAAAGCAGATTAGAACTTAGTCTTTGTGTAATATTAAGATATTTGCGTGATAAATGAAAAGTAATAAGGAACTCTTAATATGTTAAATTATATATTCATTGACTTAAAGGACATATAAACTGTAACATGATCATAAAATCATTTTATGTCATTATGTCTTCACAAAGATTATGTATAGAAAAATATACTTTCTAGCCATAGGTAACATTATAACCTTAGCACAGACCAAAACAAGACAAAAGTGTTTCTTTCATTAGTTTTATTTTCTTTCTTTCTACCTTAAAAATTACTTTATTTAACCACCGTGGTTTACAAGGTTATTCATAATACAGTTGTCCTAGATGCAATTTCTGTAGTACAAGGACTTTGTTTCTTCTGGGCCAACACCTTGTAGCACAGTAAAAATTCTCATGCAACTTTAGAGAAGGAAAGGAGGAAAAAAGTGATGTGCAAATATGAACATCCATTTCTACTTCTGGTTTTGTCCTTCATAAAGTCTTGTACTTGCCCTTAGCTTTCTTTTCTGCCTCCTACATCCATCTCTAGCTCTAGAAAGTATCTCTAAAAAATAATTTTAGGGGGTTAGAGAGAGTACAGTGGAGCAAGGCTCTTGCCTTGCATTCCCCCAGCACTCTTACAGTCACCTGATTACAGCAAGGAGTGATTCCTGAATATCCGGCAGGAGTAAACTCTGGCTATTCATACAAAATAAAGAAAGAAAAAAATGTTTAGGCCAAGAAAGATTTGACCCTGGATCAGAAAAGATAACAAATAAGCTTAATCCTGAGACAGCAGTTTTAATTGAACCTAGTGGGAACAATTCTATTGTGCGTTCCCTTCAGACATAATCAAATTTTACATTTCTCCAAACTAAGCCATTTATTCGTGCAGAATAAAATTAAATCAATATAATTTTATTAGACATCCAATGCAACAAAATTGTCCCAGAATGACAACCTTGAAGCACAATTTAACTCAGCCAAAACAATTTAGGGGAACTTCAAATACCAAAGAAATGTTTTAAGTTTTGTCTACATTTTCAGTCTCTCTATTCCAGCTCTGTCTTGAATACTATTATTCTAACCCCATCATCATCTGACTCAAATTTCTTTGTTATCTCTAAAAATTAATTTCCTATGTATTGATTTTCTCTACCCTTGTTTCACAAACATTTCCTTTTTGTGACAATACTTTATCATTTATATGATTTTGGACTTAAAAAAGTCCTTGTTGGACATTTTTATTGTTTTTTCTTTATTTTTAGTCACCATAAAATTACAAAATTATCATGATTGGCTTTGGGGTATACGGTGTGTCAAAAGTGTCCACTTCATCTCTTCACCAATGCCTCCATCCTCACCTTCCACTTACCAATTTTTTCTATGAGAGGCACTTTGAGATATATATGTATATAAAATAATATTTTACAGTGGCTTACTGTATTGTTGTTGATAAGGTTTCATACATAACACCTTACCACCATTTTTTGGTTATTTAGTTTTATTTTGGGTCAAACCTGGCAATGCTGGGGCTGGAGCAATAGCACAATGAGTAAGTAGGGTGTTTGCCTTGTACAACAGCTGACCTAAGTTCAATCCTTGGCATCTCATTTGGTCTCCCATGCCTGCCAGAAGTCAGCGTCAAGCCTGGATTGCCTGCATAAAAGACAAACACCCTGTGGCGCAGGGATAAGGTGTTTGCCTTGCACACGACTGACCTAGGACGTACCATGGTTCCATCCTCCTGCATCCCATATAATCCCCCAAGCCAGGAGCGATTTCTGAGTGCAGAGTCAGGAGTAACCCCCGAGCATCATTCTGTGTGGGCACCAAACAAAAACAAAAACAAAAACAAAAAAAATCAAACAAAAATAAAGACAAGAACCTTACCCTACCCACTGTATATCTCCAGCTCTTCTTAATGGATCAAAACAAGAACTTTCCTACCTGTGGTCCTTTGCTCATATTAGTTCCCTTCATCTCTAAGGCACTTCCCTACATCGTTATTAGAAAACACCCATTCCACGTCTCAGTTTCTCAAAATAGTTTTTCAAAAGGATTGTAATAAGATAGACTCTCCCTCCTCTGTACTTTTTACATATATATTCTCATTATCATTCAATTTTTGTTTGCTCATCCTATCTATTTTTATGGTTTTTTTTCCTAAGATTTCTCTAAGATTGATATGGAGTATTATTCAATATTTAGCCACACCTCATGACTACAGCATAGCTGTACCAGACACATACAAAGGTTTAAACTGGCAAAAATATTGCTACTGAGAGTTGTAAAAAATCTCTATAGAAATTTATGGCTATTATGGGGCCAGAGAGATAGCACAGTGGCGTTTGCCTTGCAAGCAGCTGATCCAGGACCTAAGGTGGTTGATTTGAATACCAGCATCCCATATGGTCCCCATGCCTGCCAGGAGCTATTTCTGAGCAGATAGCTAGGAGTAACCCCTGAGTACTGCTGAGTGTGGCCCAAAAACAAACAAAAAAATAAAATTTATGGCTATTAATTTAGGCAACTTATATATTACATTGTAAGAGTTATTTAAAATTGAAAAAGAGACAACGTAGAGTTCTCCATTTAGGCCGCTCCCTTCTCACAAACAACACAATAATCAATCAACTGATACTTTTTATCTCAGTAAATAAAAAGTACTCTTCCTTTTCTGGGAAGGCCATCTAAATGGCCATCTTGTTTAGATCAAGGCCATCTAGACAAAGACAATCTCAACACTAAAGCTACAGTATATTTTCAGAAAACAAAACAAGTTTACTCTGATATTTTAACAAAAAAATTCTGCCAGCAATTTGCAAAAATAAGGTGCAATTTCCCACAAAAATAAGATGGGAGACTTAATGACACAAATTGGAGGATAACCCACAATAAAAGAAGAGGTTCCAGCAGAAGCAAAGTGAAATGAGACTAAACACAAAATAATAGTTCAAATGATCATGAGCTGCATGAACAGCTTTTCATCAAAGAAAACGAAGATATAATTTAAAATTCTAATTAAGATCTGTAGTTTCCCCAAGGCATCTGCCTCTCTTCTCTGCTGAGGTCCCATCTGAAAACAGGTAACTCTCCATCTACCTAGGACCCCTACCTTCAGGAACTATCATATTTCTCCTTCTTGATCAGAAAGTCTGGGAAAGGCAATGCTTCTAATTCAGTATATAGTACTTTACTCCTTTATACCTCACAGGGAACATATATTGGACATTCTAACTTTAGGCACTTATTCACATAATAACACAGAAGTAACTAAGTTATTAAGGCATTAAATTCCAGCTGGAATAGTTGCAGGGCCATTATTAGTGAAAGCTTTCCTGGAATCAGTACATGAAACTCTAAAGAACTAGTTAGTAGCAACAAATCTGATTGAGAGATAGCTTCAATAGGAAGGAAAGAGAACACTACCCAGATAATTTCTCCAGAGGGATCACAGGTAGTGGAGTGGTGTAAACAATTAATTTGAAAGACCTAATATGAGATTAGAACAGTTACAATGAGAAAGCAGCACAGAACCCCACCATAGTTAGGTAATAAATATAGCAGCCTAAAATATCAGTACCTACCAGCTATATAACCTTATAGATAAGGACACCATAGAGGAAATGCTGAATATGTAGAATGAGCTCAAAGAAACATTTGTACAGGTAACCAATAAAGCAGAAGAAAGTTTGGGAGCATAAATGAGAAAACTATAATCAGAAGTGGCAAAAATAATAATCTGATAGGTGAAATGAAAAACTCAGTAAAAGGAGCCGTAGAGATAGTGTGGAGGTAGGGCATTTGCCTTGCATGCAGAAGGTTGGTGGTTCAAATCCCAGCATCCCATATGGTCCCCCGAGCCTGCCAGGAGCGATTTCTGAGCGTAGAGCCAGGAGTAACCCCTGAGCGCTTCCGGGTGTGACCCAAAAACAGAAAGAAAGAAAAAAGAAAGAAAGGAAGGAAGGAAGGAAGGAAGGAAGGAAGGAAGGAAGGAAGGAAGGAAGGAGGAAGGAAGGAAGGAAGGAAGGAAGGAAGGAAGGAAGGAAGGAAGGAAGAAGGAAGGAAGGAAGGAAGGAAGGAAGGAAGAGAGAGAAGGAAAGAAGAAAGAAAGAAAGAAGAGAAAGAAAGAAGAAAAAAGAAAGAAAGAAAGAAAGAAAGAAAGAAAGAAGAAAGAAAGAAAGAAAGAAAGAAAGAAAGAAAGAAAGAAAGAAAGAAAGAAAGAAAGAAAGAAAGAAAGAAAGAAAGAAAGAAAGAAAGAAAGAAAGAAAGAAAAGAAAGAAGAAAGAAGAACTCAGTGAAAGACTTTAGCAACAAAGTAACAGCATCTGATGATAATAAAATCCGTGAGCTCTAAAGTGAGAGGCAGAAAAATCTCTAGGAAATAGCAAAACATGGGGTGCAACTTTCGTGGGAGTCCCCCGACCCGCGGGGGTGTGGAGATGAAAGTTGCTAGTTATTAGTGGGTTCACTCGAGCAGAACCGACCTGTAAAGAAGAACTAGAGAAATTAGTAACAGAAGCCTTCAAGACAACACATGCTGTTCAAAAAGGGAAGTTTATTGTTGGGGGATCAGCTTTTAAGGGCTGAAACACGTCAGGGGTGTTACAAATTTTACACCAATCACAGTTACAAGCATTCATTAGCATAAACTGGGGCAGATAGTAGGGAGGGGCAAAGAGGTAGACCTGAGCACGTTTTACTAAAAGGCATAAGATTCAAACAGAGTTCTTAATAATGTTTGCTAACACAAAGGCAAACTCTATATTTTTCTTTCTGGCTGGATATATTGGGCTGCTCTGAATTACTTTATTTTTGTCTATTTCCTTTGTTCTCAAGGCATGGGCCTTTTGGTCACGTGGGTGACCAGATTAGGAATTACTGAAGTGTCCTATGTCCCAGGTTTCATCAGCTAGGCTCCCCACAGTTCCCCCTTTCCTGTAAATAATAAAAGAAGAAGAGCAAGGTGGGTGGAGTAGCCTGTCTTAGGTCGTTTGGTGGGCTTCCAGTACTGGACATGGCAACAAGAGACCAAATTAAAAGTTTTTGCGCGCAAAATATTAAGAATGCCATGTTTGCACCCAGACACTAGCACCAAGCTATCCCCGTCATGGGCATCTCCACAGCCAGGAGCAGAGCAAGCAGGGGCGTTTAGCCAGATACTCAAAACTCCTTAAAGCTCAGAGGTATATCCAAGGCTTCAAGTTCTTCGGGGTGCATTTAGGAGAGCCACTGATATTGGACCTATACTGAACATTAGGGCAATCTCAGTAACCGGATTTTTAACAAACTTGTGAGGCGACAGAATGCCTTGGGGCCAAAGGAAAAATTAGCAAAAAGCCAATGAAAGGACCGAATTAGGTAGCAGCTTAGACAGCCAGGATGAGGTAGAGGACCAATTTTTATTTTTTTTTTTTATTTTTTTTTATTTTTTTTGGTTTTTGGGCCACACCCGGTGACGCTCAGGGGTTACTCCTGGCTATGCGCTCAGAAGTCGCTCCTGGCTTGGGGGACCATATGGGACGCCGGGGGATCGAACCGCGGTCCGTCTCCTAGGCTAGCGCAGGTAAGGCAGGCACCTTACCTCGAGCGCCACCGCCCGGCCCCGAGGACCAATTTTTATATCAGGACTCATCTTAATCCCTCTGTCTATTTCTATTCTCTAGACTTTCTTCCACAAGTTTAATGCTATCTTTAGCTAAGCCAAGTTTATTTTAAAAAGCAACATTTTTCTCTAAGGATGACACAAATTTCCCCCTCCCTCAAAAAAAAGTCAAATGTAAACCATGGCAGTTTTTCTGCTCTAATACTGCTAGGGATTTAACAGTTAAGTAGTGTAAACTTTTTCTAAGTTTGTAAACATTTTTAACAACAGTTATAAGGCATTAACAGATTCTAGAGTATGAACCAATGAATAAATTTTTGTGCTTACACCAGTAACACCCAGGCCTTTCAATAAGGCTGGGGTGGAGGCAATGTTTGTTTTTATACTGCAGCGGGAGAGAGACAAGGTTAGTTTTAAGAGGTAATAAGGCAATTTTTGATTTAACAGTCAATTTAGGCATTAAAACAACCAAAACACAGTAGTCCTAGGACTAAAGAAACAAATGTAAAACAATGGGGGAGATAAACCAGTGAAACAGGCAAAAAACGTTAAATTGGGGGCAATTATGAATTGAAAGGAGAAATCAACGACAAGAATTTGATTACAATTTTCAATAGGGGGAATCATATTGGGTACCAAGGGGCAAAGTTCAAGTCCCACCACTAGTTTTAAAGTTAAGCCACGTTGTTGAAGCTTCATACCACATCGCAGAAGGTTGGTGTCATTGGTGAAGTAAGGCAGGTCAAGGCAGCAATTTAGGCCGGTGAGGTGGGTGAATAGCAGGTACCGAAGGCGTCTGGGCGGAGGCGTTGATCATGACAAGGATGAGCTGAGAAGAGGAGGGAGGTCCGGAGGACAGCATGGGCTGGAAGGGTGGGGAAGCAGGCAGAGTTCTGAAGAGCTCGTGGCGTGGGAGAGGTTGAGCTGGCATTCACGGATGCCAGAGATCGCCGGATGCCCAAGGTTTTTTGTAAGATCCAATTTTATGAGACACTGTAATCCAATTCGTGTTGGCAGTGGTTGCACAACTCCAAAATTTTCAAACAAAAATACTTGAGCGATTGCCGCACTTGGAATGAAGTGCGGTCACGGTGGTGGCCGGGACAAGCATAAAGGGGATAGTGAAAAAAAAAATTCTCTAAAGGTAGGCAGGTCACAGCGGGGGGCGCTGGCTCTCTCGTCAAGGTGGTTGTCGCCAGTGTGTCCTGGGGAATGGGTGAACGGGCCAGGTCGTGGCAAAATTGATTGGGGGTGGCTCATTGTTCCTCAGCACCCATGGTGAGGGCACAAAGGGTTACTTAAGGATGGGTCAGGGGATGGGTGGGAGGGGAGTTGGCTATGTCTCCGGCACCATTGTAGAACTAAAAGTCAAAAGGGGAGGGGAAGGAACCAGGGGTGTTGTCATCGTCTTGCAAGGGAGATTCAAGAGGAGCTGCGGCAAGGATTGTCAGCCAGCGGTGTCCTTGGGGAAGTGTCAGGAGCGGCACCTGAAAGGGAAACAGAAGAGTCCTCAGGGGCGTTACCCCTGGGAGGGTTATGGAGTTTGACCAGCCTATCAGGAAACCAGCGCGTTTCAGAGGTGGTTGGGTTGTGAACACAGGCGTGACCTTTGCCCCATATGAGAACAGGGTGTGGGCCAAGCCATTGTCCTGTACGAACATCTTTCCAAAGCACTTGCTGAAAATTCTCACGAGTGGAGGGGTGCCAGAGTCGATCAGCCGCTGAACGGCCGCTGGAATCCAAGGAGAGAAAATTGAGCACGAAGAGTGCATGATTCAAAAGCAGGCGGTGTTTGCCTTTGCGAGAGTACAAATTCTCGCTTTCTGAAGTGAGTTTAAAAAGTGTATTTTTCAAAGTTTGATTAGCTCTTTCAACAATGCCCTGGCCTTGAGGGTTTAGGGGAATTCCTGTTTTAAGGGTGATACCAAATTTTTCACAAAAATCCTTGAATTTGGAACTAATATATCCTGGACCATTATCAGTCTTAATGACCATAGGGACAGGAACAATAGTAAAGCAATGTGAAAGATGAGCAATGACATCCTTGGTGGCTTCTCCTGTTTGGAGAGAAGCACAAATAAAACCACTATACGTATCTACTGTAACATGAATATACTTAAGATTGCCAAAGGCAGAATAATGAGTAACATCCATTTGCCAGAGTTCTCCAGGTGTAAGGCCACGAGGATTAACTCCGGTGTGAGGTTCAGGCAAGAGGGAAAGGCAAGCTTTACATGACTTAACAATTTCTCGAGCCTGTTCCCGGGTGACAGAATATTTTAACCTAAGCGTTTGCGCATTAAGGTGATGTAGCTTATGGGCTTGTTGCGCCAACTGTAAAGAGTCAGGCTGATTAAAGACAGGTAAAAGACGGGTAGCCTGGTCGACTGAGTCATTGCCCTCAGCCAAAGGGCCTGGGAGGCCAGTGTGAGCTCTAATGTGGGCAACAAAAAATGGATTGGTGCGCAGCAAAAGGAGTTCTTGAATTTTAGAAAAAAGAACAGTTGCAGGGGTGGAAGGTTTTATATAAGGAACTGTTTCTAACAGGGGAAGGGAGGCTGCAATATAGCAGCTATCAGTGTACAAGTTAAAGGGCTCTGGGACAACCTGAAAAACCCTGAGGACAGCAGCAAGTTCTACAAGCTGGGCCGAAGTGTACTGGGTGGGGACCTGGTGAATGATGCCATTGACCTTAAATGCGGCCATGGTGTTAGAACTGCCGTCTGTAAAGACTAGTGAGGCATTAGAAATAGGTTGAAATTTAGTAAGTTTAGGAAAAACTACTGGGTGAAGGCGCAAAAATTGAAGCAATTTATTAGGTGGATAGTGATTATCTAGAGTTCCTGAAAAACCTGTCACAAAAATAACCCAATCTTGTTGATTTTCCATAAGCCATTGCAATTCAGATTTCGTATAGGGAATAATCGCCTTGGTGGGTTGGCGGCCAAAAAGTTTCAGAGAGGCTGTGCAGCCTTGCATCTAAAGCCGCACCACTAGGTGGGGGTAGGTGGCTAAAACTTTATCGGGGGAGGAAGGCAAATGGATCCAGTAAAGTGGGGCGAACTGCCACAAAACAGCTGTGGGTGCAATGGCAGTAGGGCAAATAATGAGGAAAAGGGGGTGAGAGGGCTCATAATAAGTAATAAACTGGTTTTGAATGGCGGTGTTAACAATGGCAAGGGCTTTGGAAGCCTCAGGGGTAAGTTGGCGTGAGCTGGTGGGATTAGAATCGCCCTGAAGGATGTCAAAAAGTGGCTTCAGGTCACCCGTGGAGACCTGTAGGTAAGGTCTCAGCCATGTGATGTCACCTAAGAGGCGTTGGAAATCATTAAGGGTTTTTAGGTGGTGGGTACGAAGTTGTACTTTCTGGGTGCGAACCTGATTGGGAAGCAGTTCAAATCCAAGAAAAAGTTGGGGGGGGGGTGAATTTGGACCTTGTCCTCAGAAATTTTAAATCCGCGATGTTGCAGAGCAAAAACGAGTTCTTTTGCAGTGTGTAGGACAAGTGAATCATCAGCACAAGCTAACAGAATATCATCCATAAAATGAATGATATAAACTGAGGGGTAAAGGATTCGAAATGGGTCTATAATGGATGCTACATATTTTTGACAGAGCGTAGGGCTGTTCATCATCCCTTGGGGGAGGACCTTCCACTGGAATCTAGGGTTGGGGCCCACGCAATTAGTTAAAGGTACCGAAAAGGCAAAACGCTTACAGTCTTCGGGGTGCAGGGGGATGGAAAAAAAACAGTCTTTGAGATCCAAAACAATTTTATAGCTTCCTTTGGGTACAGCTGAGGGGCAAGGAAGTCCAGGCTGAGTAGCCCCCATAGGCACCATGGTTTTATTAATTTCTCTAAGATCATGTAAAAGTCTCCATTTGCCTGCTTTTTTTCTAATAACAAAGATAGGGGTGTTCCACGGGGAGGTGGAAGATTCTATGTGGCCAGCATTAAGTTGCTCCTGCACAAGTTGCTGAGCTGCAGCCAATTTTTCTTTGGTTAGGGGCCACTGTCCAACCCAGACAGGTTTGTCATCAAGCCAAGTTATTTTATCTGCCGGGGGTGCAGGAGAGGCAGTGACCTCTACTGAAAATTTTGAGCAGGGGGCGAAAAACCTAATCCAGCCCTATCTAATTTTTGCGAAAGGGTAATGGGTTGAGTGATACCTTGTAAATTTTTTCCCAGTCCTTTGGAGGGTGTGTAGCCCTGTTGTAACATTTGCTGTAATACAACAGGATTTTTACACTTTATAACATAAACACCCATTTGTTCCATAATGTCCCGACCCCAAAGATTAATGGGTAAGTCGGGAATAATGTAAGGACGGACAAGACCTGTGTCACCATCTTCGTCCTGCCAAACTAGTTTGTTGGCACTGACAAGAACTCTTTTGACGGAGCCAGTTATCCCTGAAACATTGTCAAAGGTAGAAGCAGTGGGCCACTCAGGAGGCCAGTCTAGGGGAGAAATGCACGTGGTGTCTGCACCTGTATCTAAGAGGCCTGTGAATTGTTTACCCGAGATGGTAAGGGTTAAAGGCGGGCGAATGCGGCACATGGCACGCACCCAAAAAATATCAGAGGAGCCAGGGGAGGTAGACCCGCGACTGTGGGAGAGGGCGGGAAACTGCACATTCATAGGGAGAGGTAAGGCCTGAGCAATGCGCTGGCCAGGAACAATTTGAACTGGGTGGTAGGGGGCGACAGCCAATAGCATAATTTCTCCAGTGTAGTCATTGTCCACCAGAGAGGGATGTACTATGAGGCCTTTCACTGTGGCAGAGGCTCTGCCAATAATCATAAAAAAGGTGTTTGGAGGTGGGGGTCCAAAAATACCTGTTGGAATAATCTGAACACCGTCCTCAGGGGTTAATAACTTTGGGGCTGCTGCACTGAGATCGAGGCTGGCACTCCCTGGGGAGGCCCTGACAAGAGAGGTTGCTGGGGGGGCAACATACCGTTTGGCACCAGCGGTTGGACCTCGGGAGCTGAAGTCTGAGAGAGCGCCGCAAACTGGGGCTGCTGTGAGAAGGCTGGCTGCGGTGGATTGTGCCGGCTGATCCCCGTGGCCGGCTGGAATGCAATGTGTTTCGGGGCCCGGGGCTGGCCCCGTGGCCCGTTTCCCTATACCTGTGGTAGTGGATTCCCTTCTAAATCAATCACTGAGCGGCAAGCTGAAACCCAATGCCTGCCGCGGCGGCAGTGGGGACAAAGAGAAGGGCGGGGATTAGTGTTACCTGCTTGTAACACCGGTGTCTGCCGCTGAGGACAGCGGGAGGCAAAATGGCCCGGAGCACCACATTGAAAGCAGGTTTTTCCTTTGTTCTGGCCTTGAAAGGCAACAAGGGCTTTGGCGATCTTATGAACAAAGGGGTCTGCCTCCCGGCAGAGATTTATCATATCATGCAAGGACTTTCCTTTCAGGTTGTTCCTAAGGATACTTTTACAGGTATCATTAGCATTTTCAAAGGCTAATTGTTTCACTAGAGTACTATCAGCGTCTGTGGCGGTGACGCCCAGGACACACTCCACAGCCTCTGAAAGGCGGGCAATGAAAGAATTGTATGGTTCGTCTGGGCCCTGCACTATCTGAGAGAGCGGGGCGGTAGAGGTACCAGCCCGGGGAAGGGACTTCCAAGCTCGTAGGGCAGCGAGAGCCGTGTTTGCAAGCAAGCTTCTAGGGAGTTTACACTGTTCTTTAAGAACGTGATATGGGGGTATTCCTGCTATGCGGGCATAAAGGTCATCATTTCCTGCAGCAATACCCTGACATCTTAATAGGAAGTCAGCTTCCCAAGAAACATAAACATCATTTTTCAAAGCAGTTCTAACAATATCTCGCCACTCGGCTGGCAGAACAGCGCCGCCGCCACCGATGGATTCAAGGCAAGACAAGGTGTATGGAGCATGTAGGCCATAAGAGGTGACTGCAGTAAAAAGTTCTTTGAGGTCTTTTCTGTCGAGGGCCTTGTATTGCTGCAGTTGCCGTCTGATAGGGACTTCAGGAATGTCAGGGGGTTCTGCTTGATCGGGACTATGGTCTAGGGAGCCATTGTCGGGCTGGGCTGGGTGTTGGGGGGCTCTGGCAGCTGGAATTGGAGCTGCTGAAGTGGCAGCAGCAGCAGCAGCTGCAGCTGCTTCTTGCCTGGCCTGCGCCCTCGTGCGGGGTCTGCCAAGGGGTAAAGAGGGGAGTTCACCCTCCTCCTCCCAGTCCTCCCCGTCCGGGCCATGGACGGGGAACAAAAATTGTGGAGATGATGGATCTGTAGCTTGAAGCTGGGCAATTTGCTGTCTGAGCTGCTGAATCTCTATCAATAAAGGATTATCAGGTTCTGGAAGAGGCATTTTTATGGGTGCGGGCAAATCAAACAGGGGGGGCTGTGAGGGAAGAGAGGTTGCATTCCCATGGTAGGGATCAGTTTTATCCTGCAACTCACTTTCTTCCTCTGAGTCCTGCTTCTCCTCAGGGGGCTCTGAGGCTGCCGCTTGCAGAGAGGGATAAAGAGTTTTCTGCATAAGAGAAGAAGGCTCCTCGGGGGGGGGGGGGAGAAAGGGAATCAATATGCAAAAATGAGCTGGAGCGGGAACTGGGGTGTGAGCATTGTTTGGAGGTGTGCTCCAAATGCTCCTGGGCATCTTTCACAATTTGCAAGCTCTTAGGGTCAAAAGCAGATTTTACTATGATGCTTTTGAGGAGATCCCAATATTGTTGTATAATCTCTTTCTCGGACTCACTGCCATGTGTGTTAAAATGATTAGTGAGTTCTGCCCCGACTAGATCTCAAGTACTGGAAACTATTTTTGGGCAAGTAATAGCAAGCCAAGGACAAATTTTATTAACAAACATTAAAAATTTCAACAAATCTTTCTCTTCAATTACTATATTTCTACTTCTAAGTACTTCTTGTATACCTTTAATAAATTTTGCTCCTTTGCTCAGACTGGTCCCCATTTTTACTCTGGGACTGTAATGGGGTGGCGGTTTTTCACCTAGGCATTAGACTACTAAATTACGTTGCTTTAATTTATTTTACCTGACGTAATTTAGCTCCGGACTTGTCGCACTCTGCCACCCGATCAGATTCTGTAACTCGAGCTCCCACGTGGGCGCCACTCTGCAACTTTCGTGGGAGTCCCCCGACCCGCGGGGGTGTGGAGATGAAAGTTGCTAGTTATTAGTGGGTTCACTCGAGCAGAACCGACCTGTAAAGAAGAACTAGAGAAATTAGTAACAGAAGCCTTCAAGACAACACATGCTGTTCAAAAAGGGAAGTTTATTGTTGGGGGATCAGCTTTTAAGGGCTGAAACACGTCAGGGGTGTTACAAATTTTACACCAATCACAGTTACAAGCATTCATTAGCATAAACTGGGGCAGATAGTAGGGAGGGGCAAAGAGGTAGACCTGAGCACGTTTTACTAAAAGGCATAAGATTCAAACAGAGTTCTTAATAATGTTTGCTAACACAAAGGCAAACTCTATATTTTTCTTTCTGGCTGGATATATTGGGCTGCTCTGAATTACTTTATTTTTGTCTATTTCCTTTGTTCTCAAGGCATGGGCCTTTTGGTCACGTGGGTGACCAGATTAGGAATTACTGAGGTGTCCTATGTCCCAGGTTTCATCAGCTAGGCTCCCCACAATGGGGTAGAAGCCTCAAAATAAATGAACAGCAGGTGAGAGACCCTCTACTCCCTAAAATCCTATAAAATTTGGACATGATGTTAGAATAATGTGTATAAGAAACCATAATTTTTAATTTAATTGTTTACTCAATAAGTTTTTTTTTAATTCTTCAAAATGTTAGAAAAGAAATTTTTAGGGAGGAGACACTCATGCCTGGTAGTCCTATCAAATCTATAGAATATAAGTAAAATGTAACAGCAGAAATTATTATAAAGTACCTAGAAAGCAGCTCAATGATTTGAAGGAGTAAAATAATAAACACTAAACAACATAAAAGCAGCCCAGTCCTGGACTTTAGTTACAACTTTGCCCTTGAATGTCATGTGATTTGGGGAGTGTCCTTCAAGCTTGGCAGGAAAGAGGCATCATAATTCTTCACTGAACTTTGTGAAGATTGATGAACACCTGATACAGAGTCAGTAGGGCAGAACATAATCAATATGTGTCATTTATTATTTATTGCCTATAACTTCCACAATTATTCTGGTTTGGCCTTCTCAAGTTGTACAGAGTAAGATTAGTTCCTCTTGAATACATCAGCCTCTTATATAAGTATTGTATTCCCCCAACATTTATCCAATTAAGAGCTGAAGAGGTAGAACTGTCGTAGGCAATTACCTCAATATATTGTCTAAGACAATGTTTTAAAGGTCTGTGTATTGTGCTGGCTCAGGGGTAGAGAGAACATGCTATGCATGTGGGAGGCACTGAATTTGATTTCTAGCATCACAAAAAATTTTTAATTAAACTCTATTCACATGAGGAAATAACAATAAAGATAATTATTAACCAGTTAAATGTCATGTAATGGTTAAATTATATTTACCATAAAATTATATATGTGATATTTATTGTATCTATACATTAAAGAAGTATACTGATAGAAAAAGATGTAAATAAATCACAAAAATATATATTGTCCTATTGCAAGAGCAGAATTTTCTCACTTAATTGAATTTTTTACTTTAATTGGGAGAATAGTTTGAAAATGTACTCTGGTGGACTCCAGGATGATATAGCCACAGAAATCTATAACACCTCAGCAGGAAACTCTACTTCAGTAATCATTGATTCCACTAAGAAATTTTATCAAAAATTTTAAATAAGCATCAGCATGCATTTATTTCAAAGGTTAATATTGTCAAATGTAGTAGTGTACTGTTCTAAAACCATTAGGCCAGCACTTTTAGCTCCATCCTGCAGATTTTTTATTAGATATAATCTCCACTTCCCTCCTTTCTCCAGACACAGACATGTAAATTATACATATAGAATTAGTTGAAGAACAAAGAAATACTATTAATACAGCTACAGTCATGGAGGACTTGGAATAGTTCCAGTCATTGGTAACATGGAATAGATACGCAGTACTCATGAGACTAAAGTCAGCTACTTTTGAAAGAATTTTCTCTGTAGAATTGTCAGTGTGATAGTCTCTGTAAGTCTCTGAAAGTCTGCAAGCCTATTCTCTCAAAACATTATTTTTCAGAATACTGCCTATATTCTAGGGTCTACATTTTAGAGGGAAATCTACCACTCCCCCAAATTATTCTCAAGCAATTCTTTGTTCAAAAACTTTCCTAAAACCATTATACTCTAGTATCTGAAATCTGGTTGAAGATCATTTTTAAAGGGTGCACATGTATGTCATGACTCAGATGGATGAATAATAAAGATGTGATATGTATACACACACTGGAATACTATGAATCTGCAAGGAATGATGAAATCATGCAATTTGCTGCAACTTGGATGGAATGGAGAGATATGCTGAAAGTAATTAGCCAGAAGAACAAATATAAGATGATCTCACTTATCTGTGATATATAGAATAGAATAACTGTATGAGGGAATGCAATGTAATAAAGGGGGATGCCTATATCACACAGAGTTTGGGGAGGAGGACAGAGAAGAAAATAAATCTAGGAGAGAAGATGAGAAAAGGAAATTATGGGGAAATAAGGTCCAGGACCTCAAGTACATTAAGTAATATGTAGGACTGGTATAGCTAAATACCCTATTCTCAGACTCAGCAATACTGAAAACAGTAGAGCCAAATTACAATCACAAAACATTTAAATGTGCCTGTCTAAGTGGAAGATTGGGAAAGCAGAGGGGACTTGGGAACTTTGGTAGAGGGAAGTTGGCACTGATGGTGTGTTTGGTGCTGGAATATTATATGTCTAAAACTATCAATAACTTTGTAAATCACTGTTCCTTAATTAAGTAAAAAAATTAACATAAATTTTCACTATGTACTGGATCAAGTTCAAGTTCATTGTCCAGACCTCAAAATAAAGTAAAATATCCATTACTATTTTGGAAGTGATCTTACAGTATCTAAGTATAAATTCTGTACCTCTTTCATATAGTTTATCTCTTTCAAAACCAGACCTTGGGAAGTTAGTCTTAACCCCTAAAGCTAGAAAACTGTTCTCTTAGGTAAAGGAAAATTGTTATAGAAAACCTGAGTTCTTGCTGATCTCTCTCTCTCTCTCTCTTTTTTAATTATCTTTATTTAAACACTGTGAATGCTGATCTCTTAATTTACATCAGTATGACACCTAAGGCCAGGCCAGAGAAGAACTACTTTGAAATGTAAAAATTTACCTTCCTTTTATCCTCTGGGTTCCTAACTGAACTATATTCTATTCTAAGATTACAAACCACCTAGAGCCTTGTATATTGTTTTAAAGATCAAACCATGTACACTGATAAGTTTCTGTACTTTGCAAAGAAAAAAAAAATGTGAGCATTTTCTCATACATGTGACTGGCATTTTACCCTTAATACTCCTAACTTGGAGATTAAATTTGAACACGCTTGCCAGAACGTGTTTCCCCATACATTCACATTCATTGTTTGGTCTCATTTTCTTCATATTTCACCATACTTCAGTTCGTGCATCCCACTCTCCTGAAGTGGATTCATCAAAATCCTCTGGTGCTGTCAGGCAGAAGTAGCTGGCAGCAGGATGAAGCCCAGGGGCCAAGTCAGGTGCATTGGGTGGCGGTGGCAGAAGGTCAGAACTAAATACGAAGCCAAAGTCAAAGAATTGAGACCCCTCACCTCAGGAAGCTCACCACAAATAGTGATGAGTTTAGTTAGGGAAATAACTACATTTTGAACTGTCCTAATAAAGAGAGTGTATGAGGAAAATGGAGAGCCTGTCTAGAGTACAGGCGGGGGTCGGGTGGGGAGGAGGGAGACTTGGGACATTGGTGATGGGAATGTTGCACTGGTGATGGGTGGTGTTCTTTACATGACTGAAACCCAAACACAATCATGTATGTAATTAAGGTGTTTAAATAAATTTAAAAAAATTGAGACCCAAACTGTAACAATCAAAACATAGAATGGACCTGTTACACTGATAGATCAGGGGCTAAGGGTGGGACGCATGGTGGGAACTGGTGGAAGGAGGTCAAAACTGGTGGTAGGAATGGCCCTAATTCACTGTCACTATATGCTGAATACAACTATGAAGAACTTGTAATCCACAAGGTGTCAATAAAATTTTTTAAAAAACAGGAATATACAGGAATAAAGTGTCTGCCATAATGCTCTTTCTAGATGGGGTGGAGAGAATGAGGCAGTAATGAGGGATGGGTCGTTCCCATCAACTCTGGGATTCAACACTCGTGAAAGATTCAATACCCATCACATACACAGTCATTTTTCTTCTCGCCTGGGATTCTCTCATGTTGACACGAAAGAGACAGGAATATTTATGTTTTCTATAGAACCAGATTTTACTTCAGTAGCAGCAAAGATTAAAAATAAGCACTCAGGGGACCGGAGAGATAGCACACGGTGTTTGCTTGCAAGCAGCCGATCCAAGACCAAAGGTGGTTGGTTCGCATCCCGGTACCCCATATGGTCCCCCGTGCCTGCCAGGAGCTATTTCTGAGCAGACAGCCAGGAGTGACCCCTGAGCAACGCCGGGTGTGGCCCAAAAACAAAACAAAACAAAACAAATAAGCACTCAGCATTTCCCACATGGAACAAACTTCATAGTATCCCTACATCTCATCTCTCCCCCACAGTGTTTGTTCCCTTCATATTCCTAATCTACAATGCAAACAAAAAAATCTCCTCCAATTGTTCATGTGCTCACATGACTTATTTGTTGCACAGTTTTCACTATGTACTGGATCAAGTTCAAGTTCATTGTTCAGACCTCAAAAATATTGCATTTCTTCTCAGTCTCATTTCCCATTTCAAATCCACACATGACCATTTTATCGTTTTTATGCTCTGCTGTTTGCAGACTCTATAACTTATGGTGAATTCACTAATTGTCATATTTTCTTGCTTCATCTGTAAACTTAATACCATCTTGATCCCTATCTCATCAGAATTTTCTAAGGATTAAATGACACATCCCTGTGTAGTTATAGATAAGAGGCTAGAGTATTAGAAGAACTGACATGTGAGAAGTACTCTGATTTCCATCATCAATCTCTCTCCATTATTTCTACAGTCTAATATTTTTAATACTATTCTTGATGTTTTTCCTTTGTCTATAATTTTTCTGACCATTCACACTAGCCAGTTTCTCCTTGCTCCATAGATTCAACCTAAGATTGCCTTCCTAGCAATCCTGCTCTGAAGGGTTTAACTGAGCAGGAGATGCCTTTTTGTGAAGCAGAGTTCTCTTTGCTTAACTCCATCACATTACTACTTATGTAGGATCTGTCTCCTTTAGACTGAGAAACTCCTCAAATTCATTGATTAATTTTTATTTATTTTTGGATGCTCAGACCCAGCAGCAACAACAAAAAATAATAGATCATCTATAAATTTATAAATAGTAAGCAATATGTCATATAAAAATGGCAATGAAGGTATCAAGGACTTCATGAGATGCTATGAAAAGGACAACTTGAGAAAAAGATATCATCTTGAACGAAAGATAGTTCTTAACTTTTCTCAAGCAGTTCACAAATTGAATTGCACATGAATCTTCTGAGATGAGGCATTTTTTCTGAAGTTGAAGAACCTCTGGGTGGTTTGTGCTGTATCAGGAACTATATCAATCCATCCAGTCCAGGCATGTGCATTTCCAAGAGGGTACAATGGCTTTCTATTCAGCAACCAAAAACGATGTTGGCTGTGACCATTGAATCTTTGAACCATCAAGTTCTGAGAGATGTGGATCAGGTTCTCAGAATTAACAATATATTGATATGGCCTTTAAAGCTAATACAGCATTTGGGAAACTTGGATTTGCTGCAGCCTCCATTAACTTGGTTCCTTTTGAATGAAGATAGAATGACAGAGAATAGGATATGAACTCAAGAGTGGAGCAGAGGGGCCGGTGCGGTGGCGCTAGAGGTAAGGTGTCTGCCTTGCAAGCGCTAGCCAAGGATCAGGACCGAGGTTCGATCCCCCGGCATCCCATATGGTCCCCCCCAAGCCAGGGGCAATTTCTGAGCTCTTAGCCAGGAGTAACCCCTGAGCATCAAAAGGGTGTGGCCCGAAAAACCAAAAAAAAAAAAAAGAGTGGAGCAGAGATCTGCACTGTTCTTGTTAAGACAAAAGGTATGAGCAGTTGAGTGTGGCCTATGGTGACAGAGCTCAGTTTTTCTTTTTATAAATTGAATTATAATTGACACAAAATATATTTTGCTTTTATGTTTACAACATAATGTTGTAAAAAGTCAATGTTTTGAAATAATCATTTACCAAACCAACTTTCAAATTTGCTATTCTATATCAGTGACTATAGTGCCCCACATACTTATCTCCTTAGCATATATATTTTATAACTAAAATTTGCATCTCTTCTCACATTTTATACACCTCCAACCTGCCCCTCTTTTTGTAACCATCAAAGCATAATCTACATTAGTTTGATATCATTTATTTTGTAGAATCTGCCTTTCATAAAATCCTACATTATTTTTCTTTCTCCTGATGACTTATTTCATTTAGCATAATCCTGTCAAGTTCCATTCATGTTGTTCTAAATTGCAAAGTATTTTTTAAATGTTCAAACAGTATTGCACTGAGTTTATATTCCACATCTTGATTATTCATTTATACATTGACATATATTGTGCTGCTTCCATATTCTGACACTTTAAATAATATTTATACTATTTAAGAAATATTCATTCTTTTTAAATAGGATGAATCCATCTTTCTGACTTAGTGATTAAATACCTAGAAGTAAAAAACTGAGTAATAAGATATCTATATCAATTATTTTAGAAACATTCTATACAGCGTTTTCAATGATTACAACAATATACATTCCCCTATAGTATATCTTTTAGCCACATCTTCAAAAGAGTCTCATATATTTACATAAATGTATTAATTCTTACAGTTTACTTTCTGGATTTTCTTTCAATATTATTTTCTCACTTATATCTTTCAGAGAGAATTTAGAGCATAGTCTTATGGAAGGTTTTCTAGCCTCAAATGTATCAGCAGTCACCACCCTATAGCAGCAATAAATTACTGTGTTTTTTTGGTATCTTCATTTAACTAACATTTTTGTTGTTTAAAATTAAAACATTTAGTTAATTTTCTATTGTTATATCCATTTACATATTTCATCTGGAGCAACCTACTGCTACATTCTGACCCAAAAAATATAAGAAAGAAATTTTAAATAAACTAATAATGTAGGGGCCGG